>NW_011887301.1:1341018-1343831 GCF_000151315.2 Capsaspora owczarzaki ATCC 30864 | reverse complement strand
GCGTGGATGAGCCATCCATGATCAAAGCAGTGGGCCTGACGGGTGTCTTTCTCGCATGCAGCTTCGCCACTCGCGCAGATAAGTTTTGAACAAGTCTGAGGTCATGTACCCCTTCTCGGTCGTTGCGGTAGAGCAGGCGTCAATGGGAACGTGTTGGCAAACCGTCGCGACGTTCGTACCCTTCGTAAAAATCAGCATGGGAGGGAGCGGCGCAGTTCCATCGGCACACACCAAGAAGACGCCGGTGATGTGCCGTCCGAGGCTGTTGTTGTGCCCACCGCCAACGAGCGCGACACGACCCCACGATGCCCCTAATACAGTCGATCCCTTGACGCGAGAAGAAATCTCGCTCTCGTCAAAGTTGCTGACGCGGCTCGGCTCGACGGTAAGGAGAGGATGTTGATCGTAGGCCTGTTTGAGTTGAGTCGGGAGAGTCCCGAGATTGTCGGGTGTCAGCGCTGCAGCCCGGCACACTTCCAGCACACGGCCCTTTCGAAGCCTGACGCGTCCCTTCGCTCGCTTCAAAAAGGTGGCCCACCAGGACCGGCTAGGCGTGTCTTGGACAAACGCCCGCCTTGGTGAGCCGTCGAAAGAAGTTGTTTCAGAACACGGTTTCAAGTACTTGGCGGCCTGCGCTTTCGTCAGACAGCATGACGCGCGAGCAAACGCTTCCAATAAATTGATAATTGCATCAACTTCGTGATCGGTAAAGATGGGTGGTCGGCCTTTCGTGCGGGTGGACCGCGCCAGCTCGATCACTTCATCCAGCGTTCCAGACTGAATCAGTTCGCGGTGGCCCGCGTGGAGTTGAGCCCAGTCACTGACAGTCGACTTTCCGCACTTGAAGCCAGCCTGCCCCAGCCGCGCGGCGACCTGTTCACATGTCCATTGAAATGGTGTTGTCGTACAACCAGTCGAGAGGGTCAGCGGACCCGGGGTTAGCAGCTTGAGGGCGATGGCGATGGCGATCGGTCGTCGGTTTTTTCCAGCCGCCTCGGCGAGTCGCCCAAACCACCCCGCGACGATCGCAGCCACCTCAACAAGACACTCCATGTGATAACCAACTCGATTTATGTACAATGGTGAAAGAGCCGAGGCGAAGCGATGAATAGACTGCGAGAAAAACGCCTCATCCGGATTAAAATGCAACTCTCGAGGTCTGTAATGCGTCCGGATTTAGAGACAGTTACTCTACGTTGTTTTTGCAAAGTTCAGCCAGGCTGAGAGCACATCCATGCGACAATAAGCTCAAAACAGAAATCTCTGCTGCATACCATCAAAAACAGGCTTAAGACCGCACAAGAAGTCGCCCAGTTCATTGCGCGAGACGAGCCAAGATCTGTCGTCGAGGTTGCCAGACGCGACCGGCTTGGACATTGTCTGTGTCGTGACAAGCCCAGCAATAAGCGTTGGCGTGCTGCGTTGATTGGAGATCAACTGTTTGGCGTTTGCTTGCGACAAGGGCGCGACACCTGTTCGAAGTTTGACTTGACCCTTCACAGTCAACTGTTGTCATGCTTGTGAGTCGCAGCGCATACATGTAGTTTGGAGTCAACAAGACCGTTTCGACCTCTTACGTCCAAACCATTGACCGACACAAAGCTGGCATTCAAATCGCTGAACTCCTCGTTGACGCGGGTCAAGGAAAACCCATCTGGAATCGAATCGACCGCTCGCTCAAACTGTCGCAAAACGACCATGACTGACTGCAAGTCGTCGCTCAAGACGGCGCCTTCAAACAGTGTGGGAAGAGGTAGTGTCAGATCGGCAGCCTGTGGTGCGCCCTTGGTTTTGGCGCACGCATCGCACAGCTCCACAAGCAGGCGCAGGTTGAGCAAGCGCGGCACAATTTGCTCCCAGTTGTGCGAGGGAAGAGAGACCGCATTGTCATTAACAGTCTCCGGCTGACTCATCTTCCCGATTGTTTGCAGTTCAGTGAGCAGTTTGCTGGCGATGTGGCCATACGCGCACTGGTCATCATCTGCAGACACCGGGGCGGGCAAGCACGAAAGTGCAGTAAGTAGCCGTTGCAGCAAGGACAAAATGCAACGTCAGCAAGCGACTCACCGAGTTTGACAAGGTCGAGAAAGTGCAGGTTTAGCATCAGTTGCTGAGAGAAGGAATACTGAGAGAGTGAGGTCCAAAAGCAGAGTCCAAGATCCACCAACCTGTCAATCCGAGCATCTGCCCAATCGTCGAGAGTCGACTTGAAAGCAATGGCTCGAACAAAAGCAATCAAAGACTTGGGATCAATCGTGATCGGCATGGAACGGTTGTCGGTCGTGAAAATGTTGTTAATTTGGCGAGGAATGCCCAGTGCTCGCTGGAGCAACAGCGTTTTCCAAACATCTCGATGCCAAGCTGCGTTGTTGTTACGGCGGGTCGCCAGCTGAGCCGAGGCAGCGCCGGAGAGACGTGGCATCTCGATCAAGCTAGCGAAAAACCTGCTCCCGGTGACCTTGTCGAACATGTCCACCTGGACAGCGTCGCTCAGCGCAAAAGGACGCGTCCCACTCATAAATAAAGTAACCTTCCCGCCTGAATTCGACAATTCTCGCAGTGGCGCGATAGCCCATTTGATGAACCGACGTTCTTGGCGCCATTGCGGCAACGTGCTAAACTCGCGGTCGAATTTCTCGTCGACTGTTTGTCCAAGCAGCATGCTCACTTCATCAAGGGTGACGACGACCGGTACGACCGTGTTCGAAGGCAGGTTTTTGAGCCGGATAAAGTCTTGGCGGATGTAGTGAATGGTGGTTGCTACGGCGAATGAGCCAGAGAGGGTCAGACGGAACCTGTTCATTAGATCACCC
>NW_011887301.1:1331595-1333532 GCF_000151315.2 Capsaspora owczarzaki ATCC 30864 | reverse complement strand
ATTCAACTTTAGGCGTCAACGTCTTCCGCATCAACTTTTCGCACGCTTTGCACGAGGACCAAATCCCAATCATCAAGCGGATTCGCGATATCAGCTTGGAGCTGAACATGCCCGTTGGCATTCTAGGTAAAAAAAGGCAACCATTGCGAGTGCAACTTGAAAATACATCTACTGTACAACAGCAGCAAACAGACTGGTTGTAGTGCATACATCTGAATGCCATACACTCACCCAGACACGCACACCCTGCTTCAGGCGACTTGTGCGGCCCAAAGGTGCGCGTTGGCGTGTTTGTCGACCGCCAGCCAATCCAACTCGTGCAGGGCAAGCATATTCGCGTGCGCTCGGGTGACGAGCCTGGCAGCGTGACCTGCTTGACGACCACGACCGCCGCTGTCGTGCGCCAGCTCGAGGTCGGAAACACGCTCCTCCTCGACGACGGCAACTTCCGCCTCCGCATGACTGAGCGCATCGGTGAGGACGAAATCGAGTGTCTCATCGAAGTGGGCGGCCTGCTCAAGGAAAAGAAGGGCATCAACGTCCCCGAACTGCGCCTGGCGCTCTCGGCCTTCACTGAAAAGGACCGCCGCGATGCCCAGTTCATTCTCGAACAAAAGCTCGACTTTGTCGCCCTGTCGTTTGTGCAGCGCGCTGCGGACATTCTCGAGCTCACGAGCTTCATTGACGACTTCAACCGTAGCAAGGAGGAGCGCGACAGGGTCCATCCCGAGATTATTGCCAAGATTGAAAAACCGCACGCGCTGGACGACATTGACGAGATTATTGCCGCCCACCCCTCCGTCAACATTATGGTTGCGCGTGGTGATCTCGGCGTCGAAGCCTCCTTTGAGCGCGTGCCCACCGCCCAAAAGATGCTCATTGCAAAGGCGAACGCGGCTGGCCGTGCAGTCATCACGGCGACCCAGATGCTCGAGACCATGATGAACTCGCCCGTGCCCACGCGCGCCGAGGTCAGCGATGTTGCCAATGCTGTCTTTGACGGTACCGATGCAGTGATGCTCAGCGGCGAGACGGCTGCCGGCAAGTATCCTCTGGAAACGGTTCGCATGGTAAAGCAGGAGGATTCGCACAACGCAATAAAGTCCAATGGGGGTTGTCTTGTTTGCGAGTCTTCTCCATGATGAGCGACATCCTAACGGCTTGTTTTCCAACCACTCACCACAGATGGCTTCGATTTGTCTGCACGCCGAAACGCAACACACCATTCTTGCGCGCATGGTTGCCGAGGTCGACACCTCGGAAGGTGGCTTTTCGTTTGACGATGCGATTGCCGATGCATCAGTTGCTTCCGCTCGTAAGGTACGTGATGTGGTATTTCTTTCTGTTTGTATGTGCTTTGTTTGTTTGCTAGATTGCTTTGGTTGCTGTTTCTTTCCTTCTTTTCTCACCTCACATTTGCTCTGTCATTCCACACAATGCTCACACACACACTCACACACACACACACACACACACACACACACACACACACACTCACTCACTCGTTAGGCGGAGGCAGTCGCAATCATCGTGCTGACAGTGTCGGGCAAGATGGCCGTCCGCGTTTCCAAGCGCAAGCCGACGCAACTGATTATCGCCATGACCCAGTCATGGCAGGTGGCCAATCAGCTCAACCTGCTTTGGGGCGTTCATCCGCTCATTTTGGGCAAGTTCTCCGACACAGATGGCGCTCTCTTGGAGTGTGAGCGCGCATTGCGTGCACGCGAGTGGGTTCGGGAGAATGACACACTCGTGGTATGCTCGGGTGCAAACGAGTTCCACACGGGTCTGTCAAATACTCTCAAGTTGCATTCATTTGGCCATGCCAGCCGTGCCATGACGGCACGCGCGCACTGGAAGGACGCTCTTGGCGTTCTGCAGCACAAGGGTCGTGTGCATTCGCCTGCTATCGATTCCGACCCGAATCATGCGTGAAA
>NW_011887301.1:1294450-1330660 GCF_000151315.2 Capsaspora owczarzaki ATCC 30864 | reverse complement strand
AACCATCGAACGAACGGGAAGACAAGGGCGGACGTTGATGCCGCAGCAGCGAGTGACCCGGCGAGCGAGCGAGTGGAGAACTGAAGCAGAAAGGACAGCTGCTTCTATTATAATTCACCATGCTATCGCTTGATCTCTGTCTCCCCCCCCACACACACACACACACACTCTCATTCTCACTCGCATTGGATTCTCCACGTCATCACAGGTGCAAACCATCTTCAGCGACATCCCCGCGAGCGTGCTCTACGACGCGCTGCACGATCCCGACTACCGCAAGGTCTGGGACGACAACATGATCCAGGGCTTTGACCTCTTCCACCTCGACGCCAACAACGACGTTGGCTACTATGCTGGTAACAATGTCAACGAGCACAAAACAAATACCACAAACAGCAATAGGCTCTTTCAACACTTGTCTGACTTGGAATGGTGTGCGACGGTTTGTGACAGCTCGCTTGCCTGCTCCGCTCAAAAACCGAGACTTTCTCAACCAGCGATCGTGGTTTGCCGCTGCCGATGGCTCAGAGTACATCATCATGAATCACACTGTCGCTCACGATGTAAAGCTGCAGCAGCAACTCCCTGCTCTCGCTTGCCGTTTGCGCAAATCATGTTACTCACCTTTTTTTTTTTTTTTTGTTGGTTTCTCTCTTTCTTTCTTTCTTTCTTTGTTCTCAACGTGTAGGAGTGCCCGCCCAAGAAGGAGTTCATCCGCGCCGTCTCCATCCTCACTGGCTACCTTGTTCGCCCGTCCGGAGAGTCCAGCTCGAGCAGCTCCTCCGGCTGCCAGCTGACCTACATTACCCAAACAGACCCTCGCGGTAGGTCTCGTTGGGGTTTGAGTACGAATAGCTTGTGTTCTGCTCTCACTTTCTGCTGCATTGACACATTAGGGAGCATTCCCAAGGCGCTTGTCAACAAGGGTGCTGCAGCTTTCGCGCCCAAGATCATGACCAAGCTCTACGAGACTAGCAAAAAGTAAGTGCCGAGCAAGGCGTGATTTTTGTGTGTGTTGCTGTTGTCGCCTTCCTTCCAATGGCTCATTTTTTGTTTGTTTGTTTGTTTGTTTGTTTGTTTGTTTGTTTGTTTGTTTGTTTGTTTGTTTGTTTCTCCGTACTTTCGACGTTTTTTTTTTTTTTTTTTTTTTTACTGTCTTTCGTAGGTACCCTGCGTGGAAGGAGAAGAACAACCCAGACCACAAGCCCTGGATCAAGTTTGATGCTTCCAAGACGCGAGTCGTCTCTGTGGAAGAGCTCAAGAAGCACCAGACCGACGTTGCCGCGTCGCTTGGCGCCAAGGACGACACGGTTGTGACGGATGATACTCCCGTTGGCGATGCTTGAGGACGCGTGTTGTTCCCGTGTTTCTTAAGAAGTTGCCCCGTTTGACAACAAGATGAAAACAAACTGATTTAGTTCCCAGTCTTGATGGAGGACGTCGGTTTTTTTTTTTTTTCTTCTTCTTCTTCTTCTTCGTCCTTTTTTGTTTTTCAACTGTGTATTTGCAAAGCACCAAACAACATCTTTCCACCAGACGCAAGGGTCGATGAACGAGAACAGCTGGACTTGATGATTTTTGTAGATTTTGGTAAAAATGAATCTCTGGTTGAATTACTGCAGGTTGCGAGCCTTCTTGAGGTCCTCGAACGATTTCTGCCAGTCGAGGGACTATGATGAGACCATGATGCGACCATGATGAGACCATGATGATGACACAGCGAAGACTTACGCCTTCGTTCAGCTTGGCAAAGAGACCGTCCATGGACGAGTCAAAGACCTTCTCGAAAATGAAGGCGCCGGTGATGATGCCAGTAATGTAGACCGAGTTTCGCTTGAAGGCGAGCTGGTAGATGGACGAGCCGAGCGACATTACTGCAAAGGCGAGAGAGAGAGAGAGAGAGAGAGAGACAGAGGGGAGAGAGTGGGAAGGGGTCAGTGAGGGCGCTCGTCCAGTGCAAAACACGCAAATAGCCAGGCGTCGAGAAGCAAAGTGTTAGATGAGTGCGGATGAGTGGTTGAGCGGCGTTGTGTGTGGGACGGGGGACGACGACGGGGGAAGAAGGGGGGAGATCTCGCTTTCAAAAGCACGGCTCCAATGCAATGCAGCGCAGCGCACCAGCCACCCCATCCATCCATCCAACTGCAACTCGCGCATCAGCATGGCTGCGAAACGATGGCATGATGCGGAAAATGTGAGGCAGAGCGCGCGCCGCTGGGAGACGATGCAGCAACAACACCGAATGCACGAGGGAAGCAGCGGAACTCGAGACTGCAGCCGACGACGACGACGACGACTACAACAGCAGAGGTCCGAGCAAAAAAAGGAGTCCAAGCATCAAAAAGGACGGAGGGGAGGGGAGGGGAAGCGAAGGGGAAGGGGAACGAAGGAAAAAACTCAACACGCACTTGTATGAAAAGAAAAAGACTGGAAAACGAAAACAAAAACGGTTACTATTCAACTCACTACTCAAAGATCAAACAAACGAGTTCAGACATAAAACACGCACAACAAACAACAAAAACCTCTCTTAACAAGAATCGCATCCAGCAACAACACCTCTCTTAACAAAGCTCACTGATATCAACAAAACCATACAAAACAACAACCAAAACGCACACTCTCACGTCGCCGAGGGCCGGATTTCTCGCAGCGCAAAGGCTTGATTGCCAGAATCATCGCGAAAGGCTGTGTCTTCGTCGGCGTCATCATCCGTGTCGCTAAGAAGCCGGCTGTTGGCCTCTTCGTCATTTGGAAGCGAGCTTTCGGCACGACGCTGTGGAACCTGCACAGGAGTGGTGGTGGTGGTGGTGGTGGTGGTGGTGGCTTCCTCGCTGTGCTGCCTGTTTGTGCGCCATGCAGATACTCCCGTCGCAACCAGCCCACAAACGAGCACCACCGCAACGAGTGACAGCATCGAGGTGACGATTTTTTCCTGCTCTTCATCCTCATCGTCGTCGTCGTCGAATTCGTACGTGTAAGCCGTTGCTCCTTCAACAAGACCAATGGCGGATGCTGCCCGAGCTGGGCACACTGTATCGATTGTTCCTACTCAAGAGAGCGAACAAAACAATGCCAATCATACATCAAACAAGTGAGCACCTCATAAATCGCTAGTCTCTCTCTCTCTCTCCCCCTCTCTCGGCGGCCAAACTCGGACTTACGACATGCACTCTTGATCGCAAAACCGACACGATGGAGCTGCTTGTCAAACAGTGTCACAAAAGGTTCCATGAAAGTGTTTCCTAGAACAGAGACACCATGCTCACCGCTGTCTTGGACTGAAAACGAGTACAGCGGTAGCTTTGTGGCAGCGTCAAGAGCACACGTGCATGTGCCGCTCGAGCAGTCTTGCTTGCAGTGCAGATAACTAAACGCTGGCACTGTCAGGGCAATGGCCGTCTGGGGCAGACGAGCCGATTGGTTTGCAGCGCGAGGAATGTCCAATGGCTTGGTGATGGGTACGCCCGCATACGCAAAGTGCTGCTCGACCGCATCGACAAGAGCAATATGCGTGGCAGCTGCGTTTCCTTCGTGGGACTCGATAATGATGGTGATATCCGGCCACGCGCACGGATTGAGCGGGACAGCGACGCGACCATCCACCGTTCCGCTAAAGAAGGTCGATTTGGGCTTGCAAACCACGGTGCAGACTGCGTCGCTCGAGTTGGCCGTACATGACGCACACACGCCGAGCTTGACTTTTGCGACCAATGCCGAAAAGGCCGCAGAAGACAGGGTGAGGTAGGTCGTGCCAGAGTCCACAATCGCACCCGAAGCCACCCCAGGTGCCATGAAGCTTTCGGGCTTGACGCCAATCCGTTGAGCTCCGACGAGCATGTCCAACATGCGCACAAAGAAGAGGGTTTTTGAAACCACAGGAACATGATACACCGGCGAAGAAATTGCGTCGGGCTTGATGCCTCCTGTGGATGTTTGAGGGCGAAGTGGAGGTTGGGGGGAGGGATTGGAAAACAGAGATAGTGAGCATGCAAATGCCAAGAGCAACAGGCTTGCAAGAAAAGAAAAGTCGAATAAGCTTCGAGCCTCAATCCCCACTCTTACCTAAGATCATTTCACCACCAGTCGCGCATAGCTGCATCGAAAACACATCTGCAGAGACGTTCGAATTTGGTGTTGAGACTGCGGCCGCCACAAACGAATCGAGCCGGTACTTTGTGCTTTTGTGCTCTGCATCGTGCTCGTCGTCGTCGTCGTCATCGTCGTCGTCCTTGTCATTGTACTTGGATCCCATGACGTGGTAGGCAAGCCCAAGAATGCCATTCATGTGCGACCGGGTCTTGACCTTGGCCTCGGCAAAGAAATCTTGCTCTGCTGTGATCACTGCGACTGGCATCTGAGCGGCTGCGGCGGGCGTTCCCATCGCATCCAGCAGCGAGACGCGAGACTGGATGACAACACCGTCCCATCCACTGCGCGCGCCTTCAAATCCGTACCTGCAAAATAAACGGCAGCCATCAGCCCAACAACAGTCCAATCTGAGTTGCCAAGTACCTTTCCTCAAACAACTTGCTCAGACCAACAACCGCCAAACAGCGTCCGTCACAAAACAACAAACAGAGCGAGTGTGGTTGAATCCGCACCGCATTTTAGCATGGCCGAGGACCCTGGATGAGCGCCAGTTGACGCCCGGGGTGACGTATGGCCCGCAGCAGTCGCTGCCACTCACAGCGAGCGACGTCGAACCCGTGTCCACAAGCAGCTCAAACCGGTCGAGGTCGTCGTCCGACGGGCCGATTGCCGTCTGGACTGTGGCCGTCACCGTGTAGCCCAGGAGACCGTTTCCATGCAGCGGGAGGACGGTCAGCGGCGGGAGCGGTGGGTCGAGCAGCAGCACTGGTTTGGCTCCATGTTCGGCTCGAGGTTCGGCGCCGCGTTGCTGCTGGCGGTCTGCTGGGACTGCAGCTGCTTTGTCAATCTCGTTGACTGGTGCAGGTGCGGGTGCAGCCACAGCAGCAGCAGCAGCAGAGTGATGACGACGGCGCAGAAGAGCAGCACGAGCAACCGAAGGACGCCCGTCGTCAATGCTGAGATTGAACGGCGCCGCATTTCGACAATCTCGAGCTCGAGCGTATGTAGAAATAAGGGACTGGGGCTGCAGTAAGTGCACTATGCATATGCAACAATCAAATCACAACAAGCACTAAAAAAAAAAAAGAATGCCGACAACGAGTTTATGATGATACAGCATTCCGCCTCTTCAAAACACTGACAGTGAGAAAACACGACGTCTTCAATCCTCCCCAGCATCAAGCTCGGTGTGTTCATCCTGATCAAGCTCGACCAGCTCATCCTGATCAAGCTCGCCACGCTCACCCTGAGCAGGCTCGTCCCGATCAAGCTCAGCCTGATCAAGCTCGACTTGTAGGGCAGCGGCAGCGCTCTGCTGAGCTCCGGCGGCTTCTAGCTGCTGTAGCAAGAACTGGCGTCGAGACAACTTTGTGCGGTAGCCTGCTGGCTGCTTTTCTGGCGGTGTGATCAGGGATTCGTTGATTGAGGAAACGCCTTCGGGACCATGAACGTACACTTTGTGTCTCTGGAGCTCGGTCTCGCCATAGGCCACATGGTGGCAATCGGGGCATTGGATGGCAGTCTCCGGGTGCTTGTCGCGCATGTGACCCGCGAGCTGTGGTTCAAACACAAAGACTTCGTCGCAGACTTCGCACGAGCGTTGGGCGCGGTTGCCCCACATGGTTTCGTTGTGCTTGTGCTCAATGTGCTGCACCAGCAGCTCCGGCGAATGGCAAATCACGCCGCAAACATGGCAGCGCAAGCTGAACGAATGCGCGATGCGCATGTGGTTGAAAACGGCGCGGTGACCAAGGTTGGTCGTGTACTCGCAAATCTCACATTGGTGCAGTGTCTGCAAGTGGCACGCACTGATGTGAGATTCGGCATGGGTCAGCTTTGAAAAGCTGGCCGTGCAGTACGGACATTCCAGCAGGGTCGCGTGATTGCGCCGGATGTGCGAGTGAAGCGTCGTCAGATGGCCCGCCGTGAATTCACAATGGAAGCACTTGATGGTGTGCGGACGGTGCTCGTTCAAAATGTGCAGCTTGAGCAAAAACCCTTGCGCATACGTGTTGGAGCATTCGGGACACTTGAGCCGCGCTTCGGGAGCAAGAAAGGTGCGCTTGAGCACGGTTCGTGAGGTGGTAAAACCCGAAATTGTACTGTGCAACCTCGACCGTATCGCCTGAGACCGCGCGCGCCTCTTTTTATCCTCGACAATCGCGAGTGCGGCTGGATCTCCGCCAGCTCGAGCTTCTCGTATTGCTCGATTGACGCGGTTGGGCTGCATGACGGGACGAAGAGCACCAGTTGGGCTGCTCGAACTCGCTGGTTGCGGTGCGACTTCGACAGTGGCGCTCGCTTCTGGCGACTTTGGGCGAGGAGCGCCATCCGTTTTGTCGCCGGCAGCAGCAGCAGCAGCAGCAGCAGCAGTCGTCGAATCAGACCTGCTCAAACTCGCTGGTTTCGTGGCTGGCGCTTTAGTAGCATTCGTCTTTGCGCCAGTGCTTTGCGACGTTGTCGCGGCACCAGTTTTCCGCGACTTTGCACGACGAGCATTGGGTTGATCACTGGCTTCTTCGTCGCCGGCAGTAGTTGAATCCGAGCTGCTCAGACCCGCCGGCACCGGTTTCGTGGCTGCCTCTTTCGCCTTTGCCTTTGCCTTCTTCGTTGCGACAGAAGCGGCTTCTTTCCGCGACTGCGCAGCGGCGACGCTTGCACCATGCGTGGCGATCGAGGAGAACGAGCACCCGAACGCGGCCAATCCCAGTCCGAACGGCAGCGACGACAGTGATGAGCGAGCTGCTCGTGCGCGTGGTTGTGTCACAGCAGAGAGTGCGACGGACGCCCCGCCCGCCAGCATTGATGGGTTCAGAAGACCCTCCTGGAGACCATGGATTTGCATGGCGGATGGGCGCGGCACAGCGCGTGCTCGGCAGTGCTCGTCGCCAGGCGCAGCGGCGGTTTGTCTTGGCTGGAGTGGCGCTCGATCGCCAGCGCGGCCCTTGCCATTGTTGCCGCCGCCCAAGAAGCAGGTGCGACTGGATCCAGCAGCAGCAGCAGCAGCCGGAGCAGCAGCAGCAGCCGTACCAGCAGCCGGAGCAGCAGTGCGATAGGAGCGGGCGACCCCGGCGGACGTCGTGTGTGCGCGAACGAGTCGCAGCAGCAGTTCATCTCGCACGCCGCCGCAGCCGCTCAGCAGCATATTGATATGATATATGTTTGCTTGTTTGTTTGTTTGCTATGAAAATACCAGAACTCGACGTGGTGGAAAAGGTCGATTCAGCGCGAATGGAGCGCCGATTTTGATCCGCAAACCAAAAAACAAAAAACGAACAAAAACTGAGCTTTTGTTTCTTTTCGTCGGATTTTGTTGGGTGAATGAATTGGTTTCAATGGATGGAAAATCAGAATTTGAACGGTTGTTGAGTTGGTTTGAAAACTGTGGCTTCCGTCGAAGGAAATACAACAAAGATGAAACCCCGAGCAACCCGGTCGTTTCCATTCCAATCGCCAAGCCACCCAGAGGAGAATGCATCGCCAGCAGAATCAAAGTTGAGCGGAAAACACGTCTCGATTGACAAGTCGTTGAATCAATGCAAATCGCATGTGCAAAAAGCACAAACAGTCAAACGCCAAAACAAACACGTTCACGGAACAAACGTCTGGTTGAAAAAACCCGGGACGAACGCGGTCGGGATGACACGACAAACCATGCACTTGTCCTGACGTCGAATCATTTCTTGAGCACACGCCACGCAAACACATGCGTGACAGCAAGGCATCAACTTGGCTGTCGTCGGAGCGTTGTAACATAGCATGCATTCGCGATCGCTGCTCGAACGGCGTTTCGAGCCTTCCGACATTGCCAGCTTTCTTCTCTTTTGTAGCCCAGAGAGAATGGAGTGGGGCGGGGTCTGTAGCAGTTGTGTTGCTACACAGCACCTCGAGCTTTCCAAGTTCGAGCTGTCCGAACTTTGTGTGGAGTGTGCGGATTCAAAGTCGTTGTCTAGCTGCATCATAGCGCGTTGTCCAGCCGCCTTGACACGGTCCTCGCATGACATGTACATGTGCCCATCCGAATCAAGAAACTCGGAGGCCGAAGGAAGTGCCTGCGGTGGAAGCAGTGCAACCTTGTCCAGAAAAAAAATGGCGGGAGGATAGTGCAGCCTGTAGACATGAACTCCGCCGCCTCCTTGCCAGAGACATGTTGGCTGATGTAGTAGAATGACGTCCGACTGGGTTTGGCGCTGCAGTGAGCAGTAGGGAAGACGTGATGGCGATGAACATGAAAACGCCAACCTTTGACGATGCACCACCATCTCCAAGCGCGTCAGAAACCGAGCTTCAAGCCCTAATTATATGCGACAAGTATCTGTGTTTTGAGTATTGAGCCTTTTGCGGTGGTTGTGACGATGAGTCTCGCGCTTGGAGGTCAAAAGTCGCGTCAAGTCAAATGTCGCCCTGTCAACCCTATGACCAAACGGGACTGGTCCGCCCATTTTTTGCCCAAGAATATATATAATATTGTAGGTTGGACGAAATTAGAGTGGCGGGACTGGGAGGCTGACACACGCTCAGATCGGCAATCCTCAACCCCGCCGCCCATTTTCAACCGAGCCCCCTGAGATGGCATCTCGACTTCATGCTCCTTTCTCTCGTTTCGTCCAACCTACGAATATAACTAAATGCATCCTGAAAGTGGCGGCGAGTAGGATTGAAATCCCTAGAAAAACATAAGGCGACACGTTAAATGACAGGCGGGGTGTAACAAGTGGGCATTCAGCGTGTTCGGCATTGACCCTTGACCCTTGACCCCTTCCCCCCTCGCCGGCACCACCTTGGTTATCTATGAGAAGTCATTGAGTGAATTGTCATAAAACAGCAAAACCCAGAACACGCCCTGAGAGCTCAAAAAGAGTGAAGCTTGTTCGAACGGCGGCCAACCAAAAAAAAAGGAAAAAAAAAAAAGAAAAAAAAAAACAAAAAAAAAAAAACAACAAAAAGAAGTCGACAACACCATCAATGCAACATTGGTGTCTTCAATTGGCCGTGATGAAGCTTGATACAAGAAACAAACTAACTCACCATCGATGCCCGCCGTTGACGATGCCCAAAGCACTCGATCGGTTTGGCAGGTTCAGTCCGTCCTCGCTTCTTTGGACACGATGCTGAGAACCGCGCGATTCTTTCGCCTTCCGCTCGCTCCAATCAAAGCGGCGCTCTTTAGTGCTGCGAGGCGTAGCCCGGCTGCTGCGGCATTCCGTGCTGCTGATCCGACTGCCAAGTGCCTGTCGACCAAGGCGGCTGCGACGACGATCGTTCAACGTCCGGATGGTACGCTTCCTTTGCTCTTGTTGCTGTGCGAGAACGCAGCATTGACCGACCATCACTCTCACCGACTTCTTTTGTGTGTGTACTTGATTTGTTGACCAGCACCAAACGGTAGGCGGGGTCTGTTTGAGCTGAAACTGCCCTTTGTCAACCGGCACGATAGCTTAAAAGAAGCTGTCGAGAATCTGGCCGACAAATCCAAGCGGCCTAAGGGCATGTTGTTCACTCTACCTCAAATGTTCGGCTCGGGCAAGACAAGCTTTGTGGAGCACATTGGCAATGAGCGCAATCCCCACGCTAAGGAAATCCTCGATTCGGCCCCGGCAATCAAAAGGCCGCTGTACGAGTCCGTCCTCAACGCGCGCTACATCCTCATCGACATGACCCACTTCAACCGCATGAGTGATATGGCTGATGATGTTCTGGAAGCGATATTTTTGAACACCTGCTCCACGCTCGGCCTGCCACCGCTCGCAGTGCCGCGAGGACCCCTTGGCCGCGTGATTTCGGGTCTTCAGAAGCACGCTGGTGTCCCTCTGCTCCTCCACTTTGACGAGATGGGCGCCATCGAGAATTCTGGCTTCGATCCGTGGTTCCCTGGTTCGGAGTACCGCTGTTCCAGCCAGCCGAACGTGTTCGCGCCGAACACTGGAGCCTTGCGTCGTCACTACACGTTTTGGTCGCGTCTCCTTGCACCGCTACTCAACCTCGACAATGTGTACATTGTGTGCTCGGGCAAGTCGGTCGCATTTAGTCTCATCCAGCACGGGCTTCTCAGAGCTCCAAGCGATGCGCCTGTGGGCTCGAGCACCGCTGACCCTCACATTCCCATGACATCGCCGTCAGAATTGCAAACGATCATCCTGCCACCACTTGGCGGCGAGCACATTGAAGAGATTCTGAACCGACACCGCCCTGATGTCAGCTCCCCAGAGCTGATTGATACCCTCGGTCTGCGCGACAAGCATGCTCAACGCCTTGCCTTCACCGAATGCGTTCACACTCTCACCGCTGGTGTGCCACGTCTGGTTTCGTATGCGCTGCAAGTGCCCTGGGGCAGCGGCATCGACTTTGGCGCCATGACACCAGACGAGATCCGGGCGTACTTCGCCCTCGGTACCACTCAAGCGTCCATCGCCAGTGTCTTCCTCATGAACTCGCTCGAGCTGACCGCTGTGATCAGCCGCCCGCATGATCCACTGTATCTGGCGAGCGCCAACATTGTCCGTCGGGCGCTCGCGGGTGAGGTGTTCGATCCCAAGTCAACAATCGAAGTCCGCGTTCCAGGAAAACCTGACCCTGTTCAAGTTCAAGTTCTACTCCTGTTGGACAGACTCTTCTGTTACACCAAGCCCGTGGATTCCTCTCGTGGACCTCAAGTTCAAGTCATCCTGCCGCAAATTGTTGGCACTCGGAAGGAACTGGCTCTCGCGACCTTGATCATCGAACTCGCAGGCACCGTCGTTACGTCGGAGACACTCGAGGTGCTGGCGTTGTGGTCCATCTTTGCTGCACTTTACCGAGCCACAATTGGCGACCCCAGTAGCAGCTGGCTGCTGGCCCAATCGAAGGGCGTGCTTCCTCAAGCAGTGCTCGACTCGGATGTCGTGCAGCATATTCTCCAAACATCTGCGCCTCATCAAGGCATTGGCTTTGACGAGCGGACGCTGAGCAAGCGTGCGGGCTCGATCACCGTCTCCGTTGCACACGCGACCAGCGCGAAGCGCCATGGCATCGACGCAGCTGCATTGCCGGATCAGTTGGTGGCACGCCTCGTGGAACTCCGGACGACAATTCCGACTGGGCCTATTGCGGTTGTCGAGTGGATTGGCAAAGCGTCCCAGTCGTCTGATGGAATGATTGCTGTTTGCACGGCCGCAAGCCCGACAGTGCAAAACACTGTCTGGATCGGTGTTGCCTGCAAGCTTTTCAATCGAAACAAGATGTCGTTCACCGGCCCAACCATTGTGAATGAGGACATTGAGCGTCTGAGTCGCCACTTTGCTCATCTTGAGAAGAACCTCCGACCGCGCCAACTTCTCATCTCGGTGTTGTCCAGGCCACCAAACTACCTCAAGCCTTCCATGAATAGCAAGCTGCTCGAAGGTCGGGTCACAATGTCCGGCGCAAAGAACAAGAAGAAGAAGGAGGTCAAGAAGAAGGAAGTCAAGAAGAAGAAGGAGGAAGTCGTCGATGAGGAGGAGCTCGAGGTCATCGATATTCCCCCGCGGATGCAAGTGGCGCTTTGGGATCTCGATACTCTGAACAACGTCGTCGATCCTTCTCGCAAACTTACCTTTCCGGACCAAACATAGTCATCGCCGTTTTTGTCAACAAATACAGATTTTTCGAGTCCTTTGTGGCTTGGCGAGCGCGTCTTGTTTCGAAACGCGACTGATCAAACAATTGTGCAATCCTGACACGGCACAGCTCTCTGTCACTTGTGCAATCATCGCTATCAGCATTTGAGTTTTTGTTCATTCTCACATTTAGCACTGCTGCTCAGAAATCTGAGAAGCTCAGTCTAACAGTTGTTGTTCCCTTTTCTCAACAGCCGCTTTGGTCCACATTTCATTGGGCGGAGTGTGCGTGTTTTTGAATACAATATAGTTGATCTAAGTTGGGGATCCCATCAGCTCTATCTGAATGGCAAGGTGGACGCGGCTGGCTGTCCTTGGGCTGCTGGCGCTGGTGCTGGTGCTGAGCGCGTCAGTCCAAAATCGGCGACCTTGGCGTGAAACTCAGCATCCAGCAAAACACTGTCAGTCTTGAGATCCAGGTGGAACAGCGGCTGCCGTGGAATGGCAGTCTGAACAAAGTTCATAGCGCTTGCGATCTCGGTTGCGATTCTCTGGCTTTGTGGCCAACTCAGAGCGGGCGTGCCGCTCCTGCAATCCAGACGATCACGGACTGAACCATTTGCCATCAGCTCGTACACCAAGCAGCATTCGTTGCCTTCTTGAGCATAGCACATGATAGTCACAATGTTGCAATGGCGAAAACGAGAGAGGGATTCGAGCTCGGCCTCAAATTGAGCGATGTCTTGCCTTGAATCCACAGCCAAACGCTTAACAGCGACGCTTGCACCCGCCAAGACGCCAGCATAAACGTTGCCAAAGCCACCACGACCGATGCGCCGTGATTCGGCAAAGTTGTCAGTGGCTTTAGCAAGCTCTTGCATACCCACTCGAGGAATAGTAGTGGAAATTCCAGATTGCTGTGTACTTGTGTTCGCAAAATCTCGATGCTGGGTTTGTCCATCGATGATAGGCTGCAATGCTGGCGCCAGCAATGGTCGCTGTTCGGATGCAACCAGTGGTGCGGCAGGCGATGCAGCATCTGTCGCTGCTGTTCTCGCCGATGCCGGTTGCGGCTCGAGTTGCCGTAGCGCTTCGACATCCTTCGGTGTGGGTTGCGAAACAGCGTTCAAGCGACGCTGCAAAAGCGAGTGGAGAACTGGAAGCCATTCCTCCTTGCGGACAGTGGCGAGCGTGTGCGAACAAGATAAAGGTTGCTCATTGTTGAGTGAGCTGTGATGTTGCACATCTTCATTTGTACTGCATTGAGTTTGTTCTGATGATCCTGATTTCGTGGTTGTTGCGTTCATGAGCTTCGAAGTGGAGGATTGAAATGTAACTAAAACCAACAAAAGGCGAGCTTTTTATGACAAACTGAGACAGAAGAGCATCTCTTTTGTAGCAGGGCAGTTACTATTACACTATTACGATTATCTGTGACCTTGCAGCTGCTTTTGGAGAAGAGGGAAGGAGGGAAGAGAATTGGCTCATTGCAACATCGCTGATCTCAAGGACGACTGAATCTGAGCGGGATTTACATTGCAAAAGTCAAAACGCACACATACACGCATACACACATGAGGCACAACACTGACAAGCAACAAGCAGCAAAAACGCTAAAACAATCAAAATGAAAACAACACGACAGCATGGCAAACACAACCTCAAAAGTCTTAGGAAATCACGCATTTGGCGTCGAGCTCGCGCCGGCCCTTCTTGGACTGCTTGAGATACTCTACTGCGAGTCGAATCGGTTGATGGACCACCAGGAGCTTTTCAAACTTGAACTCGGTGCCGCTCTTGACCTGCAGCCACAGCCAAATCCCAAACAAAAAATGAGAACAAGTTCGCCAACGTTAGGTTCCAGACTTGACCACACCCCGCATCAGACAGCACAGTTTTTTTTTGTCTTGTTTCAAGACGTACCATATCCACCTTGACGGGAACAATGCCTTTTCTCTTCCCGCCGAAACTGAGGCTTCCCAAGCCGCCGCCCTTCTTCATTTTGTCCATTTGGTAATCCATCTTGGAGTCCTTCTTGGCCCTGCTGGGCTTGGACCTGGGCTGTGAAATCTTGCTCACGCGGCTGAATCGGTGAACTTCTTTGATGTCTCCCTGTGCATGGCAAAATCGTGTTTTCACAGCAAACGCAAGAATAGTGGAAACAAAACCAAAAATCTGGTGAGCGTTTTGACCCCCCAGTCAACAACCTCCGGAAGCATTGTTTTTTTTTTCTTTTGGAGAGAACCGCACCTCAAATTCTCCATAAACATAGTCTTGAGGCAACCAGCAGGAGACTTGCAAAATGTTGATTGGAACATCGACTGGCGGGAACTGCAGAACAAGCTCACCGGCGCGCTGCATGGGCGAGAGCGCAGGGACAGGAGCCGATGGCTGTGCTCCCAGACCACGACGAGTCATGGACAAGGTGGAGGACGGAGCTGCCAGCCCCGACTCGCCTGCCTTCCCCTGCTTGGGATCCGGCATCGCGGCGGAATCTCCTGCCCTTGGATGCCGCACGTACATAAACTCCACAGAGAAGCTCGTGTATCCAGCGGGATCGGAGGTTGCGCCAGACACATCCAGGGCGCCACGCGACGGCTCGTCCTCTGGACCGCCGAGCTTTTGGAGGGGAATCAAAAGTTCGCCCGTCAGATTGTCTCGTGCAGGCTTGACTGCCTTGTCGCCAACAGTGGTGGACCAGACCTCACCGTCAGCAGGCAAAGTGATGCGAAGGTACTGCTTTTGAGTGTTGCGAATCTCAAACGCCAGACGGTACATGGTTTTGCCTTCATCCGTGACTGTGGCATCAAACTGCGCGGAATCGATGGAAGCCATCAAGACATCCACGTCCGCGTGCTTTTTGACATCGAGCTCAATCTCGTAGGTCGGTGTCAGGAACTTGTATGCAAGCAGGATTGGATTGGCAGCGCGTGTCTTCAATGACGCAGGGAGCTCGGCAACATCGAGCAAGCCGACACCGACGGCGCCTCCTGGCACCTGCTCAACCTCGACGCTCGTTGTGGCCTCGACGGCCAAAGTGCCCTTCTCGCGTGAAACCGGGCCCCGAACATGGCGGAATGTCGGCACGACAAACTTGCAGGACGTTGCCGGCAGTTGCTTTTCAGCGGTCACACGAAGTTCAAACTTGTCCTCCACACCATACTCGAGCAACACCTTGAGAATTTGCCGAGGCAGCCCACGCTTCTTGCCCTTGGCGACGGCGGTGGACGGCTCGGCAGCGTCTCCCGCCGCAACATCAAACTCGGAATAACTGGGGTCGTCAGGGTGGACCGTGGTGGTGTCCCACTTGCGAAGCACGCCGTTGGATGCCGTGTCGACATTCACGATGCGCAAATCAGCATCCAGGCACAGCTCAAACACCGCCATGGAGCCGTTCAGAATGGTGTACTCGAGCTGTGAAGTGACGAGCACCAGGCTCTCCCCGACAGCCACCAAATGCTGCTGGTCAACCGTCGCATGCAGTGGAAGCGCCTGTGCAACCGGAGCCGGGGCAGCGGCCTTGGGCGTGGTGGTCGTGGTGGCGCTCGGGTCGTCGTCAAACTGCCGGAGCCACTGCACATTGAGCCACGAGGACGTTGGTGGAATGGAGAACTTCATCGTGGTGCCGCGAACGTCGGCCGGTGGCTCAATGTTTTCGTAGCGCAGGCACGGGTGCACCGCGATGGCAGCCTCCAACTCGAGCGGGCTTTGCGCCACCACCGTAAACCGCAGCTCTCGCCGCGACGCGGGCGGCACTTGCAGGCGCAAGCCGGTCTCTCGCGCAGTGGCAAAAGGCGCGAGCGCCACCACCGTGACGGTATACACGCCGGAACGGAAGGAGGCCAGAGCATGGTGGGCGTCGAGCAGCAGCACGCACGGCTGTTGCGCGGCGTCCAGCTCGCGGCTGGCCTGTGCAGCGTCGTCCGCCGTTGGTTGACTGCGTTCAATGGGCTGGCCGTTCTCATCCAACCCCGCGTCCAAGTCCTCGCGCAGAATAGTGGCCGACTCGAGTGCGACCGATTGCGACAAGATTTTCGTGGCCGTGTAGTCCTCTGCGAATACCATGATTTTAAACTTGCAGACAAACCTGGGTTGCATTTTTATTTTCATAGCGACGGTGAGCGAAGTGAAGAGAGGGCGAGTCATTGGTAGCAACGAGCAGCAAGGAGCAAGTCTTTGTGTTTCGTTCGATCGTACCTGGCATGGTGGCTGTTGGTCGTTTGGCCCTCCATCTCGACGGAGAGGATTGTGTTTCTCTTGGGCGGCGTTTCCTTCTGCTGTGCTGCGGCTACACAAAACGCAACACATACACAAAGAAAGATCAAACAATTGTCGATCGTGAGATGTAGCAGTGCGAGCACATTTCGAGTGGATTGAATGAAAATTTCAGCATTCAACACGCTTCAACTCGACGCCTCTGCTGTTCGGCAGATCGCGTGAGTTTGGTTGTTGTTGTTTGTCCTTCGTTCTCTCTTCTCGAAAACCCAGCACTCGTCGACTGATCCAAGTTGACCAGGGCGGTTCAAAATACCTCAACCAAAAGAAGGCCCTAACCGTCCGGCCCCCGCTTTCCCCCCCCCCCGCAAAGGCTCAACACGCGTCGACCCAAAACACAAACGCCAACAGTGTGCGCTTGCCTGCATCCATCAGTCGCATGATGGCGCTGATGGGGACGGTGGCGAGGCCCTTGTCCGTCTTGCCGTCAGCGAGCGTCAGCTGCGTCTCGTCGAGAATGCTGCTGAGCGCCGCCTGGTGCGACTGCTGCACCGCAACGCTGCCATTGGCGTCCTGCGGCTGTGCATGTCCGAACGGGAGGAGGGCGCTTGGCGTCGCGACCGGTCCAGCCAAGTTGTTCATCGTAATGCTGTTCATCCGTCGAACGGCGTTCCGCTGCTGCTGGACCGGCATCTGCATCTGCATCTGCATCTGCGGGGCTGCCGGGGCTGCAGAGAAAAAGTCCACATCGGCTTCGTCGTTGCTCGAGCTCAGCGCCTGCATCTGCTGGAAGAGCTCCTCCTGCGCTCGCAGATTGCCGGCCTTCTTCTTCATCATCATTTTCGACATGTTTTCTGACGAAAGCCGAAATGAGATGACAATGACTAGACTGGCCTTCGTATCTTCGGTATGTCAAACTACAAAGCATGCTGTGCAAAATAACCGAGAAAAACATCTGGCAGGGCAACAGGCGAAAAAGGAATGGGGAAAATCGCGTTGCAACATTGACACTTTTTGGTTCTCAAAGTGGCTTGCGCCAAGAGCTCGTCAAGCCAGTTGAGCTCATGAATCCATCACCTCGCCACTTGCATGTCGTGGAAAATGTCACTTGCAATATTGTAGTCACACTCGGAGGCATTTTAGTGCACTGGCGAGGGGGGAAATGCCTCGTTGAAGGTTGGTGTTACGAATTTGGCTCAGTCCTGACTAGTCTGTTCGCGTTTCCCCTTATTTTTTGTGGTATTCTTCATCACACAAGACATTTGCATCATATCCTGGTGTCGGCTTGGAGCAAACGTTTGGTTTTAATTTTGGTCTATAAATTTTTGGTCCATTGAGAATGCAAGACAATGGGTTCACAAACTGAACAACAAGCTCAAAATGTACACTTTGCGTTATCACAGCGTAAAACTCTCTACACATGAAAGCACAAACAGCGCAATACAAATTACATCATCGGCATCAAGAACAGCCAAGCAGGAACCGCCAAAACAAACAGAGTCCGGACACCTTGCCGTGCTGAATGAACAGCTGCCTGCCTTCCACCCTTTCCTACGTTGTGTGAAGGTCTTTTGCGCAGTGCTGATTCAATTATACTGAATGAATTGTACTTCCATTCTCGGGCAGTCTTTATTTGTTCGAGTGCGTTTGATCGAAGATTCTTAGAATCGGACTGCGGTTTTGCTTGTCCATCTTCGTGCTGTGCTCGCGTTGCTCTCGTGTGAAGGGTGGAGGCTGGACGCTGTGAACGTGGCTGGTGGAGCTAACCAATGTAGCTACTCACGACACGGCCTGAAAGAGAGAGAGAGAGAGCGAGCGACTGACCGGCTTTGATGCCATCACAGAATTGACAGACTCGCAGCATGGCTTGGCGACAGAGCAACCTGGATGGAAAAGTCAAGAGCGCGACGAATGGAACACTCTAGTGCGTTGGAAGCACACAGATTCATGTCAAGTGTACATCCTGCAGGGCGCTGATGAAAAAAGTGGACTGTCAGTCTGGGTGGGAGGCAGATTGACGCCGATGAAGTTCAAGCGATTGCCGAAGCACTCCAAGTGAACCAGACGCTGAAGGAGCTCAGGTACGTTTGAGAGGCGAATTGAGGGGTAGTTGATGCTGCAGCAGACATCAAGATTGCTCACTGAAGAGCGAGGTCAGTTTGTACCACAATCAGATTGGCGATGTTGGAGCACTGGCGATTGCTCAAGCGCTCAGTGTCAACAAGAAGCTGACGACGCTCAAGTGAGCCCATTTCAATGAAGTCCTGTAGCAATTGGTGTAGTATGCTGATATTGAGATTGCTCACCGAGGTGGGGGTGGTGGTGGTCGGGGCTAGTCTGGGTGACAACCAGATTGGGTCCGCTGGTGCACAAGCACTCAGTCAAGCCATTTCCACGCTGGCTCGTCTCTAGTGAGCCACCTCACAGTTCCAGGTGTCTTTGAGTGACTGGCTGGCGCAGCTATGGGCACTAACAATATTGCTGACTGGTTAGCCTGCACGAGAATCAGATTGACAACGATGGCGCCTTGGCGATTGCAAATGCACTCAAAGTGAGCAACTCCTTGACGTTCCTCAAGTATGCTAGAGTGACTGCTGGTGCTTCACCACCGGGTGGGAAGCGTGCTCACTGATGCTGTGTGCGTGGGGACGGACAGCCTGCACCAAAATCAGATTGGCAATGCTGGAGCGCAAGCCCTTGCCGAGGCACTCAGCGTGAACAAGGCGTTAACTGACATACAGTAAGTTACAGCTGCGTACGACCGAATTGGGGGTAGCTAGCTGCGAGCAACTGTGCGTGCTCACTGGGCGAGGGACCCGAGCAGCCTGAGTGGGAATCAGATTGGCGACGATGGAGCGCGCGCCATCGGCGAAGCACTCAAAGTGAACAAGGCGCTGGCTGTGCTTGGGTAAGTCGGATGAAAAGATGGGTCATTGGTGGGCAGTCGAGTCGCGTTGCGGAGAATCTTTCGAGAGCGCCGCTCACCAGCGGAATGGGACAAAGCAGTCTGGGTTCGAATCAGATTGGCGACGCAGGCGCGCAGGCGATTGGCGAAGCAAACCCAAAGCTGATTGTTCTCTCGTCAGTCATCTTGCACCTATGAGTGCGTGCGAGGGATGAAGTCGGTTGCTGACTGATTTTCCGAACAGCCTGCGCCAGAATAAGATTGGCGATGCTGGCGCACACGCACTTGGTCGAGCCCTTCAAGCGAGCAAGACACTCACCGGGCTAATGTAGGTCGACTTAAAACGCTCGCACACACGATTCGGTTTTTGCACAGCTCATCGATCGATCGCCAGTTTGGAAGAGAATTTTATCGGTGTTGCCGGTGCACTCGCGCTTGCTGAGGCAATCAAAGTGACCAAGACGCTGACTCGCCTTGTGTACGTCGCTCTTTGATGGCGAGAGCTCGAGCCAATGTCTTCCCGACTTATCACCGCTTGAACCAACTGGACAGACTAATCTCCAATCCCGTTGGCGACGTGGGTGCTCAAGCAATCGATGAGGCGCGCAAAGTCAACAAATCTCTGACTGTTCTTTTGTAGATTGTGTGAATTGCCAATAGTCGTCCTCATCAGAACGTTTTTGTTTTTGTTTATCAAAAGGTCCAAAGTTCATGTACATGCAGAAACAAACAAAATTTCAATCGACTCACAACATTTCCGACATCATCAACTGTAACTACACCACCACCATCACATCATCGACTCAACAACACACAAAGCAAGCTAGCAATCTTCGTACTCTGCATCACGGCGACGGCGCTCGTTGCCCTCGTCGTCCTCGTCGTCGTCCGAGCAACGCGACTTTTTGGAAGGAGAGCCTTCCTCCTCATCGTCCTCTTGGTTGTCCCCAGACTTTGCGGCACGCTTCACGCCCTTGGTCGGGGTGTTTGTGGGAGTTGCTGCAGGCGCCACGCGCGACGGAGGCGTGAAGCCTGCGCGTGCGCCAAGTGGACGACCAGCTCCAAGTCCCTTGCGCGGAGTGCCAATCTGCGGCTTGATGCCTCCTCCTCCGATGGCAGGCTTGGCGGTGGTAGTTGCGGCGGGGCTGGCGGCAGGCTTCTTCGTAGCCGGAGCCACCTTCTTTGGAGCAGCAGCCTTCTTCTTGGGCGCTTCCTCGTCGGCTTCCTCGTCCTCGCCAGCGTTGTCCGCTTCAGCAGTGTCGCCCTCTTCGTCAGAGGTTGCCTGTTTCTTGTTCTTGGAGCTCGCAGCGGAATCGTCATCGTCCACCTCCATGTCGTCGGTGGTCGCCTTCTTGGCCTTCGCAGCAGCAGTCGCAGGCGCCTTCGCTGGGGACTTGGCCTTGCTGGCGGCAGTCGTAGCCTTCGAAGCGGGCGAGGCAGCCTTGGGAGCACCGGCAGGAGACTTGGCAGCAGGGCTCTTCTTGGCGCTGCTGCTGGGAGACTTGCTCGTAGCGGCGGCAGGCTTCTTGGCAGGCGACGAGGAAGGCTGCTTCTTGGCCGACTTGGACTTTTTGCGAGTCGGCTCGTCGTCCTCCTCCTCCTCTTCGTCAGCAACGTCGTCCTCGTCCTCCTCCTCGTCGTCGTCTTCGTCCTCCTCTTCTTCAGCAGCATCATCGTCATCGTCGTCCTCTTCGTTGGCATCGTCGTCGTCGTCCTCGCCCGCGTTGCCGTCTTCCTCGTCATCGCTGCCTTCGATCTTGGCTTGGGCGCTCTCCGACACCTTGCGCATGAGCTCGAGTGTGCGCTGCGCAGTTGCACGACGCGCACGACCGCCAGAGGCCTCGGTCAGAATGTTGCTGGCATCCACGTCAATGCTGGCAATCTGGGCGGCAGCACGCTTGGCAGCAGCAGCGGCGGCGATCGTCTCGGCCGACTCGCTCTCATCAGCACTGGACGTCGCAGCAGACGCTGCCTTGGCAGCCGCTTGGGCAGTCTTGAATTCCGTGCAGCGCGCAAGCGTGATGGGGCTGGCAACGCCCATTTCCGTCAGCGCGTTGGCCAGCACCTCGCACTGCTCCTCGGGGGTCTTGCCAGCCAGCTCCTTGGCAAACGTCTTGCGCGAGCCAGTCAGCTTGACGCACTTTTTCAGGTGCTCGACCGTCGTGGCCTCCTCCGCCTCGTCCCACTCGGTGGTCGTGGGTGCGTCCGCCTGTCCCTTGCTCGGAGTCTTGTTGCCGGCTGCCTTCTTGGCCGATGCCTTGGTCGCAGCTGGCTTTTCCGCAGCAGGGTCCATTTGCATGGGAGTCGAGCAGCCAGAGTCGGGTGTGTCGGCCGTCTTGTTGGCCGCCTGGTCGTCGTTCTCGCCGTCCGAAGCGGGCGAGTCCATGCCATGGATGGTCTTGTCGATGGGCGAGTCCGGGTTGGTATGTGCGCCCTAGTGAACATGACAAAGGAGAGGTGAGCCAAAAACCAAAAAAAAAAAAAAAAAAAAAAAACACAAAACAAAAGGCGAAAAAATGGCGCGAAACACTTTTTTTTTCTTCTGTGTGTTTTTTTGCTTCACTCACCAGCAACGAGTCAATGTACGCGCACAGCTGCTCGTTCATCTCGGGATCTTCCTTGAAGGTACCCTCGGCGAGAGACATCTTGTTCTCCACAGCACGGAGGACGTCCGCCACAGTGACTTGGCTGCAGCAAGCAAACGAAGTCCAACAAAAAATTGTTTCAGAAAAAACAAAAATCCAAAACGAAACATTTTAGTTGCTTGCAAGAAAGTAACAAAAAATCAGCAAAAGTGAAACAAATTGCGCTGCGCTCACCTTGAATCAGCGTTGTCGACGACGTCTTTGAGCAACGGCGTGATTTCCGACATGGGAGGGAGGACGGCAGTGGTCATGGTGGTTGTGTTGGTGGGGGAGTCGAGAGAGCGAGGGGCAACTGGTGGTTGGCGTGTGCGAGTGAAAAAAATCACAAAATGGGGTTTTTGTGTTTTGTGAAGGAAGAGTGAGCGAAATTGTTCCCAAATAGGAGGGCCTTTTAAAGCGCAAGGGCAAACTTTTGGCGGGAAGATGTTGAACGCCAGTTGCAAGTTGAAACAAGTTCGTTTTGGCGCCAAAGCTCGGGTTGACGCTTCTGCTGTTCTGGCCGCAGTTGGCCACCGATTTTGAGTCCATGGGTTGGTGGTTGCTGCCTTTGCTTTTGGATGCAGGTCGTTGTCGGCAATAGGGAAGGGGGGGGGGAAAGGGACGCAAAACAAGGTGCGCGATGAATTTGTTGCGAATGTGTTTCGACCGTCTGCGAGCACCCCGGCCCGGCTCGTAGCTCCTTCCTCGTCCGCTTTACATAACATCAATACAAAGCATCACTTTCTGCCGTCAGAGAGGGAGAGAGCCGCGCGTGCAAGTTGGGTTTGCAGTCCAACGGCATGCTGGTGGCGTGCAATTTGACGTTCAACTCACTTGTTTCACGACTTTTTCGAATTGACATGCAGGCACTGAACAGGCTGGCATTGCTCGACAACTCCAACAGCGCAGCACATGGAGCTGAGCGATGGTTTTGCCTTTCAATTTCAAGACGATCGCCTCTTCTGCTCATCCGCGCGGCCATTTCACAGCAGAGCGATTCGCACAACTCACAACCTCAACGTTTCACTCTGCAAGAAACAAATCAGATCAGAGAATATGCGCAATTTCATTCCCGATCTCAGGTGCGACTTTTTTTAAAGGCACAAGCAGCCACAGCCATTCCAAAAAGTGGTGCTTGACTGTGCGACAACAATCAGGCAAACATTGTTTTACTTGTCCTTCTTGCGCTCAGCGGGTGCGGAGCTCTGCGCCTAGATGACCACACAAACCAAAAATCAGACCCACAACAAAAATCATAAGATCAGGTTGGCGAACGGCTCAAAGAAATCCGATGCATCATTATAGATCTGTACCTCCTGCTGGCGCTCCTCAAAGTGACGATCCAACGCCGCTTGGTTGCGCTTGGCTTGTTCGACAAGGTTGTCAACGTTGACAAGGGCTTTCCTCTTGGCTGTGGGTCGTTTCAATGGAAGAATTCAACCAAAAGTGAGGCACCAGATGGACGCAGCAGCAAGACGCCAAGCTACTGCTACTGGAATTCCAACCAAAGAAACAACAGAAAGCGAGACGGAGGGAAGGTGGGAGGGGACAGGGAGAGCGAAAAAACGAGATCTTGCTCACCTTCTTCGCTTTCCTTGAGCTTCTGAGTCAAAGTCTCATTCTCCTTCTTGAGTTTGTCAGCGTCGCCAAGGGCCTTGACAGTCGTCTGCGGCAAGACACGACAAAAACAACACCCAGAGTTAATCCCGCGGCCACCCCAATCTTGAAGCAAGATGGCGATGCACAAAAAAGTCCACCTACCTCGGACTGGTTGCGCGCTTGACTGGCGAGAACATCCGCACGAACAAGTTCGGTGATGAGCGAGTAGAAGCGGTTCAAGACACTGCGGGATTTGGACAGACGAGAATTCACACAACAATCAGAAAAACACAAACGAAAAAGCGCCAAATCAGGAGCAAAAGTACGTACACAAGGAGGAACAGAGCAAAGCCGGTAATGTACATGTTGCGCTGCGCGCGGAACATGCGAATTTCAGTCTGCATGTCGCCGCTGTGGTGGTAGCCGTTGTGGCGCTTGTGCTCTTCGTGCTCGCGGTGGGTGGCACGAGCCTCGGTCAAAGCGGCTGTGTTGACCCAGAGCAGCAATAGTCACGCACACACACACACGCATACGGTTAGACCCACACACACACACACACACACACACACACACACACACACACATACGGTTAGACCCACACCACGCACGCGGAGTGAGGAGTGAGCGGGCAAGAGACGACCAAAATGAAAACAAAAAACCATACCAAAGAACAAAAAGCTGAGGATGGCAACGACCACCAACGCCAATGGCCACAGCTTGAGCAAGGTCTTGGAGTTGGCAATGCGAGACAGGATGGCCTGACGCCTGTGACGCATGTAGACAAAGATGCAAATGAGAACCAGCACAGAATTCCAGTGTCAGGGGCGAATCGGGCCTTCGCGAGCTCAGCACGACCACGTTCACACACGCGTGCCCTTGGAATACAAGGCAAACATGACACAAACACAAGCTTACCAGCGAATGGGCAGCGGAATGCACAAGAGTGCAAAAATGACCACTTCAGTGATGAGCAGGTAGTAGACGAATGTCCACTCGAGAGCCATTTTCAAGAATCGGGGGAGGGGGTTTCTATCCAACGCAAAGCAAGCAGCAAGACGGACAGGTCGTATAGTCAGGATGATGAGGCAGGACGAGGAGGCAGGTCTGACCGCCAAAGAGCGAGATCTCGTCATCATCATCATCCACCCCTCCCTCGCTCACTGCCGTCCGACCATCGACACGCAAACCTCCCACAAACCCCTAAACTTCCAATCCACGATCGTATTTCGTTTTCAGGGCTTGAAAGCGTCGCGCTGCAACACAACGAGTGAGCGAGCGTTCTGACGTGGCAACACAGCGAAAACGGCAAAGCAATCATTTCAGCCGTTCACGTTCACAGTTGCAGACGTTTTTCACGCGATACTCGCTGGTCTTGAGTGCTAAGCAGTCGTAGTAGTAATAGTAGTTGCTGTTGTCGCACTGTCTTCGAACCAAGGAAGAAAAGGAAAAAAAAGAAAAAAACCAACCAACTTGGAAAACCAACTCACTTACAATCAAAACAATGAAGAATGAACAACCAAATGGGCTGAACAGCCCGAAACTGCATCTCGAGTAGACGCGGTCCGAGCCGCCTCCTTTTGCGCGGAAAGTGATACATGCAAACATGTTTGTTTATTCTATGAACAGGCGGGGGCGATGGTTGCACTGCAGGAGCAAAGTCAACGCGTTGACTAGTTCTGCAGTCCTGAATCGACGTTTGCCGCTCTGTGTTTCACTGCGCCGCACGTGAACGACTCTAGATCTATTTTATTCTGTGCGTGGGCTTTCCATTGCGGTTTTTTTATTTTTTATTATTATTATTTTTTGTTTTGTTTGAACCGTCAAAGTTGAAAAAACTATCCGATCTGTATTGTTTTGTTTTTGTATTAACACTCTCTAGTAGATACAGCAAATGTACATGCAAACTCCAGTTGCCGCCTCACAAATGGCCAAACTTCTCCCTTGCAATCGCCGTGCGCGTCGCGACGAGATCGCCGTTAAAACGTTGCAAGTACTGGGCGGCTTCGGCACTGGTGGTACCAAGAAGATTCTTGATATCTTCAATGTCTGGGTTGCTGAACTTGCGAGCTTGCTCTAGCGCGAGCGCCGCCTCGAGGTTGCTGTTGGCCTGCTCGAGCTGCTCGATGCGCACAAGATGCTTGCGTTCAGACTCTTCCAGATGGACTGTGAGCTCGGCAATACGGGCGTGGCGAGACCCCATGTCATCTTCGAGCGTCGTGATCAGCGCGCGCGACGCTGTCGCCTCCTGCTCAAACTGGCGAGCATACCCTGCCATCTTGTCGGACGATTCCTGCAAGGCCATGCATCGTGCCTCCAGCGCCGCAGCACTGTTAGCGCGAGTCGCCAAATCCTTCCGCAGCTCCGCAATCGTTTGGGAGAGTTCGACTTCCTTTGCCAATGGCAGCGATGCACGTTCGTGGCGCTCCTTCTCGAGAGTGGCACGCAGCGCGGCCTCGCCTTCAAGAGCAGCAACTGCGCGCGCCTCCGCGCCTTGCTGACGAGAGACTGCCTGCTGCAGCTCCACCTGGTGACGGCTGAGCATGTCGAGCTGCTCCTGCTTGGCCAGAGCCGTATCCTGCTTGAGCTGTTGCAGCTCCGCCTGGTGACGGCTGAGCATGACGAGCCGGTCTTGCTTGGCCTGTGCTGCATCCTGCTTGTGGTGCGTCAGTTCGTCCTTGAACAGCTTGGTCTCGCGCTCCGACTTGGTCAATGCCACCTGGTGACGGCTGAGTAAGTCGAGGTTGTCCTGCTTGTGCTGTGCCGCTTCCTGCTTGTGCTGTGCCACATCCTGCTTGAGCTGCTGCAACTCCATCTGGTGACGGCCGAGCATGTCGAGCTGCTCCTGCTTGGCCTGGGCTGCGTCCAGCTTGAGCTGCGTCAATTCGTCCTTGGCGTGCTTGGTCTCACGCTCCGACTGGGTCAGTTCGTCGCTCGCAGCGCGCCACTCTTGCGTCAGTGTCCCCACCTTGGCCTTCATGGCCTGGACGTCCCTGTCCGCGTCGTCAAGGCGCGACTTGAGGTCTTCATGGGACAACTCGTAGCGCCGGACTTCCTGCTGGAGCAACAGATTGCGCAGCTGAATGTCGTCGTGAGCCTGTTGCAAAATTGCAAACTGAGCAAGCCTCTCGGTGAGCACATCGTTCTCGTGCTTGAGCGTCACTGCATTCTTGATGGCGTCGCTTTCGAGGCTGACTTGCTGGACCAGCACCTGATTGGCACGCTTCAGCGCAAGGTTCTCGGCCTGGAGACGTTCCACGGATTGCTGAGACACATCGTCAGCTCCAGCCTGAGCAGCAGCCTGCTGCGTGGTAGCGGCGGCGGCATCGGCAGCAGCGGCCCGAGAAGCCAGCTGCTCAATCACCTTCTTGGAGCATTCAATCACATCGTTCACACGCCTTTCGCCCAACTTGACTTGGGCAACCAAGTCTGCTTGCTGCTCGGCGTCCAATTCAAGCGTGACGGGCAGCACGTACTCGTCCTCGTCGTCCTCACCCGCGCCGAGTGCGCCAACTCCGCGGTAGTCGCCCAGGAACTTGTCAATCCTCTCGAGATGATCCGGATCGCCATTCTCCAGGAACAGGACGACTTCCTTGGCGCACGGCACGCTTGCAGAGGCCAGGCCGTAAGACTCGAGTTGGCACCAGCCGCTCACGGTCGGCACGCTGTTCTCCGGGAAGTCGGCGTAGCCCATGTCGTCGCCTGCGCTGCACAGGACGATCTTTTCGGCAATCTTCTTGTTGTCCGGCAATCTGTTCGAGCAAAAACGAAACGGCGAGTCAAAACAAAGTGAGCTTCGGGATGCATGAACGCTTGCCGTACGTCGCCACGACTTTTTTGCGTTCTTTTTTTTTTTCTTGTTCCGTTTGATCCAATGTCAATGCGAGATTAGCATCGATTAGCTATACATTGTGTACAATGTGTTTTCAATGTGTTTTCAATGTGTTTTCAATGTGTTTCGCGTTTAGCTGTGTGGGTGCGGGTGTTTTTTTTTTTTTTGTTTTTTTTTTTCCATTTTCGATTTCCCTCCGACAACACAGCTCAAAACACGGCCAATTCTCTCTCTCTCTCTCTCTCTTTCTTCTCTCTCTCTTCTCTGCCAAAAACAAACCCAAAACAACCTCCACCCATAAAGTGCTGAATCGCAAAGCAAACTTACGACGAGAGGACCACGCGGCCAGTCTTCGAGGAGGGTGCGGTCGGCGATGCTTGCGTCATCGCGCAGCCAATGCCCATCGCGCTCGGAAAACCGCCTCGCTGCTGCTGCTGCGCGTCCTGAGCCGCCCAGTCGCGGACGTCGCTGGTGCGCTGGAACTCCACGCCGACGCGCAGGGCCTCGCCAGGGCGGAAGCTTGCGCGTGCCAGGTGCAGCGTCACTGCGTACGAGGCGGACGACGCGTCGCGCTCAGAGTAGAGGAGCGACGACGACGCGAGACTCTCGCCAAACTCGCTGTCCGTCTCGAGCGAGGAGGGAGCTTCGGAGGTGACATCAGAAACATAAGAAGCAGCAGTATCCATGGTGTCGAGCGTGGTGGGAACGCCAGAGGTGGTCTCAGTGGCGACACGAGCAGCATCAGCGGCAGCAGCGTCAGCCTCGCGAACGGCCGCAGGAGGTGCAGCTGCCACCGCGTCGCAAGTCGTCGTCGTCGTCGTCGTCGTCTGCTCGTCAGCTGTGATGTGAGTCATTTGGAAAGAAAGAAAGCGTTCAACGAAGGAAGATACGAAAGAGCTGCAAAAGAAGAATCAGAACGAGAACAACTAAAAGGAAAAGAGTGAACGAGTCGAATTTGGATTTGGCCAATTTCAGCACTACTCCCACAGCCAAACACGTACAGGACAGCATGAACGGAACAGCCAAACAAGCAACACTACCGCCAACGCCAGTTACACTGCGACACAACAAAACAAGCATTCTGCACACTGCACACTGCACACTGCACAGGTCGTTCAAGGTTTGAGCAGAACGAACGAGTCGTAGTGATGCACTGCCACACCAGCAAAGCGCTCGGCCGCATACCCAGCAGCCACAGCTGCGTCCAAGGTTTGTGCCAAGGCGGCAAAGCCCTTGTTCCAGAACGTGCATTCCTCTGGAGCTGTGCATGGTTCGCGTTGCGTGAGTGATGCAATTTACCTCACTCTCCCGCTCACTCTCCATTCACAACTCCCTGCTCCAGCTTTGATGTACTCGACCAGTCGCTGCGCAACAATCTCACCTCGGGGTGGCTGGATGGTCTCCGCCGCGAAAACCAAGTTGCATCCCGGCGTCGGCAGCAATCGCAAGTTGTTGTGCAGGCCGCCAATGTGCTCGCAATCACCATTCAGAAACCCGTCTGTCGACGCGTAGTAGTTCATGATTGTGATTGCATCGAGCAGCAGTCCTTGTCCAGATGCGGCTGATGGCTTCTCAATGACGGGAAGGCTCGCATTCAGCGCGAGCCACAAATCTCCCACATTGTAGTAGTAATCTGGCCCGAGATCGACACTCAGCGTCATGGCCGAGCGCTTCTGTGCCATTTGACGGCGTGCGTCAATCAAAATGGCGAGCAACCGGCGCTTGACATGGTTGTTGTACCGCCTTCCGTCGCGGATGCCGAGTTTGGCAAAGTCCGTCTTCTGCCGCGCGCTTGTGAGCAGCAGCCAAGCTGGATCGTGCTTGGCGTCAATGTCGGCGGGTGGACTCTGTGGCGTTGCCAGCCACACGTCCGCGCCGAGACAATGCGGCTCAATATCGAGATGAATACCATCAAACATTTCTGTTGGATCGGCCGCCGCAGCGTTGAATGCGAGCACTTCCGCAACGAGCTCTGACGGCGCCAGAATCGACTGCTCTGAGCTCAGCCATTTGGGCTGTCCGTCCAGAAACTCGACAGCGATTCCGTGCCGATGGCACTCTTTCAAGAAGGCTCGAAGCTGGTTGGCGCAGGTAGGATTGGACAGGTTGTCTCGATCGGCTTCAAAGTAAATCCGATTGAAGGGGTTCATGGCAGAAACAGCTCCAATTGGTCGACCGACTGACTGCGCATGCATGGGGATCTCTTGACAGGGCGCGCCAGGGCGCGGGTTGAGGAGGAACGAGAAGAACGCAGCCCGATTTGGAACATTGGTCGGATTGATCAGCTCGGCAGCTCGTCCCCAGACGTACACGGCGCGCGTGAGTTCGATATGCATGATGGAGTCTGTTTGTGACGATTTGTGAGGTGGAGTGAGCTGGTAACGACCAGAGGAGCGGTAAACTCACACGAGTCGTTCATCCTCAAAGGTAGGACATTCTGGTATTTGCGGTCTTACTCGTGCTGGGTACGATTGAGAGCTTTAATGACTGATTCTGAGCAGTTTTGGTGATTGGTAGCAGTGTGTCTTGAACGAGATTTCCTTGACCGTAATGTCACTCACGATGGAAAAACACAAAATGCACCATTCTTCATCAACCTTGATCAAAATAAAACAAGAAAAACATGCAAAACCGTGTTGTATTGCATGTGCCTTCTCGACACGCAACTCATTAACTGCATCAACAAAAAGCCCAGAAAGCTCCCCCCCCACAAAAAAAGTTCGTCATTCGGCAGTCTCTTGCTCGTTGTCGCTCGCGCTCTCAGTGATACCAAGGCCGGGGCGTCCAGAGCGTCCATTCTCGGTCGAGCTTGGGGCAGCAACGTAGGCGGGAACTTCGCTTTCGGGTCGATTGTCAACGCCGACGCGCACACGCGACAGCTCCTCCAGCCAGTGGTACATGACACCCTCACGCGCTTCCTTCAAAACCACTTCGCGATCCACCAGGTCAAACTTGAATTGGGCCAGCGCGGCATTTGCGCTGTCGAAATGAACAGAGCCGTGCCCATCAGACTTGCCAAACTTGCGCTCGTAATCGCGGAACTTGACGCGCTCGAGTGCCAAGCCAAGCCCAGGCGCGCGCGGAACAGCCATTTGCGGCAGCGTAAACGAGTTTGGAATGGAGAAGGTCTCGCTCTGACCACGCACAATGGCAATCACCATGCCGACCATTTTGCGGATTTGGTTGTACATGAAGCTCTGCCCTTCAATGACCATTGTGACCATCTCGAGATGCGTGAGATGGTCTGGGCAGCCCTCCGGAGCGGGCTGGTCGGCCGAGACGGGCTCTGGATTCGCGGCGAGCCACTCGCGATCGATGGGTGTCAGCAGCGGATCGTTGACGGTGCAGGATTGCATGACACGCATGGCCTGCGCATCGTTAATGCGGACTTTGATGGTGTAGTTGTGGAAGCGGTGCGAGCCAGTGTACTTGGCGAACGTGTCGCGCACTTTTTGCAGCGTCGCGGCGTCGATGCGGTAGTCCCAAGTCATGCTCTTGTATGGAGCAAATGCAAACGTTGGCAAAGTGTAGGAATACACACGACTCGTGCAAGCTGTCCGGGCGTTGAAGCTACCTGCGACACGCGCATAGCCTGTGGCATCAAAACAAACAAGAAACGAAACGAAACGAAAAGTCGGGAAAACGTTGTGAGCGAGCGTCCACGTCGTTGGTTGGGTCAAAACGTCATTGCAAAGCAACGAGCATGAGCGAGGTGCCAATACCATGTGCTCGGATATCATGAGGCAACTGCTCGTTGATGCGTTCGATCGGGTTGGGCACCATCAGCATTTTGAATGAAATCACTTGGCCGATCGCCGAGACTCCCGTGTCTGTGCGAGCGCATCGCTGAAAGTTGATTTTGTGAATGCTACAAAAAGAGGGAAGGAGGTTTGGGATCAGCAGGGAAAGCACAGCAGGCAACATGAGTCCAAATCGGCCGACAAACGCGCACACACCGCTCATTTCTTCTCATCCACCAGTCGCGACTGCTGCGTTGCACCAACGCGCTATCGTCGAGACCTCGTGCCACGCACGAGTTTCAGAGCATCGCACACTTTCACCAATACAAAACTCACTCGGCGTTGCATGCGGCCACAGTGCCCGACTTGGCAAATGCCTTGAGGAGCTCGCCCTCGATGGTCGGAACGTCGCCATTGTACTGCATGCCGCGGTACCGTGTTCCAACAAAGCTCACGAGCATGGCAACCTTGCGCTTCGGGATGCGGACGCCGTTCTCGTCAAAGACGCCCTCGGCACCTTCGCCGTCGTCCTCGCCATCGGGTCCCTTGGGTCTGGGCTCGTCGCGCGGCTGCATGCGCTTCTGCTTGCCAAACTCGGCCTCCTGCTTGCGGGTGCGCTTGAGGCGAGCGGCAGGCGATCCCGGCGATCCTGGCGAACCGGGTGGCGAGGCGGTGGCGGTCGCTGCATCCGCGTTGGCTTCGTCTGCGCCTTCTGTGCGTGTGCGCTTTGCATCACGAGTGTCATCATCGGCCTGCTGGGCAGACGTGGTGGTCGCAGTGTTGCTGCCAGCATCGTCGTCGGTCGCAACAGACTCCTCGTGCGACCGCTTTGCAGCCACGACCGCAGACGAGGCGAGTGGCGCCGTGGTCATTGGCACAGGAGCATTATTGGCAGTATCAGTGAGAGTGTTGGACGGCGGCGGCGACAGCGGCGACAGCGGCGGTGGTGGTGGGGAGGACGACATGGATGAGCTTGAGCGGAGAACGCGTGGTCGACTTGCAGTAGTGAGAGCAGCAGCGAGGGAGGGCACACGGAGGGACTGCGGCGCGACAACAGCAGCAGCGACAAAGGAAGAGGAGGATGCGACTGCGGCCACGGCGACTGCGGCGGAAGCGAAGCGCGGGAGGAAGAAGGAGAGCAGCGACAGGGCTGGAAAAGCAAACCAAAGGAACAAAAAGGAAACAAAAGGAGTGAATCAGAAGGTCTGAGATGGTCTGAGAAACAAAAAACTCAGAAACCAAAGGAAAATACAAGATCAAGTCAATAAAAGAGTGGACTACCGCACAACAGACAACCGATAATAAACCGATAAATATATTGTAGAGTTGCAGAAGCACGAAAACACAAAAAAAAGCCGCTTAACAATCAATAAGCTGGGTCGACTCTCTGCAGGGACGGAATGATCATACAGAAACCCCCCCCCCACATGGTCGACAAGTCGTGTACTCTGCTTCAACTCAGCGTGGAGAGTGGCTTTGGCTGCCTCCATCGCCAGAGCCGTCCGCGGAATCGTCGCCATCCGTGTCCTCCTCCTCTTCCTCTTCCTCTTCTTCGAGATTGTCAGAGTCATCTTGCGCATCACCGGTTGCGCGGCGCGATTCAAGAATCTCGCGAATGATGGCATCCGCGTCGCCGTGCTGCTTGGTCCGGACGTGCTTGCGGAGGGATCGAGGATGGTAGTACGACCGCATGCAGGTGGCCAGCGGGCAGGTGAACTTTCGAGTGCCAGAGTGGACTTGCATGTGCGCACGCAGCGAGTCGATGCGCGGAAAGCGCTTTCCACAGCCAGGCACCGAGCAAGAGTGCGGTTTCTCGCCCGTGTGAATCCGGACGTGCGTCATAATCTTGTGGCGCTTCCGGAAGGGATTGCCAGCCTGCATGCAGTTCTTCCAATCGCAAAAGTAAAAGCGAAGACCGCTTCCAATGTGCTCGTCGGTCACGTGCGAAACAAAGTCGGAGAACGACAGGAACGAGTCCGAACAGCCCTGCCATTCGCACTGGAAGGTCGAGGACGCCCCGGCCACGCTGTTGTCAACGAAAACTGTGCGTGGTACAGCGGGTGCGACGGCGGGCGCCGTGGCGGCTTGTACAGAGCTGACTGGTGTTGCGGTGACTTGTGCCGAAGCGGCTTGCGCCAGGCCAGCAGTCTTGTCATCGCTGCTGGTCGTGCTGCCTTCGGTGCTCGACTTGCGCCGGACCCGCTGTCGACTCGACTGTGAGCGATCGGGCAAATCAGCCTGGCTCGCCGTGCGCCTCTGAGCAGTAGAAGCCTCTGCCGATTCAAGTCGAGGACTTCCTTGAAGCGAGTTTGCGCTCGATCCATGCTTTGATGACGGGAGCGAGTCTCTGCCCCGCGCAACGGGGAGGTAAACCGATTGGAATGGCATGGAAGCAGCATCCGCACCACCAAGGTGTCGAATCAACGATGGGGAGGGTGCAAGCAGCGGAGGCGCAGCGAGTTGCTGCGGACTCTTTGCGGCGAACAGCTGTGGAGATACCAGGTTTTGAGGAGGATATCCGACCTGAAGTTGCTGTGGGTGTTGTTGATGTTGTGAAAGCTGTTGTTGATGTTGTGAAAGTTGTTGTTGCTGTTGTTGTTGCTGATGCTGTTGCTGTTGTTGTTGTTGCTGATGTTGATGTTGCTCTTGCTGCAGAGTCAGCTGGTAGTGACTCAAAGTCGGCAGATATTGCGCGTCCTGCACGGAATAGGGCGAACTTGTGGGTGCAGCATGAAATGACGAGGTCGGTGCGCTAGAATGCCAGCCTGGCGCAGTCGGTTGTGTGGGAAGGATGCTTGGTTGCTGCTGCAACACTGGAATGCCATCCTGGCCTTGTCCGAAGTTCAGTTGCAAGGCAGTTTGCTGGGATGCTGACACATGCGACCCTGAGGTCATTGCTTGCAAGTACAAAGGGTGATTGAGTGGAAGGCTCGAGTAGGGCAGTTGTTGTTGCAGTTGTTGTGGTTGCTGTTGTAACTGCTGTTGTTGTTGCTGTTGCAACTGCTGTTGTTGTTGCTGTTGCAGCTGCTGCTGCAACTGGAGTTGTTGTTGCAGATGCAGTTGTTGTTGTTGCTGTTGCTGCAGTGTTGGCTGCACAACACTCACCATCTGCGGTTGCGGCATTCCGCCTTGCTGGGTGGTGGCGGGTTGTACCAGGTGCAAGTGCTGCGGCTGCGAGAGACCTGATATTGGGTTTTGTACAAGCTGGGCTTGCAAGTCGTGCAGCGTGACGGGTACTGGGTGTGGCATGAACGATTGAGGCAGAGGATGGGTTGACGAGCCCATCTGGTAGTGCATTACACTTTGCCGTTGCGCGTCCGATGCGAATGGGACATGCTGTCCAATCGGTGCCATCTGGGATGACGCATAATACACGGGCGATGGTGCTGACTGCGCCAATGCCGTTTGCTGATATGGGACAAACCCTTGAAGCCGTTGCTGTTGCTGTTGCTGTTGTTGCTGTTGTTGTTGCTGCTGCTGCTGTGGCGGTTGTGGATGGTGCTGGTGCTGCTGGAGTGGACGATGGTCCAGTTGCAGTTGCTGAAGTGCCACCACGCCACCCGCCGACCCATACGGTGCTGGCTGGAAGGTCGGGCGAGGCAACAATTCCGTGTGCGCCATTAGTGATCTCGGAGGGGAATGTCGCTGCGGTTGAGCGTCGTTGAGCGTCGGCCCTGGTTGTCCATCCGCAGCCAGCAAGTTGGAGTGGTCGCTCTGCTGCAGTGCGGTTCCCGGCCAGCTCATCCGCAAAACAAAATCAAAGCCCCCGGCCGCGCGCACAGTCGGTCTTCGAGCGAGACAAGAGGGAGGCGCCTGACAGGTGAGCAGTGTACTGACTTGGGCCAATCGGGCCTCACCCCTTCCTGCTGCGCAACAGGCAAAATCCAGGAAGCAAAAGCAGTCCACACAACACACCAGTAAAACGGGGCGGGTCAGCAACACGATTTTTCACCGCACTCTCCATGAACGCATGTTGCAAGAGACAAGGCGGGAGGTCGAGAGAGACAAGAGCGCGCGAGTGTTGAGCGCGGGCTTTAATTTTGACCGATTGCCGCAGCAACAGCAAAGCCGCAGCAGTCCTCGCCGCAGTCGTTGCAGCAGACAATCCCGCATCAACGCGTCGCCGTCATGGGGGAGGGGGGGGTAGTCGGTGTGCTCATAAGCAAGTGGGAGAAATCTGGATCTGTTACCTGATAGTGTGATGTTGGTTTTTCGCTTGTTCGCTGTTTCGGCGTTGGGATAAACCCGCCAAACCTGTTTGAAAAGCAATGAATTGAAACGGAGGGAGAACAGGCTGTTTGTGCCCGCTGCAGCCCGGCGAGTGAGAAAAGACCCGACGTGGATTGGCGTTAGGCAGAGCGAGGGCGGACCAGGGGCACGGTCGGAGTGGGAGCGACGCACGCACAGCCGGAAGCGAACATTCGAAAAAAAATAAAAGCGGAGGAATATAAAAAAATAATAGTCAAAGACAACAAAAACAAAAAACACAAAAAAACAAGGCCAAAAGTCAGATAAACAGCGAATGGCGCAGCGCTCAAATGCGGATATTGCACATCTTGGCGATTGGATCTGAGTCGACAGCTCTTTTGTGGTCTGTGTGTGTGTGTGTGTTTATTAAATCACTCCAAAGTGCGACTCATCACGCCTTCGCTCACCCCCCCCCCTCCCCAATGTCTCAGATTGTTGTTGTTGTGTGCGTCAGGTCCGATTGTTTTGAAAATCGTTTGGGAGATTGTTTTTTTTTTTTTTTTTTGATTTTGTTTTGTCACTGCAAGGGTTTCGGCGAAACGATCGACCGTCCAATCCATCACGCACAAAAACAAAAGCCTGGCGCCCTGGAGTGGAGCGTTCAAGCAACGTCTGGCGCAACGGAACGTGGAGGGGCGTTAACAAAAGGGGGAGGGGGAAAGGGGGATTGGGTGTGTTACGCCTTGATTCCCCTTCCGTTTCACTTCCGTTTCGATGATCGATCGGTCTCCTCCTTTTCCCCCTTCTAAAACGCCAACTGTCTTCCGGCGTCATCACCCGTCACTCGTCGCTTCGAGCTGTTTGACTGCTGCGTGTTCAACGTCGCAATCGTGCGGATACTTTCGAGTGTGAGATCTTATTTCGTTGTTGTTGTTGATATTGTTGTTGTTGTTGGGTTGCGTCGCTTTTTTTTTTTTTTTTTTTTTTTTTTTTTTTTGTTTTGTTTTGCGGTGTGCGTCATACATGCTAAAATCAACAAATGAGAGGAGACCGAGTGCACGATTCGCTTCCGCCCACCCCGCAGCGCATGCGACCGCGAGATCGAAGCAGAGCGAGGCACAAATACACAGCTAGTATGAGGGTGAGTGGGACGCCGTGGGCTGCAGCGCGAACAGCGGAAGACGTAGATGGAGCGATTCGGGCTTGGTTTGGTTGGAAACATTAGAAAAAAAAAAACCGCGAAAGCCGGGGTCATGACTCGTGTTATTGGGGACCTCTTATCGGGGGCACCGGTGCTCGGACTGCCGCACCGCACGGGGCCAGTGCACGACCGACAGCAACATCGCGCCAGCGGCGATGCACGCTGCACGGAGCGCAGATCGCGCCCTCCCCGCCTTTTGTTCCGTGTCATTTCCTCCCAATCGAATCGCTTTTTTTTTTTTTT
>NW_011887301.1:1257458-1294350 GCF_000151315.2 Capsaspora owczarzaki ATCC 30864 | reverse complement strand
CATCGATTTCCGGCTTTTTTTTTTTTTTTTCTTTTTGGATGTTTTTGTATCTTTTTGGGCTCGCCGCCATTTGCCGTTCGAAAATTCCCCGTTCGCGCTTTTTGGTGCTTCATCGATGCTTTGCGCTCGTTGCAGTCGCAGGAGCACCACAATCAGCTCAGCGAGGACGACACAGGGTCCAGCGGGCGCAAGCCAAAGTGTGTTGTCGGCAACCGACTCTTTTTTTTTTTTTTTTTTTTTTTTTTTTCTGTTTCCCGGTTCGTTTTTTTTTTCTTGTTCTTTCTTTATTATTTTTTTTTCTTCGCGGCGTTCGCTCGCCATTGGTCTCGACGCGCGGTCAAGGCAAAGAGCACATTGTGGTGCCCCGACGCTGATTCAACGCGTGGGATCGGGCGGGGAGCTCGACCGGGGGGTTTGGCACGCCGTTGACAGCAAGTGAAGATGACAGTTGCCCTGGCTGGCTGGCGGGCAGCGCACGTCCACCCCCCGCGGTGCGTTTCCCCACTCCCGCACCACCGCAATGCGGCTTGCCCGCAACGCCGCTGAACGGGCACCAGGCGCAGCCAACCCCAAACCAACTCCCCGCTCCTGTCGCTTGTCACACCGGCTCCCGACAAACCAGAGATGTGCAAATGTATCGGAAAAAATAACACCAGCCACTTAAAAAACGTGTACCTGAATCAACGGCACAACGAAGAGGATTTTTCCAAGCAGGACACAATGCAACGGGCGTCCACAGGAAGAGAGCGCGAATTTCAAACAGGGACCGGAAAAAAAACCGTCAAACAAAAAACCAAAATACAAAAACAGGAGTGCAAAGACAAAAGATGGAGGGTTTGGCATTTTGTCTGCACCGCTAATGAGGAATCGGGCCGCAGTCCGAGCGCGGTTGTGTGCATGAGAGTGCGGCCGAGGGTGGCGAATGCTAGTAAAGCGAACTCACTTTTTGCTCGGATGTGCAGGAAGCGCGGTGGCGAACGCAATCAACAACAGCAACGACAGACAACAGCAACAGACAACAACAACAACAGCAATTTTTATACTTTAAACCAACCGCAAACGACCATCCTTCGCCGCATGACACAGTCCGGCTTCTGGGAGCGCCCAATCCGATGAGCCGCACTAGCTGGTACTCTATCGACCTGCATTTATTGGAAGAGGGGGTGGCGGGACACATTCGACGTCGGGAGCAAGCGGCGGGCCGAGAGCAGACCAAATGCAGAATATTGGTGCGTGACTCACGCCATGTTGCCAACACACCCCTGGCTGACGCTCCACCTTTTTCTTCATCGGATGAACAATCAAAGCGTGGAATGCCAGTGACAGTGACGAGTAAGCGACATATCACCGCCGCCTTGTATTCACGGGGATGTTCCGTCGGGGGTCCGTGTACCTCCTTGGTGACCCCCGTCGGAAGAAACAAAAAAACGAATTCCTGCGAGTTCGCACCAACATGTCGCCTGCTTCACGCAGACGATGCTCGCAGCGTCCCCAATGGCACCGGCATGTTCCAGCGCGAGTGCGAGCTAGCCGTGCGCGCCACTGCGACATTGACAACTCGTTCCCATGGCCGCCAAAAAAACAAAAAACAAAAAAAAAACACACACACATAAACCCGGAACGCGGGGGCTTGTCGCTCACGTTTTTGCCTTCTTTATGGTGATCTTTTTTTTTTTATATAGTGATTTTCGGGTTGTTTTAATTTTAAAAAAATGTCTTGATGCAGTATTTATTTTAACATGATTATTTTGGGACTGGTGTATGTGCCACAAGCTGTGTGCACCCTGTCTGCCTCCCGATTTCCTGCCACACATGTGTGCATGAATTGTCCGGGGGTCGAGTACGCGACGCCTCTTCGGTCTTACAAGCCAAGACACGGGTGGGCTCGGTTCGTGGGAAAATACAAATCACTGCAGAGTTTCGATTTTAATCCGAGCAAGGAGTTATTGGTTCTTGCTTTTTTGTTTGGTTGCTCTCGCAGTGTCCGCGCATTGTGTCACGCCGGTCATTGCACCATCGTATGAGGTGGACTGAGTACACGGAACACCTGGTCAAAGAGCCTGCGACCGTCGCGGTGTGACTGATGCCGCTTTGGTTCCCGCAACCGGAACCGCCGTCGGGCGTGTTGTTTTATTCTTGATCGCATCATGCAAACTCTCGACATCTTCAACTAGATCCGGGCATCATGCATACAATGAGCTCGAGTTGAAGTCTATTACAAAACAACAACAACTGCAATGACGATCTAAGCTTAAACAAATGGATCTAAAATGTACAAAAAAGCCATCTACAAAAAACCAAATCGAGCCTCAAAAGAGCCCGCGCCGCACACGCACCAAAACAACGACACGGTCGGTCAATGCACGGTCGGAATGAGATCGCTGGCATACTCAGAGTCCAGATCCTCTTCGCTGCTGGGCCCTACAATGGCAGAGTCATCGTGACTGCTGTAGCCGTCCGAGTCGCCCTCGCTGGACTCGCCCTCCCCGGAAGAGTGGTCGGAGGCGTGGGCTGGGGCCGCGTCCTCGTGGCTACGACCATCGCCGTTGTCGTTCATGAGGACGACGGTTTTGCGCGAGGAAAGGGTTCGCTTTTTGCGTCGCTTGATGGGGTACGACTGCCTCCTCCGGGTTTCAAGGCGACGACGAGCAAGGAGCGATTGCTCTCGCTCCGCGGCATCCTTGTGTGGCCGGGCAGTTCGACTGAGGTCCAGAGCATCTCCGGTCTTTTGAGCATCATCGGTTGCCAAAGGAACTGCCTCCCAAAAATTAGCTCCGAGCAATGGATTTGCTGCTGGCATGGTGGATGAGGTGGAGCGAGTAGCAGCGTCTTGCAGATTGCCCGTTTGCTCGGGCGAAGAACCATCCTGCACTCCCGTTTCTGCACTCAACCTGGGCGACGCCAGCTTGGACAACTTGATCAGAATTCGCTGCACCCGGGGCTCTGGTGCTGTGGTTGCTGCAGGCGTGTCGCGTTCTGTGGATGCAGCAATGTCTGCTTCCGGCCCAGCCGTTGCTGCTGGTGCAGTCGTTGTGTGCGGCTGCGGTTGCGGGATTGCAGCATTTCGAGAGTCAACGTGACCGCCTTCCGATTCCCGCCCTGCTGGCGGCGAGGATGGAGCTGCACTGCGACGCTTGTGAGGGATGGAAGAGCGATGTGCTGCTGCGACTGCGGAGCTGCGAGGCAGATTGGTCCTGCGTGAAGCAGCAGGAGCAACATTTGCGTCGCTCTGTTTGAACAAGTCCACAAGCGATTCGGGATGCGTTTCCGAAAAGAATAGGTCTCTTCTCTCTTTTTCAGTCGCAAACGCAATAAAGTTGCAGATTTGACGCGAATCCCATTGGCTGAACACCTCAGATGGAATGTCTTGCAAGAGAGCAGAGTCACTGACAACCTGCATTGGCGCGCGCATGTAGTGCGCAGTGTTTCTGAACCTTCTCAAAGTGCCATTCAGAACTCCCATCATCCGATCGAGCCAAGTGTCTAGGGGTTGGGCACGAAGAAGCACCCCACCGCGAAGCTTGACTGCCCTCAGCAATCCGCAGTACTCTAGAAGTCGCTCATGGTGGGCAAATTTCTCGGGCGACATGAAAGTGCAAAAGAGCTCCTCGCGTGAAAGCAATGGCGCTGAGGTGTCAGATGATCGGGCCTCAAAGCGGACAACCATCGTGGATCCAGGTAAGTGGATCTGCGTGACATCCGGGACACGCCAGACCCGGGCCGTGTTGTCGTGCACGAGCGAGCCCTGAGCATCAATGTCCAGCGGAACGGCGGGAGACTCGGGAGCGAATATGGGGCGCTCTACAACAGGGGATTGCGGTGAGCCAGACGGCGCTGCTGGTGCGTCAGACCGCGCTGTCGGTGCGTCAAACCGCGCTGTCGGTGAGCCAGATCGCGCTGCTGGTGCGTCAGACCGCGCTGTCGGTGAGCCAGATCGCGCTGTTGGTGCGTCAAACCGCGCTGCTGGTGCGTCAGACGGCGCTGTCGGTGAGCCAGACCGCGCTGTCGGTGCGTCAAACCGCGCTGCTGGTGCGTCAGATCGCGCTGTTGGTGCGTCAAACCGCGCTGCTGGTGCGTCAGACGGCGCTGTCGGTGAGCCAGACCGCGCTGTCGGTGCGTCAAACCGCGCTGCTGGTGCGTCAGATCGCGCTGTTGGTGCGTCAAACCGCGCTGCTGGTGCGTCAGACGGCGCTGTCGGTGAGCCAGACGGCGCTGCTGGCGAGCGAGACGAAAAGGCCAAACGTTGTAGTCCCCCTGTGTACGAGATGGAGAGCGATTTGCTCGAATTTTGCACCATTAGCGCTGCTGCAGATGCAGCCGCTGCAGCCGCAGCAGAGAAGGATGCGATCGGAGAGGCAGACGAGGACGAGGTCAAGGCCGGAGAGGTCAATGACAGAGAGGTCAAGGACGGAGAGGTCAAGGACGGAGAGGTCAAGGACGGAGAGGTCAAGGACGGAGACGAGGCAGCAGTAGCCAGCGCGGGGGCAGGGGTCGTAGGGAACTGGGATGGACCAGGAGACGTTGCCTGAGAGGTCCACCACGGAATGCTGGACGCGGGCTGTGTTGTGCGAGACGACGAGCTTACATGAAGAGGCGCTCCTGGAAGAGCGGGTTTTTTCAACTGAACCCCACCAGTAAACTTCCCGCTGCCATCACGTGCAAGAGCCAGCGTCGGAACCTGGCCATTGGGTGTGTTTGCTACTGTTGTGGTGAGGGTTGTCGCATTGGTGGGAGATGGGTGTGCATCGACTGAGGCAGTGGAGCGCTCGGCGTTTGCAGCCGGACTATTTTGACTTGGAGTGAGCTGTGCGGGAGAGGACTTGCTGGAGTTGGTGTCATGTTGTTGCTGGGTGGTTCTTGGAAGCTCAGAAGGACTCTGCGGCCTTGAGGTGTCGCTTGTTTTGTTGAGCGGGTCTCGGTGCACAGGCTCTGGTCTTGGTGCCGTGCCGGACGCCGAGCAACTTTGACTCTTCGTCCGCGGGATGCTGCTGCTGCTGCTGCTGCTGCTGCTGCTGCTGCTGCTGCTGCTGCTGCTGCTGCTGCCAGAAAGTCCACCAGGACGTTTCTTACTGTCATCACGTACAGCAGCGGGCATCGGAACCTGGCCATTGGTCGTGCTTGCCCTGGTAGCGTTCGTCAGAGATTGCGTCTCAACTGAGGCGGTGGACCGCTCGACGTTAGCAGTTGGGCTTGGAGTGAGCTGCACGGGAGAGGATGTGCCAGAGTTGGCGTCATGCTGTTGCTGGCGGCTTTTGAGCGGCTCAGAAGGTGGCCGGGGCCTTGAGGTGTGACTCGGCTCTGTGTGCGTAGGCTCTGTATTCTTGGACCGCTCGACGTTTGCAGTTGGACTTGGTGTGAGCTGTACTGACGAAAACATGCTCGAGGTGGTCTGGTGTTGCTGCTGGCGGCTTCTTGCGAGCTCAGAAGGCAACAGGGTGGAGCCCGGGTCGCTGTTCGTCGCCACCTCTGTTCTTGGTGCTACCGGGTCGGGCGCCGAGAAGCCTTGACTCTTTGCACGCGGGATACTTGCAGGAGGAGCAGCAGCAGTAGCAACAGCAGAAGTGGCAGGAGCGGCAGCAGAAGTGGCAGGCGGCTTGGCTCGTGCTGGTGCAGCAGCAGTCACAGCAGACTTGAGCGGGGACGTGGGCTGCTCCAGCCGTGCGGCGGGGTCGGCGGGGCTGTCCCGCGGACCGGATGCCACTGGCCATGCTGCCGCGGGACTTGCTGGACTGGGCGATGACGAGCCAGAGGCCGGCGCCGAGCCTGGCGTTGAGGATGAGCGCGCGAGGTGGGCGAGCCGGGCATGCTCGTCGAAGGTGGAGACGCGCTTGATCTGCCGCGTGGACGTGCTTCGGGGCGTGTTGCACATGCTGCATTTGAACGAGATTGGCTGCAGGAAGGTGCACGACGGGCACGACCACTCGTCGGCCATTCTTTGCGGTCTAGAAGACTGGGATTTGAGCGAGAGACAGCGAGAGAAAGACAGAGAGAGAGAGAGAGGACGTGGCTTGACTCGCAATACACACACACAATGAGACACACTCAGAGACAGATGGATGAGGTGGAGAGAGAGAGAGAGAGAGAGAGAGAGAGATGGGAAGAGAGAGAAAGAGAGAGAGAGAGATGGAGAGAGAGAGGTCACAAGTCTGAATGAACGAGCGCAGGTACGATTCTCAGAGTCGGGCAACAAAAAAGAATGACTAGAGCTTGAAACTACGTTGTTACGTTTGGCGTATGTGTGTCTGTGAGTCTGTTCACTTGTGGACGAGAAGCAGCATTCGCCACCGACCGACGGGCGGTTTTTGTATTGGATTTCCATTGCCATTCTCATACTCTACTCCATCCCCCCGCTCTTCCTCAGTCACTTGTCGATCATTCCCACTTTTGGATTCTCAACTCCAACCTCCAGCTTCACTCTTTGTTTTTTCTCTCGTCTCACAATCCGTCGCCATCGATGTCGCTGTGGAGTCTCCTGTCGCAGTTTGATGACTATGTCGCCACTGAGCTCGCGCCACCCGGGAGCGCCTTCCCCCGCCTGCGCGCTACCAACCCGGACATTTACCCGCACTTGAGGCAGCTGTGGATTGTCCTCCCGATTGCCGTCGCCCTCTTTGTCGCGCGCATCGTCTTTGAGCGGTAACAGCGGGGTCTTTTCAGCCACTTGCTTTGCGCACTCTCTTCCACTCCACTCTCCACTCTCCACTCTCCACTCTCCATCGCATCCATCCATCTATGTATGTGTGTGTTGATGCTTGCTGTTTCCCCTCCATCTCGTGTTTTGGCAGTGTGTGGGTTGCTGATTGTGCTCCTGTCTGTCTGCGTGGCACTCCCAATCTCATCCCACCTAATCTTCTCTCTCACAACCACTCTCTCTCCAGCTCTTTCCCCGTCCCCATAGCAATCCTTGTCATCATCACCCTCCTTCCATCTTTGACTAGTTCGGTCTCGGTCTCGGTCTCGGTCTCGGTTGCTCCTCCCTTTTGCACTGTGTTTGTGTGGTGAATCGCGCCACATTTTACATTTCGTCGTCGTTTTGGCATATGCCTGAGCAGATGTCTCCTCGCTTGTGTTTTTTGTAATCCAGGTCTGAGAAACTTGAATTTATCAATCAATCAATCAATCAATCAATCACGCTTGTAGCGGAGAGATAAACGGAACGATTTGCCGATTGTCTGAAACGAAATGAGATTTGGTGCAGTCTGAGTTGCTGCGACAATCCATCAACCAAACAAACATTTCTCTCTCAAACCCACAGATGTACGACCATGTTCCCTGAATGAAACTTACCCTTGCTATGTCCTCGTTTCGCATGGTTTGATGCTAGATTCTTCATCCGCCCACTCGGTGTCCGCCTCGGCATCTCGACCAAGCCCACCAAGCGCAACGAGCCAAACCCTGCACTCGAGGCCGAGTACAAGAAGAAGAAGCGAATGACCCCCGAGCGCGCTGCAGACCTCACCAAGAAGACCGACAAGACTCCCGAGTACATCATGACCTGGTTCCACCGTCGCCGGAACGCAGACAAGCCCAGCAAGATGGTTCGCTTCCAAGAGGCAGTGTAAGAGCCTCTTTTACTCTCGCTTTGTTGTGGCTGTTGTTGTTGTTGCTCGCATGCTTACATGCCCCCCCCCATGTCGTTCATGCAGGTGGCGCCTCATCTACTATACGACTGCGTTTGTCTGGTCTGTTTACATTCTGTCTGGCGTAAGTTTCCCCCTCCCCCTTGCTATGCATTTCACAAATGTGGGCGGGCCCTGTTGCTCAATTCCTAAATCGCGTCTTCTCTTGATCACAGTACCCCTGGCTGACCGACACCGACTACTGCTGGATTGGCTACCCCGAAAAGCAAACATTGGACCCGACGATCCAGTGGATTTACTTTATCCAACTCGGCTTTTACATGTCGCTGTTGTTCTCGCAGTTCACCGACGTCAAACGCAAGGTAACGCTTGATATTTTTGAATAATTCTCGTTGATGCTCTCCAATCATCAATTCTCACCTGCTTCCCCTTTCCCTTTTCCTTTCTCTTTGCTGCACATGCCATCCATTTAGGACTTTTGGGAAATGTTCATTCACCACGTTGTTACCATCTTCTTGGTTGCATTCTCGTACCACGCCAACTTTATCCGAATCGGCACGCTTGTGCTTCTCGTGCACGACGTGAGCGACATTTTCCTGGAGGGCGCCAAGGCGTTCAACTACCTCAAGTACCAAAAGCTCTGCGACGCCACTTTTGTCGTCTTTGCCATTGTCTTTTTCGTCGCCCGTCTGTTCGTCTACCCCCGTTATGTGCTGAAGAGCGCTTTCTGGGACGTTCGCGCCCTGCTCAACACTGAGCCCTTCTTTGGATTGTGGTTTTTCAACATTCTGCTGTGGATCCTGCAAGCCCTCCACGTCATGTGGTTTATCACGATTTTCAAGATGGTGATCAGCTTTGCTTCCAAGGGCGAGGTCTCTGGCGATGACCGCAGTGACTCTGAGGCCGAAGAGGAGGACGACACGGCCCACCCCGCTGCGCCAGCGCCCGTTAAGGCCATCCCGGCAGCCAAGCCCGTCAAGCATTAATGGATTGTTGTCCGAGACCCCCCCCATCTCCCCTGGGTGTTTGCTTTTTTGATTGCGTGAGTAGTTGTTGTTGCTACTGCCATTTCTCTTCGTCTCTCTGCTTGGAACACGTTGCTTGTGCCGTCTTTCTTCTCCCTTTTCTTGTTTGCCGTTTCTTGTTTCTTTCCCACGTTTTTTTTTTCGTTTTTGCGTGAATGTCATTCTGTATTTGGGCGTCATTCGAAATCCAAAATCACTTTGACACGCTTAATTTTTTTTGGGAAGATCAACAACGATGGCTGGCAACACGGGTTGGTAGCGATGTGTGCAAGTCGAGGCATTCGCGTACAATATGCCAAATTCGTCACGCGTCAGGCCCGCACCCTCGTGTATGTGGCCAGAGACGTGCAGTTTTGGCTTGATGCGCGATTGAATCGCCTCGAGCAAGTCGGCGCATCCCGCATAGTTGCCACCGGTCGTGCGATCGCCATACCCAACCGGGGGACCGTGTGTGATCAAAATGTCGACATTGTTCGGAATCAAGTCCCACTTTGCGCGAATGGGCGCGCCTCGTTCCAGATTGAATCCCCAGCCGAAAAAGTACGGCGTCCTGCAACAAATTCAGAAAGGAGGAAGAATCCAGCTCGCTCAAAGTCAACAAAAGAAAAGGCTTTTCCAACATTCACTCCTCGAAGCACACGACACTCGCTCTGATACGCACCATGGTGACCCGTAAATGCGAAACCCCTCGACCTCAACCAGCGCATCCTCGAGATAGATGCAATTGGTGAGGAGCGCTTTGAGCTGTGCCGGCGTTTCCGTGTCCTTGCACCGAAACTGCTCCCTGAGCTCTTCAATATTGCTCTCGTCGAGCGTCAGGTCGTGATTACCCGCAATGACCACCTTGTGCTTGTGTGGCTGCCGACCGAGAAACTCGTTGAACTTGACAATGTCGGCCTTCGAGCCCTTGTTGCTGAAATCGCCGGCGTGAACCAGCAAATCGCCGTCCGGCACGACGAGCTTGTCCGTCAGCGAGTGCGTGTCGGATATGCACACGACTCGGAAGAACCCTTCTGGCTTGGCGACGGCGGCTGCGTCAACCGGCTCGACCGTCTCGACCGTATGCGTGTGCTTGACCGATTCCCAGTACGCGTCGGCGCTGCCAGTCTGCACAGCCATCCAGCAACAAAACAAAAATTTCGCAAGTCCAAATTTTCAATCAGCCCCAATGCACGACAATGTCAAGCAAATCATCAAGCAATAGCTCAAGCTGGATCGCGGCCGTGAAGGCTCACTCATGCAATTCACTGAAATCCATGACGTCAAAGCATGTCATCGTCGTGCACCCAAACTCGCGGACATGGGAATAACAACAAAAAGCAACCTCAAAGGTATCCGCGCTTACAGCAGTTGACAGCTCATGGCGTGTGGCGGTGGTTGCTGCTGAGCTGATATTGTTGGTGACGACTGGTTTGAGTTTGCTGCGAATGGCGTTCAGCATTTGGATTTGGTTGTGTTTGTCAATATCAACAGAGACGAGAATAAAAGACTGAGATGGCTGGAAGAGTGCGGGTAAATCAAGGAAAATTTGAGGTCAAATAACAATGAGTGAGAAAAGGAGGTCGGCAAGGAAAATTTGAGGTCAAATAACAATGAGTGAGAAAAGGAGGTCCAAACAGACTCTCAGCGCTCCAGTCGCAGTATCGCCGCACAGACAATGGAATAAACGTGTTAAATTACAAGAGGAATAAATACCACAAAGACAAGGACAATGGAACAAAAAAAAAGAGCGCGTTACGGCGATCCTCCGGCTTCGACCCATCGTCGAAACTCGACATCCTTCTGGTCGGCCCAGCGCCGACTCGCCTGCCGCTTTTTCAGGTACAACTGCTCGAGGATGGAGCAGAATGCATCACCGTGCTGCGATACGTCGTGCCACACAAATCGCCCCCAAACAGCTGCCATCGCTCTGCGTCGCCGAACAACGTCTTGGTGCGAAATGCTCTGTAGCGTCGACAAAAGATCTGCAGCAACACGGGCAGGCGGAATGCGCACAATAAACGCGTCATAGTCAATGAGGCTTTCGAATGGGAGCGCCAGGTCGTCAGAGATGAGCACGGGGATGCATCCCGAGAGAATCGCTTCAAAAACGCGCGGCGTCCAGGCGTGCCATCCTTCGGGGCACAGGCAAAATGTCGACGAGCGAAGTGCCTTTTCGTAGCCACTCGACCGAATGCCGAGAATGCGAAAGTCCGGGTGCTTGCTGAAGGTTTCTTTCAGGTAGGGCCGAACGCCTCGGGAGTGGCATGATCCTCGAGCATCGTTCACAAAGCAGGGCAGTTTGGTCCCGCCAAAGCATGCCAATGTCGGTCTTTGGCCCGTCAAAATGACCTCGAGCTCGTCAACAGACTTGTTGGCGTAAATTGGCGTTGGGACGTAGTGCGTCAATCGCGGCGGAATCGTCACATCCTTTGCCAGCGTAAACTCGGCCGCGGACAGCTGGCCATTCGCGGTCAGGAAGACTGCGTTCTTGATTCTTGAATAGTCTCCAAACAGCTTGGCGCCGTGGCCTTGGGAGAAAAGCCACAAGTGGTCCTGGGCGAACGCGGGGAATGGCGGGTACTCGCCCCGCGTCGCCACCTGCTCAATGGTGCCGAGACTGTTCCAGTCAGGACTGTACGGGTCGTAGCGCCACGGCAGCGTGTCCCGCGGGATGCTCCCATGGGAGGTGATCCAGTCCAGCGCGGCGCTGAACAGCTCGGCGCTCGCGTTCGGCTGCACCGCCATCCGGTTGAAGCCGTGGCATGTCCCATACACGGGGACATAGTAGTAGTCTGCGTCGCGCGGGTTGAGCGTCCGCAGCGGACTGTCGAGCAGCAACTGGTGGAACGCCCACTCGCTCGAGTAAAAGCTCGTCGTGCAGACCGGATCGCGCATGTCGGGCGGATGCGCCAGGTTGTGCTCAATCACACGCGTGTTGAACTCTGCAGGAAGCGGATAGACAAAGATTCGCAGCGAGCGCGGCGCACTGGCTGAGAGCGGGGTGCACTGGAACGGCGCCACACCCTGTTCTGAGTAAATTCGCATGGTGGTGGTGGTCGGTGTGTCTATGGCAGGTGCTCCTTCTAATAATGTGAGCCGCCATCCACTGCCTATCGCAAGTGCGAGGATGACCAGAATCCCAATGCAAAGTGCAGCAGCAACGGCGATGGTTGGTCGCCGACACCGCCGGAGCATCATTTATGAAGGACTGGACTGGCGGGCTTTTTGTCCATTGTACGAGACGACAGGTGCCTTGGCTCGCTTCGTATTCCAGTACCATGAAAATGCGATGTCTCGGCATTTAGAGCAGGCGAGTGGCGGTTGGAAAATGAAATGGACGTGACAAAACGCTGATCAGAGAAAAGACGTACAGTATGGGAAAAAAGCACTCATCACGAGTGAATAAACTTAAGCAACAACAACGACAGTAAACAGCGGTCAAAGTGAGAGGAGGAAAGGCTATCGTGGCAAAACTGCTTGCGCTGTGGTACGAACGGCCTTGAAGGTGAATCTTCCCAGAATCTTGAGCCCGACCGATCCACCGGGTACAAAGCTAATAACATACCTGCAGACATGACATTGGCACCAGCGACAACAACAACAACAACACGATCGTCGCGAAACAATCAGCCAAACTGCAGAAAACGCTTGAAACAAATTCACACGCATGAAGCTCACCAGACAAGGGCGGCAACTTGAAGCCCAGCAAACACAATCGTGTAAATGAAGCTCTGCCATATCAGGGCGCTGTAGATGGTAATGAAGAGCGTGAAAAAGTAAAAGGCGGTGAACGGCGCGCGTTCGGACGCTATTAGTCTCCGTGATTGTGTGACCGGTCCCACGAGGATAAAGAAGCTGTAAAATCAGCAGAGGAATGAGCACGGAATGAACGACAGACGGAAATTGGGGACGTGAGTCACCGCACGATTGTTTGAAGCAAATCCGCATTTGTATCCGACATATACCTTGTCAAAACGAATACGCTGCCGAGCGAAAACATGAGCGCAAACTGCCGGGCTTTGAGGATGAGCATTGGAGTGTACAGGAATGACTGTTGTAGGAAAGCGGCAATGTTAGGAAAACAGCAATGCGACAGTAGCCAGCCGATCAAAGTGATCACAGCAGCTCTGCTCAACAAGCTCTCCAAGACGACATCAAAATCGAGCTTGCTCTTACAAGGGCAAAGCAGAATGCACCTGCAGCGAGGAAGAGTACAAATCCGATGGCTCGTTGCGTTCGTGAGAGTTCCATGCACTGCGATGAACACAACGATAGAGGTGAGGACCTCATAAGCGATATAAACCATCGTGTCATGCTTGTTTTTTCTCAGAAGCATCTAACAAAAGTCTCCAAAACTCAGAAATCTGATTGTTCTGAGAAAACGTGAACGTACCGACTCGTTGCTTCCGCCGTAGAGCGCCGAGTTGCCCAGCACGAACGAGGCGTCATCGTTGCTTGCACTCGATGCATTGCTGCCAGTGCTAGTACCATTGCCGCTCTGTGTGGACGTGGCTGACGCGCCATTGTTGCTGCCGCCAAAGACCATTGCGCTGAGCTGCCCTGCAAACCCACTGCTGCTGCTGCTGCTGTTGCCGTCCATTGGGATTGCGACGGACATGTGGCTGGCATTGCCTTTGGCTGCTGATGGAGTGTAGCCGCTCCCGCTGAACGCCGACAGCGATGCGAGCCCAGCGAACGCGTCACTTCGACTTCCTCCCGCTGCTGCTCCTCCTCCTCCTCCGACTGCACTGCCACTCATCATTCAATATACGAGACTGGAGTTGTTGATCAGTTTGAAACAGTTGAGATTGTTCGTTGAACTGAGAAAATAACAAAAAACACAAAAAGAAGGATTGGGCTTTTCTCAGACTGTCTGATCTTCCACTTCAATTTGAAACAACCTTATTCACTCTATATTTGCTTCATTTATTCCTTACACACGGTTGGAAGCACGCTTTTTTGTTCGCAGATGCTGAGAAGGGTCGCCAAGCTGCTGCACCACCTGCGGCTGACGCGTCGCGCGGTGCTTCTGACTGCGCTGCTGTCGTGCGCGGTCACTGCGGCTGCGTGCTGGATGCTGATGTGCAGAGACGGCATCCTGCCACGGCCGCCGGCGCCCGGCATCACCATCCTGGAGAGCGGCAGTGTTGTAACGCACGGCTTTGTGGACTTGGACGGCGCGAACGCAGTCCCACTGCGGCTGATTCCACCCAGCGAGCACGCAGCACTCCGACTTCAGCAACGAGCAGCGCCCGATGATGGTAGCGGTGGTGCTGCTGCTGCGGGGTGCATGGGCGAGGACGCGGCCGAGTGGTCGGTCAGCGTCGCGTGGAACCGCGCGCCACAGGCCGCAGCCACACGATGCCCAGCCACGCTGCCAGTCATCTACGCAATCACGGTCGTCAAGGACACGCCTGCAATGAAGGCCGATCTGGTCCGCCTGGCAAACACGCTGCGCCAGGTGCCCGCGCTGCACTGGGTCGTCGTCGACTGCGCTTCAAAGCCGCTCGCGCGCGTCTCGCACGTCCTGCGCGACTCGGGCATGGACGGCGCGTACTCGCATCTGGCCATTACAGGCTGCAGCTCGGATCTCATCCGCCAGCGCAGCCTCGCGATCGGGTACATTGAGCGAGAGCTCTTTCGCCGGCCACTGCGGATAGCGGGGGGTCTCGTCGTGGACTACAAGCCATACATTGCCCAGGACATGCCGCCAGTCAACCGAAGATGCATCCAGCACGCAACGCCATCGGGCGTCGTGTTCTTTGCAGACATGGAGTACGTCTACAGTCTGGCGCTATTCCGCGAGATGCGGTTTACCAAACACGCGTCCGTCTGGCCGGTTGGGTTTGCGGATGGCTTGAGTTACGAGGGCCCCGTCGTCGATCCCGACTCGCGGCGTATCATTGCCTGGCGCACGACTGCGGAGCAGACCGCAGTGCTGCCACTCCCTGTCGTGGGCTTTGCTATGAACATTGCACTTGTTCTTTCGGCCAAAGAAACACTCATGTGGCAGTCCCAACTCAACCCTCTGCGACCCCTTTCAGACATGGTTGCTTCGTGCGTCAACCTCAACCTCACTCTGCTCGAACCACAGGCCAGGCTCGGCCGAGATATACTCGTCTGGAACCTGCTCACCGAGGAGCCCAGTTTACGATACGAGCCCAAGTCGGACTTGAAACGGTTTGAAGCGTAAAGTCCATGCTTCTAGTCGAGTGAGGCAGTCCACTCTCTGCCGAGCGCTGGGCGTTTTTCGTGTTGGAGAGAAAGAGATTTCGTTTTATGGTGTTTTGTTGTTTGTTGGTTTGTTTATTTTCCGGTTTTTTTTTTCTTTGTGAGCGCGCTATTTCACTTGTAGTGTGGTGCATGCGAGTCATCAATCAGAGCAATTCAATTTTTAACAACAAAGTCAAAAAAAGTCAACACAAAGTCTTAGTCCTCAGTCTTCTTTGTTTCGAGTTTCAAGTTTCAACGCCAACGTTGTTTGTTTTTGGTTTTTGAACGCCGTTTTCCATTCAATTCAACAATGAACATTTACGTCAACTCGCCCGTGTGCTCGGCCGGTCCTGATCCCACGTCAATCCTCGCCGTGTCTGCATCGCACTGTCCTCGCCTTGGCGGCCCTGCGGCGGCTGCAGCCATGGTCGTGGGAACGCTCGGACGCGTCACCTTCCTTTCCTTTTCGGCCACTGCGGGGCTCACCTGCGCCCTCGGAGGCATCTACCTCACGGCCAACCCGGTCTATGTCATGTCGCGCGTGTTTGAGCTGCGCAAGCGAGGCATTGCTGCAGCTGCGGCGGCGGCTGCCGGGCAGGACGATGATGACGCCAGAGTTTCAGAATCCGCCAAGACAATCGAAGCGAACTCGACCGCGCTCGGCATCCAGCTTGTCCACGCCGCAGGGTCAGTCCCTTCCCACCATCCGACTCTTCTAAATTTTCTATACTTTTACAGAATTCGACGCTTGTGTGGCTTTGGAGTGATGGGGCGGGTTTTGGAGTGAGGCAGCAAAAAAGCAAGAGCAAACAGCCAAATAGATTTGTCTTGGCGGCAAGGTTTGGCTGCGTTTGCAATGACACAGTCTAAGAATTTTCATCCACCTTTTGCCAAGACTCGCCTGTGAACACTCATCTCGACATTTACTCACTGTTTGCAAAAAATGATGAACTGCCCTTGTTGACAGATTGTCCATGACAGCGACAGGCCTCATTCTGCTGCACGCAGTGTTTTCCGAGGGCGCATCCAACCGTGTCATGTGGACGACCATCTGGAGTCTGTTCCCAATGGCGTCCCTGCTGCCAGTGTACATGCAACTCAAACAAGCTTGAAACCAGGTGCGGGTTGCAACCAAACCATTTTGTAGACAAAAAAAAAAAAAGTTCTTGTACAAAGTAAAACCAGAAACTTCAGAATACAGATAGCAGCAGAAACAAAAAAGCAGCAATTAAACAAAAATTCAAACCAAGACGGTAACATGTCAAAAAAAAAAAGGGCAGCCAAGGCGTTACTGCAGGGAAAGATTTTGCCGCAGTTTGACAAGCGCCTGGTCGAGATCTGCGACATCTTGCTCGGCGCCATCCAGTGCACCGAGTTGGGTCAACACCCAATCAACGTTCTCGGGAATCTCCAGGCTGATCGACGCGTAGCCGAAAGCCAGGAGTGCGTCCCGGTTGCCTGGTGCGCAGTCCATCAATCTGTGTTGTGTTGCAGAAAGAGATGAATCGGCAACGCAAACCGTACCAAGATTGTGAGACAACTTTGGCACCTGCAGTAACCGATTCAATCCAACACCCTAGCCCCAGCCCCACCGCGATCGCCCCCCCCCCTCCCAAAAAAAAAAAGAAACAAATACATCGAAAACGCTCAAAACAAACCTTGAAATCACAGTCGCAAGCCGCTCGTAATCATCTCGCTGAGCCGAAACATCGGCCAGATGAACGAGCACACTGACAGGGCACGTGCCAAGGGCGGTGCCATGGTGCGACTCTTGCTCGATCGTCGTTTCCAGCGCTGCCAAGAAACCGTCGCTGGCCTCGTCGTACTCTTCCAAGCTCTGTTGGGCAAGGCCAAGCAGCTCGTAGATTTCGGGGTCGTCTTCATTCCGCCGGCGAGCTCGCTCGAGGTATTTGGCGGCGTCCTTGTAGCGACCGAGCAGGAACAGGGCGCGACCCATGCCCGCCAGCGCCGCGCTGCTCTTGGGAGCGCTCTGCGTGAGCTTTTCGAACAAGCCAACCGCGCGCTCCAATAGCGCGTCTTGCGGGTTGTACTGATGCGCTTTTTGGGCCCGCTGTGACAGCGAGACATCTGCCGCCAACACGATGGACGGGTAGTGGTGCCCCGTCCTGACATTGACGTTCGGCTGGTCCGAGGCGCCCGCCTGGTGGGTTTCAAACTGTGTCACAAGGCGCGTACCTTCGACCAGCCGTTGCGCAAACTTGGTCATGCCGTCGGGGAGGATGGCATCCAGTTGGCGACGAAGATTACCGGAAGCGTCGAGCTGCTCAAAGGTGCGCTGACCTCGGAGCGCAATTGCACTCCGCTCGCTCGCTGCATCCGGGGCGTCGACGAGCAAGCTTGCTGTCAAATCGACGAGCTCGCTGGCGGTTTCAAAGACCACCAAGCCGCCGGCGTCGGCCAGGAAGCGCACCAACGACTTGTCCGTCACGACGCCGCGAGCGAGCTTTGAGGCCTGCGTGCGCGATGGGATGGCGTCGGAAAAGGGGTCGTCCGAATCGCTGCTGCCAGAGCCGCGGTGGTCGTCGGAGGCCTCGGTGAGGCCTTCGATCAGGATGCACACTCTGTTCTCCAAGGCCAGGTTGATGGTGGCCCAGTCGGGTGCCACACCGGCCGCCTCGTCGTCCAGATTCAGTTCATCGGGAATGTCGTCGGTAGCGCCCTCTCCGGCGTCGGATTGATCATAGGCGTGGCTGTGATCATGCTGATGATCGTTCTCGTCGTTGTAGGATGCTGTGGATGCGGCCTCTTCGCTCGAGTGCAGCATGATGACGGCCTTGGCGCGGGCAATGAGCACGTCTCGCTCGCGCATTGTCAGTCCGCGCTCGTGGCTGCCGTCCAGCGCCATGACATTGATGCCCTGCTGTTGGACGAGGGTGAGCAGCTCGCGCGCGCGTGAAGAGATTTTGCCGAGGAAGAGCAGATCGACGTCCTTGGTCAGCGAGGCCATTGGCACAAGACCGCGGTACTCGCGGTTGAGCCACGGTGCAAAGGACAGCGCCACATGCTCGACGGGGCTGGTCAGTCCGACGCTTGCCAGGCGCTGCGCGTTGATGGACGACGCGTCCCAAACGCATCGGTCTTGCAGCAGCTCAATGTACTCTGGGGTGATGTTTTCGTCGCCCTCCGAGTCCACAAGCTCGAGATTGAAGAGGATGGCCTCGTCGAGCACTTGCTTGACAATGGCAACGTCCGACTGCGGGAATTGGGCGCGATTGAACAAGTGGTGTGCAGCGAGGACGATAAACTGCCGCTCGCGCGCCAGCTTGAGATCAAACCGCGATGTCAGAATCACGTCATGGCCCAGTGTGCGCAGCTGGTGCACCAGCATTTGCGCCGCGTCAATATAACGCAGCGGAACGGCGGCCAAGAGCGAGTCGGTGTCCTCCGGCGCTGCCCACGACAACGACGATGACGACGATGCGTCCGACGCGTTCATCGACTGAGCATTGCTGCTGCTGCTGCTGCTGCTCGCGTCAGCTTGCTCGTCCTTGTTGCTCGCTGCAGACTTGAGTGGCGGGAGTGGGAAGATGCCATCGGGCGAGAGCACCGCCACAGCGAACTTTGCCTGGCGCAGCTTGAGCCCAGCGCCCGCAGAGCCAGCAGAGCCACTACTACTTGCGCCAGGAGTGCCTGCGAGTGGAGGCCCGCGCTTCTTGGTGGCGGCAGCGGCGGCGGCGGCTGCTGCAGCCTGGTCGCCCTTGGTGCTGGTCAGCTCGCTCTGGCGGGCGCGTGCGAGGAGGACTCGTCCACAGGGCGACGACGACGATGATGATGATGGTGCATCGTCTGACGATGAGGTTGCTGATGCGGTTGCTAGCAGGAGCGCGACCAGCAGCAGCCGCATTATGAGAGTGAGTGACAGTTAGAGAAAGAGAGAGAGAGAGAGAGAGAGAGAAAGAGTAAGACTGCATCTGAGAGTTCTGAGATTGCTGAGATTGTCCAAATGCAATAATACAAACAAAACAAAAGGGGGTTGGAGAGTGAGTGATTGCAGTGGAACTGAGCGAATGAGAGCAACCAGACATCTGCGGTCCTCATGCAGCTCAAGCACAAAGCTGCCACAACCGATTCTATTCGACAGGAGCTGTCGATCCTTTGTTTTCCGTCGCTGATTCGTACATGTTCCAGTCGTGAAGTGGTTGCAGTAGTGGAACTGAAGCGTTTTTTGGTTGTTGTGACTTGAAACGGACTTTCCAATGCGTCATGATCCCAAGCGCAATCCTCAGTTTGGTGGATGGATGGTTGGGTGATGGATGAATAAATTGTGAGCTTGCTTTTTGTGCCAAATCGGTTTTTTTCTGAGCAAGTCCAGTCTCAGTTTTTCATTTTCTTCCCTTCTTCCCTTCTTCCCTTCTTCCTCTTCTTCCCTTCTCCTTCTCCATCCTTACCTCTTCTTCTTCTTCTTTCTTTCTGCTTGCTTCTTTATTTTCGCTGATCATCTCCCCAATGTTTGCACGCTACGCTCGTCGCGCGCTCAACCTTGGTGCTGTTGCGGCGGCTGCGACTGCGACTGGTCTTGCGCTCTACAACTCTGACTTTAACCGAGTGAGTATTCAACATGAAGCGTCTCGGCATCCGACCGAACTCGCCATGCTGTAGTGAGCGAGTGAGAGAGAGTGACTAAGAGCGAGAACGTGCTCGTTGATCCAGCCGCTCTTCTCGTTGTTTTTCGTTTCTGTTGATGCACCACGCCCATCATCATCATCATCATCATCGTAATCGTCATCGTAATCGTCAGTCGAGTGAACGCTGAGTGAAGGATGAGCAATGCAAAGTAAGAAGAACGAAGTGAAGGAAAGCAAGCTTATAAAAATCGACCCGCGGCACTTTCTTCCTTTCTTCCTTCTTCCTTCTTCATTTCGATTCTCGCTCAGCACCGCTGCACCCACACAAACACAAACACAAACACAAACACAAAGCACGCGCTTTCATCTTTCATCTACTTTATTCTGGCGCTTCGTTGCAATCAAAAAGAGGGGAAATGGCAAAGTGTGAGGCGCTGCTGCTTCTGCTGCTGCGTTTTCATTCGCTCACTGCACTCGCGATGACCAACCCCAACCTCCCCCTATCACCCTTCATCCCCTTCATCCCCTTATACCCACTCGGCTTACTCACTTCATTCATGCAAGATTCGCTGGAACGGTGAAAGTGACAACCGAGTTCGCTCCTTCCCCCCTCCACTCGGTGAAAGTGACAACCGAGTTCGCTCCTTCCCTCCTCCACTCGCTTTAAGACCCTACCTTCACTCACACTCACACACTCACTCACACACACACTGACCTGACATTTACTATACTACACTATTGACAAACACTTGACTCGGTTGTTGTCTCCATTCACAACACCCGGGGCTCAAATGCACTTTGCTCTCAGTCTCTCAGTCTCACATCTCACTTCACTGCGAATCTCACTTTACTTCACTCCACTTCACTTCACTTCACTTCAACTCACTTGATCGTGCTCGTGATTTAATCAATTCTGTAGACCAAGCAGGCACTCGCAGAGACAGCTGTCCTCCGATCGACCGAGCTTCCCACGCGGTAATACATTCGCACAGCCCACAAATTGGACCCCAAACCAAACCACACTCGTCGGCCAACCATCGATCAAGTCACATTGGACGCTGCGACTTTCATCAATGGCGCTCCTTTTTGTGTTCTGAATCCGACGGTTGGCTGGGCTGTGTCGCAGCATCCCCGTGTCGCACTCACTTTTGAAACCAAACCCTTCCTCACCCCGATTCTGCGATTCTGCCGTTTTACACCAAATTGTAGCGCGCAGCAGCTCAAGTCGTTGCGCGAAACCAAGCAATTCGACGTCCTCATCATTGGCGCCGGTGCAACTGGTGCTGGCGTTGCTCTCGACGCAGTCACTCGCGGTAAAGTGGGGGGGATTCCTTTTTTGTCGTGTCGCAGCGCTTCAGTTTTCCCAACTTGTACTAACCGACACCTCCTCCACCTCCACCACTTACTCAGGCCTCTCAACTGCCCTTGTTGAACGCGACGACTTTTCCAGCGGCACCAGCAGCCGCAGCACCAAGCTGATTCACGGCGGTGTGCGCTACCTGCAAAAGGCCGTCTTCAACCTCGACTATGAGCAGTTCAAGCTCGTCAAGGAGGCGCTGCACGAGCGTGCCAACCTTCTCGAAATCGCCCCGCACCTCTCCGGACCTCTGCCAATCATGCTGCCCGTCTACAAGCTGTGGCAGCTCCCGTACTTCTGGTCGGGCATCAAAATGTACGACCTCATCGCCGGCACCGCTAACGTCAAAACCTCCTACGTCCTCTCCCCCGAAAAGACTTTGGAAGCCTTCCCCATGCTCAAGCGTGAGGATTTGGTCGGCTCCATTGTTTACTACGACGGTACATTTCGCGGTGGTTTGTTTTTGTTTTGCCAAGTGGAAAGCGAGTGAACAAGCGCAGCTCACTCTCGTTCCTGCACCTCTTTACTTCACTCCAGGCCAACACAACGACGCTCGCATGAACATTTCCATCGCACTGACTGCCGCGGAGCGCGGAGCCACCGTTGCCAACCACGTTGAAGTCCAGTCGCTGCTCAAGGAGATTGATCCGTCTACTGGCAAGGAGCGCGTGTGCGGCGCCACCGTCCGCGACACCATCACCGGAGACAGCTGGGATGTTCGTGCCAAGGTATGAAAGTTTTGTTGTGGCTGTGGTTGTCGGAGTTGGAGCGTTTGACTCACGTTGCTCATTCATCTTGGTTGATTCCGTCGCTAGTGTGTCATCAACGCTACCGGTCCTTTCTGCGGTACGTTTGCTCCACACGATTGACAGACATTTCGTCCTCGTCTTGTCGTACCTTTTCCACTCACGCAACACGCAATGCTCACAGATGCCATTCGCAAGATGGACAACCCGAAGGTTATGGACATTGTTCAGCCAAGCTCTGGCGTTCACATTGTGCTCCCGAACTACTACAGGTGAGAGGCATGCGTTTTTGCTCGCTTGTTTTGGATGGTTTTGTTTTTTTGTTCAACATCCCACTTTGCTAACCGATTGCTTCTCTTACTCTACTACTACACAGCCCCCGCGGAATGGGCCTGCTCGACCCCGCCACCAGCGACGGACGCGTCATCTTCTTCCTGCCCTGGCAGAACATGACGATTGCCGGAACCACGGACGCCCCCACCAAGGTCAGCGCCAACCCGATGCCGACGGAGGAGGAAATCGACTTTATCCTGAACGAAGTTCGTCACTACCTGAGCCCCGACGTGCAGGTGCGCCGCGGCGATGTCCTTGCCGCGTGGAGCGGCATTCGCCCGCTTGTCTCCGATCCCGACTCGGCCAACACGCAATCGATCGTCCGCAACCACCTCGTCCATGTCAGCGACTCCAAGCTCGTCACCATCTCGGGCGGCAAGTGGACGACCTACCGCACCATGGCCATCGACACTGTGGACGCCGCCATCGCCGCCTGCAACCTCAAGCCCGAGCGCGGCTGCCAGACGGACGGCCTGATGCTCATGGGCGGCGCTGGCTACACCCCGACCATGTTTATTCGCCTGGTTCAAGACTACGGACTCGACGTTGAAGTTGCCCAGCACCTGGCCAACACGTACGGCGATCGCGCCGGCGAGGTGGCGCTGCTTGCCACCATCACTGGCCGCCGCTGGCCGGTCGTGGGTCGCCGTCTTGCCGAGGAGTACCCGTACATTGAGGCGGAGGTTCGCTACGCCATCCGCGAGTATGCTTGCACGGCCGTGGACGTCCTGGCGCGCCGCACCCGCCTGGCCTTCTTGAACGTGCAGGCCGCGCTGCAGGCCTTGCCGTCGGTCATCCAGATCATGTCCAAGGAGCTCAACTGGACTGAGGAGCAGTGCGCCGCCGAGAAGGCCGACGCTGAAGCCTTCCTGCAGACCATGGGCCTTGCCGCCAACACGTCTGCGCGCTCCACCAAGGTGCCCGTCAAGTTCAACCAGGGCGAGATTTCCGAGCTGCGTCGCGAGTTTGACCGCTTTGATCTGGCCGGCACCGGCCACATCAGCGCGATCGAGCTGCGCAAGGTTCTCGACTCGATGGGCGAGGAGGTCTCTGAAAACCAGCTGCACGAGCTCATCTCCGAGGTCGACTTCAACCAGAACAGCACGATCGAGTTTGACGAGTTTTTGCAGCTCATGTCTGCCCTCCGCACTGGCGCCGTTTCCAACAGCCGTCTCGCCACGATTTTCGACAAGGGCTCGAATCTTGCCAACCGCATTCCCGTGCATCGCAGCGGCGGTGGTGTGTAACAGCAGAGAGGGAGGTGGTTTTGTCCTATTTTTGTTGTTTTCTGTCCAACCTCGAGCAATCATACACTTTTTCGTCGACCATTACAGTACTGTACTTCCAGCCTAACAGTACAACAGTAGACCAAATGCATGTGATGCACTTCAGACCAGTCTCATTTGCTCTTGCTTGCTTGTCTGAGCCGTCTCTTTTGCACAGCCAAATCCCCTGCCCCCCCTTCCTCGGCACCCAGTCTGGTCCCTTGTCGTCCTTGCGCTATTTAGCTCTCTTTTCCCGTTTCCTCTGATGGAATGGCGCTGAATGAGCTGACCGACCTCCTCGTCCAGGCGCCAGTGAGCTTGCTCGTGCTCGTCGTCCCGGCGCTGCTCCCGCCGTCCTGGCGCCCGCAGTCCCTCGACGCCGACCATGTCAAGGGCGCCATGCCTGCCAGCACCCACGGACAGAGCCTCTGGAGCACCCTCTTCTCCCGCTCCGGCGGTGGTGCCAGCTCAGTCCTCCTCGGCGGCACGTCATCATCCTTGTCGTCGTCGTCGTCGTCGTACTCGGCCTATGACGCACTGCCCGAGCTCGGCGACCCCAACGAGCCGTTCGTCGCAGTCCTGCTGAGTGGCATTGCGTTCGTCGGCCTGCTGCTGCTGCTCGCTGGCCATCGCTTCTTCAGCCAGTTTGTGTTTGGCGTCGCGTTCGTCGCCGCGTTCGCAACGCTGGCCAAGCTCGACTCGGCGTCGGATGGCGCTGGGACGATCCTGCCAAACATTGCCGCTGCACTGGTGGTCGCAATGGCCACGCTGTTCACCTACCGCGTCGTGTGCACGCGCATGGCCACGATCGTCGGAGCGGGTCTCGGACTGGTCCTCGCCTGCTTTGTCTATGTCGGCACTGTGGTCGTGCTGTCCACACTCGGTGGATCGGCGTTGATGAACTTTCAGCTGCATTGCGTCCCGGCAGTGGCCGCACTCGAGCCCTTCACGAACGGCATCTTTGGCGCAATCACTGCGATTCTGGAAGGGTTTGTCGCAACCTCCGTGGGCCCGGACGCGGATGCCGGCCGCGGCCTCTCGGACAAGGCGCACAGTGCATCGTCTTATCGGAGTGCGGCGCGTGCGACGACTTCTCCTTCGTCCTCCTCGGATGGCTCGTGGTGGCCGTTCTCTGGGTTTTTTGGTGGACATGTGCCGCCTGCTGCGCCCCAGATGCAAATCACGTACGCTTCGCTCATTGTGCTGCTCGCGCTGATTGTTTCCATCAGTGTTGGCAGGCTTGTGGCCAAATCACTGCACGAGTCGTTTATCGTCCGTCTGATTCCAACCTGGGTGGACAAGTGCTTTGCGCCCGTGCGCTTCATCTCGTACATTGTCGGCTTTCTGACGTATGCGATTCTAACGCACGTGACGCACGTCTATCTCGACGCCAGCGACAGCAGTGCGTTTGTTCTCGACGTCGATCCGACCGACATTTTCCATCCGCTCCTCGTCCCGCTGACCCTCACACTCAAACCCTGGCGGCTGGCACAGCTTCTTGCCGTCCCAGTCATTTCTGCTGGGTTTGTTCACGGATTTAGCATTGCCGCGAGCTTGCTCTGGCAGCTGGAAATGCTCGTCAGCTCTGCTGTTGGCGCCTCGATGCTCTTTGCGCTTCCGCGACTGGTCAAGGTGGAGGAACCCGTGTCGGGCTCGCTTGTGATTTGGTTTTTGCTGGTTATTCTCGGCGCGACCGTCCAGAACACGCACGCCGGTGCTGAGGGCGATGTTCGGCCTCCGCCCACCCCATCCAGCGCTCGCAGTCCCTCCAGCGGCAGCAGCAGCGCGTTTTTCATTGAGCGACCGGGGTCAAGAAGCTCTCCGACTGTATTCTTCCGCGAGACTGCTTACTTGGACGACTGAAAAACAAAAAGGGGGGTTCGTGTTGTTGTTGTTGTTGTTGTTGTTGTTGTTATGCATGGCATGTTAGAATTTTGTTGTGAAATACAGTATCAAATCTCAGAGAAGTTCCGCTCAGCTCAGCTCAGTTCTTTTTTATTTTCTTTCATATCTTGTTTCTCAGTCAACAACAACAAAAAGGGGTGTGGAGAAGGGAACCAAAAACACAAACCAGCACACACAGACACACACACACACGCACATAAATGTCGTCCGATCGCCGTGGCTCGGTCATCTCGACCACGTCGACGGGCAGCGGCGCCGTCGGCCCGCGGTCCCAATCCGCAATAGCAGGAGCAACCGCTGGCTATCGAGCGTCGCGCAAAAACTCAATCGCGCCGTGAGTCTTCCCCCCGTTGATGTTTTCCGCTTGGTCTTGTATTAGCACTTGCATTGCATTGCATTTGGGGGGGTTGGTGGTTTGAGAGAGGGAGGGGGTTGTGAGTTGTATGGCTGGCAGCCTCGTGTGATGGGAACGAAGACGAGAAGGGATTTGCTCGCTGCCCCAGCTCTCGTCCCACCGCGCGCGCGCTCTGGTGCTTGTCGTTGCTCAGGCACAACGACACAGAAGAGAGAGAGAGAGAGAGAGAGAGAGAGAGAGAGAGAGAGAGAGAGAGAGAGAGAGAGAGAGAGAGAGAGAGAGAGAGAGAGAGAGAGAGAGAGAGAGAGAGAGCATCGGTGACGTTGAATGGGCGGCAGGCGAAAGAGAGACGGCACACAACGACACGCTTTCTCCCAAAGCGCTTGCTGGGCCCGTGAGCCGATGAGGCTGCGTTGGCGGGAGGGGGCGGGTGTGATGCAACTCGCTGTTCATCATTGCTGCTGCAATGAGCGGGGGTGTGGGCTTTCGTTGTGCTTCTGGCAGTCAGCAAGTGAGTTCGAACTGAAGGACCAATTCAAAAATTTGTATAAAAAAAAAAAAAAAAAAAAAAAAAAAAAAAAAAAAAAAAAAAAAAAAAAAAAAAAAGAACGACTTCCCTCAGTTCAGTTCAGCTCAGTTGAAACAGTGCATTTGGGTTGAGGATGGGCTGAATGGGGCGGACAGCACTTTGTCGCTGGTGTGTGATGTTAGAGTGTTGTATCTGTTCTTCAATGACCAGACACCAAAGACGGGGAGACAACTTGAAAACAAGGGCGTTGTTTGGACGTGTTACAATGTTCGCTCGCCTCGCCATTGTGGATGTGGATGTGTGTGGATGTGACGTTTGCACAGTAGTGTAACACCCCGATGTCTGGTGTGTATGTGTGGATGTGTGCTTTGGTTTTGGCGGCATGACGACGCTTCCCAATATAACATAAAAACAAGGGTGTCAAGGCGAAATATAGTATTATTATTATTATTATTAAAAAAAAAAAAAAAAAAAAAGAAGCGGCGTCTGAGTAAACAACGCCGAATCATCATCATCAACGACCGAACGAACGATAAGGGCGAAGGGCGATGAAGGCGATGAGGGGGAGAACAGTCAACCCATTTTGTGAATGACTTCTACTGCTCTACGTCGTCGGTCACAGTGGTTGCATTGGGCTGTGGTTTTTGGCTCGTTTGTTTGTTTGTTTGTTTTTTGGTTTGGTTTTTGGTTTTTTTGGTTTGCGGTCAAAAAACAAACACTCCGCTTCCACCAATCAACAGTGGGAGAGATGCGCTCCCACTTTTATCAACCGCCCCAATCAAACCCCGAATAATCGCTTGATTGAATTGGAGGGGGTGGATGTTGCGGTGGATGTTGCGGTCGAGCGACTGCCAAAACTCTTGACATACTCACCTGACTCAAATGACCCCTAACCCTGCCTCTTGCGTTTGTAATTGTTTGACTGCTGGCTGTGCTGTGCAGATCATTCACATCCGAGATTGACGAAGAAGTAGAAGAGGACGCAGACTCGCTCACAAGCTCGGCCAGCTCCGCATCACGAAAGCGATCGCTCATTGGCACGCTGAAACGAGTCGGAACAAAGCTGGGTGCGGGTCGCACAAGCGCCAGCAACAGTCCCGGTGGCGGCAATGGTGCTGGCGATGGAGAGAGTCGTCGTGCGTCCATTAGCTCGGCTTCGTCCCGTGTTTCACGACGACCGACAGCTCAAGAGCTGTTTGGCCTCGGTGTCAGCGCTGGAGGCAACGTCGATTCCGCGAGTTCAGGCATCGATCCGTCCGTTTCGTTGGACTCGATCAACTTGGCCGCAACTACAGGTACCCACCCACCTTCATTCTGTTTGAAATTTGATGTGTTGTTTTTGCACTCGCTCACCGTCAGCCATCCCCCACCACACCCCTGATACCTCTTGTCTGCTTTTTTTTTTGACCAGCTGGCCTGACACTGTCACCAGACCAGCTCCACGTCATTGTATGTCGACTCGGTAGCAATCCACCCTATTCACCAGAGAGCCGATTGCTCGAGGCCGTTCAGCTTGGCGATTTCGACACCGTGCGGCTGCTGGCGCCCGTTGTCGCAACCTCTGGCACTGCTTTGCGACGCTCCGCATCGACTGCCGACACAGCAGGAAGTAGCGACTCCCCAACACGACGAAACTCGAATGCAGACGAAGAACGGCTGCCCAACATCAATCACATTTTCGAAGGCCAGTACACGGTCCTGGATGTTGCTGCTCTCAGTAGCCATTCAGATATAACGCACTGGCTATTAGATCACGGTGCCATGCATGCGCCAACCAGTAGGTGTTTTTCGTCTTTTTTCGACGTTTTCTTTGCGCGTTGTTCTGCTAACGTTCTCACCATTCTCTATTTCCTTCCCTGCTGCTGCTGCTGCTGCTGCTGCTGCTGCTGCTGCTACAGCTTTGGACAATAAGATTTGGTTTGCCCTCCTCAAGGCATGGGTCTCTGAAACGTGGAATCGCTTCGATACGGTTATTGAGCTCAAGGCATGGGTCTCTGAAACGTGGAATCGCTTCGATACGGTTATTGAGCTCATGAACAAGGACGAGATTATCAAGATTTACCGCAAGCTCCGGTTGTACGAGCGTCAAATACGCCATTTTGAGTCTTCAGGTACGACAACTGTAATGGGGCTTGTTTGATTGGACTGTCCTGTGCAATGCATCTCGCCCTCGGTTTCACTCATCTCACTTTCAATACTTGCGTTTGGTTCTTGTTCATTTTACCCCCCCCCCCTCCCTTCAAAAGTGGTGGCGTCCGCTCCTTCCTCCGTCTCACTCACCTGCTTGAGCAACACTTCCCTGCTGGTCACGTTCGCACCGCCATACTCGAGTGGCAACGCCCTTCTAACCAATTACGCTGTTTCGTGGAGCGCCTCGCCATTCACCCCCGACTCGCCATTCAGCAACCCGGCCGGCTCCTCTGAACCGACCATCAAAACGGTGTATGTCAACGGACACTCGTCCACGTTTGTCATCGAGCCACTTCCCGAAAACGCAATCACGTTTGTGCGAGTAGCGGCGCGCAACATCCAGGGTCTCAGTCCGTGGCAGCTCGCATCACCCCGCTGCCTTCAGCTTTCGAGCTGGAAAGCCATCAATTTGGCCAAGCCCGTGGTTGACCTGGACGTTACGGCAAGCGCAATCAAGGACGCACAGGACTACTTTTCCGATCGCGCCAAGCGCCACCGCGACGTGGAGCGCGTGGTCATGGGCGGCTCCTCGAGCAAGGTCAAGCAAATGATGGGCGTTGTTCCCGACAGCAGCCACGTTGCGCTGAAGATTGCTCCTGGCTCGGACTGGGTTCCTCAAATGAAGTTGGAACGAACCCTCCAGCCGAATGGTATTTACCTGGCATCGCTCGTCTTTTGTGATGAGAACAACTCCGTCCTGATCACCGCCAAGGACGAGACGTGGCCGATTGTCACTCTCGACCCTGCCTACGTCGGAAAGCGCCAGTTTGACGAGGCGCACGACATCTTCACCTGGATGGCTCGTGTCGGCGCTCAGTGGAACACTCTCCACACGCTCTTGCAAGGTGTGGACGACTTTGACGGTCTGTACGATTCATCCCGAGCGCAATGCGAGTTTGTCAAGGCCGCTGCGTACTTGCGGCACGTTCTCGGCGTCGAGCTTGGTCGCCTGCATTTCCGCCCGCTGACCCTCCCAAATCGTGCGTCCGTGGTTGTGACTGTGCTCCGCGTGGCTAAAACCGCGGACATTAGTGAGGATTTGCCGCACAAGTGGCAAACAGTGCTCCCAACCTCCCTGTCGCAGCCGCCTAGCCTGCACTCATCCTTCACAACGGATCGCAACGGGACTGAAAATGGCTCGGACAAGGTCTCGACAAACAGCCCGCGTCCGAGCTTTATTGCTCCCGACTTGGTCAGTCGCACGTCCAGTTCTGACTTTTCCGTCGAAAATGTGCAGAACTTTGGTCTCGGCGCCTTCTTGAACCAGCTCAACAACGTCTGGGGCACCAATCCGGTTGCTGTTGCACCCGCGCTCTATCACGAACGTTCCAGCTCCACAGCGTCCGCTGCCAGCGTGCAGGCCGCCATCCAACACAACGAGCCTGTCGTGTCGATTGCCGCGACCAAGTTGCACGATTACACGGAGCACTTGCTGGCTGCTCACGTATCGCTGACAACCCCGCTGAGGCGCGGAGTGTATGTCGCGCATGTCATGCCGATCAACCGCATCAATCGCGTTGATGTTGTTGTGCCTCGCACAACTCCGCACATTGTGCCGCACAGCTTGGTGCGCGAGGGCTCGTCCCAGATCTCGGCCGAAGAGTGGAGCACGCTTCGACGCGTTGTCCGACGCGAAACGACCTTGTCCGAGCTCCAGGATCAGCTCGCGCAGCTGCAAGACGCAATCACACCGAGCTCGACGATCGACCACTTTGTGCAGATTTCCAAACTGCAGGCCGGCATCCGCTTCTGTCAGGAGGTCACCAGAGCCACCGCCCAGCTGACCATGTCCGTCTCGTCGCTCACAAGCACCCTGACAGCCAATGGCTCCAATGCGCACGGCCCGCACACACCCACGCAACCGTCCGGGTTGTCGCCCAACACGAGCACAGAGCGACTCGTGCTTTCTCCCGACCCGTCGTCCATCCGAAGCCGGCTCCAGGATGCAGCGACCCACACGGCTGGCCATCGCATCTACTGCGGCGAACCCATCGAAGTGAGCAGCCAAGTCACGCTGATTCTCATTCTTCCCCCGGAATCCACGCTGCGCCACATTTCGCAGGGCGGCTTGGCAGACTCGGAGCGTTTCATCTCGCTCCCACTCGCTGTGTTTGAGAATGTGCACTTTCTGCAGTACCAGGCATCCATCTATCGCATGTATGCCAAGCTATCCGTCATTGTACATCACGACAAGGCGTTGTTGAACCAGTGGTCCCGTCAAGGCCACTCGGCGATGGCCAAGGAGAAGGCTGCCGAGGAGCTTGACTTGATCTCGTCCGTGGATCACGATCTCGAGCTTTCCTGGAAAAACGTGCGGTGGGTCAAGCAAGCCGTTCAGCTTGGCTTGGCGCTCGGCTCGTCCAGTCACAGCGCCTCGACTTCTTCTTCTGGCAACCTGTTTGGCTCCCCGATCTCCAGCGTCAGCTCTATCGCTGCTACTGCCGGGTCGTCGTCCGTCCCGTCCGCGGATGCCAAGAACGAGCTCTTCCCTCTGCTGCTTCCTTCGCTGAATTTGACCCTTGGAACGGCGACCTCCACCGTGTCTGTTGGATCTGCAACGAGCGACAGCGATTCCAACATTTGATTTTGCACAAGCTGTCCCGTTTCACCGTTTGTATTTTTCATGTTTTGTTTTGGTTTTATTCTTTTCTTGCCGTTTGTTTAATTGTTGCGTTGTTTCGTTTCTTCTTTTTTTTTTTCTCGTTTTGTATTCGGCACTGGTTTTGTCTCTTGCCGCTGGTGATAGTGGCCGGTTTTATTGTCCATTGGACTTTTTATGTGGAATTGGCGTTGATCGTCAAGCAAAAAAACAAACAAATACACGAAAATGTAAATCTATCACCACTCTGTTTATCTGACGCGATGGCTCGTTCCACTTTGAAATGAGCTGAACCGATCGACCTCTGTGTAGTTTTGTTCCGTCTGTCGCTTTGGTCACTTCGTTACGGCCCTGCCCCTGGACTAAAGAAGCGCACAATCAGTTGCCTGACGTTCGATTTATCCAAACAAAAAGTAATCAACTCCTTCACGCAGATTCAAGCTGGAGAGATTTTCCTCGAACGACGGTCCTTGCCGTACTTCTCCCTCTCCCAGGGGTCTATCCATGGTGACGCAGATCAACAACGGAGGCTTGGCTTCGGAAAAATGCACACACGGCAAGTTGAAGAGCACGTCGCGGCGCGTCTCCCCGCACACCGACACGTTCCTGCCAATCTGCATGCTCACCAGAGATTCGTCACAGACAGAAGCACACTCTGTTGATGCATCGCGACGGGAAATGACAATCGGCATTGGCGATGAGATTTCACGAAAAACTCACCTTTGCTGGATCAACGTCGCAAAAGCCAATCACTTGCCGCTGGTAGTCTTTGGACAAGCCTTTCAAGAATTGTTTGCCATCGCGCCCAGCGCCCCAGATGGTAAAGCGTGACCATCGCCGACTGGTCTCGAGGTTGGGCGAGCTCAGGATTTGCGACTCGAACGCACGCAAGCGAATATCGCGCACAAGAGTCCGTGGGACAATCGACGACACAGACTGCTGAACGTAGCGGTACATGAGAAGCGGCTCTTGGACTTTGTGCAGTGTTCCTCCGAGCGCAACGTGGCGATACAGAAACTTGAGGTCTTCGGCCCAGCCGTTAATGTCATATCCTCCAACAATGTCAAAGTTTCTTCGAGACATAAACCACGTTGGCTGGATAATGGTGCTGCGTGCAACAGCAACACCAGGATACAAAAAAAAGTCACGAAATGTTTGGACAAATGCAGGCCGGTTAGAACATGCTGTGGAGCAACGCTGTGTCAGTCATTCAAAAAGACGAGCACACTACCATTCTTTAAATCGATGGGTTGTGAGCTGCTCATCGGTTAATGAATTGCACCAGCGTGCATATCGGGCTGTCGAGTCTGGAGGATCGCGAGTAAAGTTGGAGCCCACCAACGCGCGCGGCTCTTTCAGAGCCAATTCGAGCTGTGTCCATCATTCACGATTGACAACAGAATGGAGTTAAAAAACAAACCCATAGAACGCACAACCATATCCGAGATCAAGTGAGAACGAGAGTTGTTGAAATTTTGCCGTTTTCTTGGGTTTCATTTTCGACCCTTCTACGCTGCACTGACCTGCTTTGCCACACGATCCGCCATCATGACATCGTCGGCATCGATAAAGCACAAGAACTCGCCCGTGCTTTCGCGCACTGCTCGATTGCGGCCGTTGCCAGGCCCGCGAACAGCGCAATCTTGCTCCCCGCGGGTCACAAGTCGCAGTGTTAGCGGCGCACAGGTCCCGTCCGCACCATGCGACTGCTCGTTGATTGCCAGAACCGACCGATTCGTGAGTAAGGAGGGGCTAATGTCTTGCGGAGTGACTTTGTGGAACTCGGCCAGCTCCAGCATGGCGGCCGAGAATGGCGTCTCTGGCAGCGACTGATCCCGCGACACGACAAACAGCCGCTCGACTTCCTCCTTGAGATAGGCGCGTCCCGAGTCGTCCTGGACGACGGCGATGCCCAGTCGCTGAGCGAGCGCGCGCAGCAGGTCGCACGAGTCGTCCTGTCCACCACATGCAGCAGCAGCAGTCGTGAGAAACCACACCATCAATCGAATCTCAGAGCTATCAGAGTTATCAGAGTTATCAGATAGCCGAGGTCTGTTCTCGAGTTACCGTGCTGCCATCGTTGAATACGCAGATTTCCAGCGGTCGGTACGTCTGAGCGACAATGGACTCGATCGTTGCCTGCAGAAACCGCGATGCATTGTACACTGAGGTCCAAACCACTGCAAGTAAGAATCCAAGAGTAATGATTTGCGTGATGTTGAGCAACATGAGAAAGCGCCATACTCGGGATGATGACAGAGATGAGCGTCATGAGCACGAAATGGGCAAAGGATCAAAAAAAAAAGCAGGACTGGACTGGTCTGAGATTGTGAGACTGTCTGGGCTTCGTACAAATCAATCTGCAGGTAGGCAGAATAAGGAAAACAAAAGCAATATAGCAGTATAGCAATATATTGAGATAATACTGAAAAATAAGATGAGAAACGCAACAGCTCAAGTGAACAAACACGCAAACACAACGCAAACACACACACACACATCGAGGCCTTAGATGTCTAGGGCCCCTTCGATCTGAGCGAAGGTAGGCTCGCGCAACACGCCAAGCGGCTTGTCGACTTTGAGACGTTCGAACGAGCAAGGCGGCGGCGAATCGGCTCCAGCGGCCTTGGGAAGCTCGGGCAGGTGCGCAGGCGACGCAACGCAAACCTGGCCGGCAAACGCATCGACAGTCGCCTTGAGCTCCTGCTTGGGCTCCCACGTGGGACTGGCCGACGAGTGTCCAGTCGGCCAGAAAGTGTGGGTTTCGCCGTGAAGACGGTGCGCGTGGACGACAAAGTCGGGGCGCATCACGTAGGTCGCCACTGGCGCGCACACAAACAAGAGCTGCTGCAGGTGGGACATCTTGGCAACAGTGCGGTCCCAGCAGGGTCCTTGGCTGGCAGTGATCATCGTCCAGTCGACGTGCGACAGGGTTGTCAGACCCTGGACGCTCGTGAGCATGAGCACATCGCTCGGTTGCATGCGACCAAGCTCAACCAAGCCGCCAGCTTTGGGCAAAAGACCGCGGCTGGAGCCGGCAGGCACCAACACCATGTCCGGAGCAGCCTGGAAGGCGTCGCTCAGGCTCTTGAGGTCGAGCGAGCGCTCGTACAGCAGATCGGGACGCGAGCGAATGACAATGTCCGTTGGTAGCAGATCGCCAAACTCGTACTCGTCGGCGGTGATACGCAGGGACTCGAGCGCACCCAGTTCATTGCGGGCGTGGCGCTCGCCTTTCCAGGAGATGCGCTCGTCATCAGCATCGAGCACAACGCCGGTAAAGCCAATGTTCTCCGCCTTGAGTGCTTCGATAACGCCGTCGAGGAGCTCTGCGGGTCGACCGACGGTGGCAGTCATGGTGGTGAGGTACTCGAGCGGGTTGACATCAGCCTTCCACCAGGCCGCCGAGCGCGACTCAATGTCACTCCAAGTGTACAGGCACACGTGGGGGACGACCTTCTTGTCGCCGAGCTCGAGGGCTTTCACGAACGCAATGAGGTTGGGAATGTTGGCGGCGAACGTGCGGAAGTGGCCAGTGAGCAAAATCCACACGCGCTGCTCTGTCGCGGCATCCAACGCTCCCTTGTTGCCAGTCATGGCAATGCGCGTGACACCGGCATACGAGGCAAAGCGGTTGCGGTACTTGACGGTCGTTGGGTCTGCAATGAAGAGGTCGGATGGGTCGACATCGCCGGTGGCAGCCACTTCCTCGGCCTCGTCGACGGCGTCCTTTGCGTTCTCCGTCGCATCCTTGCCGAGGGAGGTGTCCTCAGTGTTGTCCTCTGGCGCCTGCATGTTCGTGTCAGCGTCTGCCGTCGATGCATCCGTGTCGTGGTTTCCGGCCTTGGCGCCGTGCTCCTTGGCAATCATCTGCTGGCAGCGCGCGTACTGCGCCTCCTCGTTGAGCAAGACCGAGTTGAGCGTCTGGTCGTCGTTCGCCAGGTCGGTCGTGAGCTTTGCAACCTGTCCGCGCAGTGCAGTGATTTCCCCCTCGGCAGCAGCGAGTGCCGCCGTGGCGATCGTCCGGTCGCGGTGCAGGTTTTCAATCTCCTTGAGCAGCTCTTCGATCGTTGCAGCGTCGTCAATGTAGTCGTCCTCGTCGAGCACCGGGTCGTCGTTGCTCCCGGCATTCTTGTTACCACCACCGTCGTTGTCGCCGTCGTGTTCTTGGGTGGTTGCGTGGGCAGCATCAGCAGCATCAGCAGCATCAGCAGCATCAGCAGGAGCAGCAGCAGAAGCAGATGGGGCTTCCGTCGCCGGCTGGTCCACGCGCTTGGCCAGCACGCTCCGGTAGTACTCGGGGCCCTTGTATGTAGAGTTTGACATGCCATAGTTGTTTCCGCTGTGGTAGCGCTTGTCGCCGTCGCCCCAGCCGCCGTCCCAGTCCTCGCCGCTTTCGTAACCAGAACCACTGCCGCCGCTTCCATTCTTGTTCCCTCTTCCGCCGCCGCCCGCCAGCATCGAGAACGCCAGCCCCAGCGCAACCACAAACGCAGCCAGAATCGCCATGTTGAGCGGCCGCATTGCCCACCGCGCGACAAGCACCAGCTTGCTCTCCCCGCCAAACGACGTCTCACGCCCCATCTCTTTTTTGATTCGATTTTCAATGGGGTTCGATTAGAATCAAAGAGAAAGAAAAAAAAGGGAAATGACTGAGCGTTTGTTTGAAATGGGCGGAAATGTGGGTGAATGAAGCGCAAAGTATGAGTGCAGAGGAGAGAGCGGGAGAGAGAGCGGGAGACAAAGGGGAGCGCGGGGGCGGGAGGGCGAAAGGCCGGGTTCCGCCTTGTTGCGAAGGAGAGGCCTCCCGTTTTCCCCCGCGCTCTTTTCGACCCTTCCCACTACCCTCAGTGCCCCCCCCCCCAGTTCCAGTCAGCATAAATAAACGTTTACTTTCATAAAACATCGTCACTTGGCGAAATTCAATCCCACAAACCAACAGTGCCTCACTCGCTCGCAGCCCTTCACCCCGCACCCATCGGCACATCCTCGTCCCTCCCTACAACTTCAAGTCTGTGTTTAATCGTCTCTCTGAGTAACCGGCGTCAAACCGATCTCATGGCAACGACAATCGCGACGCGTAGCAAAGTTTTATTCAAGTCGGCAGTTTCACGCATCGATACACGACGGTTCTTGGCTCGAGTTGGCGCCAAAACAGGCCCGCTTCCTCACTCCCTCCAATAGATGCGCTCGATTGAAGGCTATCATCGATCCAGCTTCCAGAGTGAAGCGGCCGACAGGGGACGACCAGGGGCTTCTCAAGCAAAGCGTGTGCAATCATTGCATTTTGAGTTGATTCTCATTCAAATGCATTTGCTCAGACATTTTTTCTATTATTGTTTCTTGTTTTTTTTTCTTTTCATGGTCAAACAAAACAAGCAAACCGCATCATCATCGGCGGATGCATTGAGCACTGGTCTCGCCGGGCGAAGCGTGAATGATGCTGCTCGTGCTGCTGATGCTGCTCGTGCTCTTGCTGCTGCTCGTGCTGCTGCTTATGCTCGTCGTGATGCTGCTGCTCCTGTACCTGCTCGTGGTGCTGCTCGTGCTCCTCCTGCTGCTCGTGTTGCTGCTTTTGGTCGTGCTCCTCCTGTTGGTGTTGAAGCGACCTCGAGTTCTGCTCCTGCTCCAGATGCTGCTCCCATTGGTAAGTTTATTAGTTGACCGGCTCTTGCCTCCTCGTTGCTTTCCGCATAAACAAACCACTGTCAGCAAAAGGTCTCGGCGATTTTTGCGCGCGCTTTTTTATTATTTCTTCGGCTTCTTTTTTTGTTTTCTCTCTCTCTCTCTCTCTCTCTCTCTCTCTCTCTCTCTCTCTCTCTCTCTCTCTCTCTCTCTCTCTCTCTCTCTCTCTCTCTCTCTCTCTCTCTCTCTGTCTCTGTGTCTCGTGTCTATCGGAGCGTCTCCGTCTCCGTCTGTGGCAGCGACTGTGTGACGTGGCAGCAGAACCCACTCGTTGCCTCAAACGACACCAACCCTTGTCATCCAGCATAATCGACCGTACCGCGATTAACAGAGACGCCTCCATTGAAGAAAAGCGCAATGCACGCTCAGAGCATGCGGGCGATCAGATGCTCAGAGTTCCCTCCGCCGCCAGCCACGCGTGCGACGCTGCTCAGCGCAAAGCGGCGGCCGAGAGCAGACGTCGAGGCAACTACAGCCAGCGACTCTGTAAGCACTCAGCGTCTCTGTGTGAGTGATATGTCTATCACGCCAGCCAGCTCGGA
>NW_011887301.1:1231819-1257358 GCF_000151315.2 Capsaspora owczarzaki ATCC 30864 | reverse complement strand
CTCTCTCTCTCTCTCTATCTCTCTCCTCTATCTCTCTCTCTCTCTCTCTCTCTCTCTCTCTCTCTCTCTCTCTCTCTCTCTCTCTCTCTCTCTCTCTCTCTCTCTCTCTCTCTCTCTCTCTCTCTCTCTCTCTCTCTCTCTCTCTCTCTCTCTCTCTCTCTCTCTCTCTCTCTCTCTCTCTCTCTCTCTCTCTCTCTCTCTCTCTCTCTCTCTCTCTCTCTCTCTCTCTCTCTCTCTCTCTCTCTCTCTCTCTCTCTCTCTCTCTCTCTCTCTCTGTGTTGGGTTGATTGTTTGTCTGCCTGTCTGTTTGCCCTTGTGTGTCATTCTGACCAGTTCTGTTTTCGATTTGACTTTCACCTGCAGAGCTTGCTCAGATTGCAATGGTGATTGATCTGCAAACCCAACTGATTCAAGACAAGGAAAGGATGATCCAAGACAAGAACAAGATGATCGAAGACATGGAAAAGACGATCCAAGGCAAGAACAAGATGATCGAAGGCAGGGACTAGACGATCCAAGACAAGAACAAGACGATCCAAGCCAAGGACCGGGAAGTTGAAGCTGCACGAGTGGTTGGAATTCACAACACAGTGCGAATTTGTAAGCCACCCTGCCATTCTGATTGTCGAAATGTGCAACTTTGAGGCGAAATTACGGCTGAAACTCAGTGTGAATGCAATTTCTTGGGAAGTGTCCTGCATCGGATCACAATCAAATGCAAGGCTCGCCAACCTATTCGTCAAATCCGATACCTCCTGGAAAATGAAGATTCCAGGGTACAAGCTGAAGGCGGCGTTGCCGTCGCCTCCCAGGTCGTTCCTGGAAGGGCAAGAACTTTCGACGTATTCCGCGCTTGCAAATTTTTGCCAGCAAGTCTGTTCCCTGGTTGAGTCAACGGTCAAATTTCACGTCATCGCTCAGGGGTCGTTCGGACCTGATCTCGTTGCGATATCCACAAGGACGGCGAACGGCATTCCGTCTAACAGTCTGCAAAACCAAGGGGCTTTGGCTGCGGCTAGCGGGTGGTTCACAGGGCGCGGCCGCAGCCGGTGATTCACAGGGCCAGGCCTCCACATCCACGAGTTCGAGCACTGCTGCAAGGTCATCCGCAAACAACTTGTTCGCTCGTCTACAATCTGAAATCCTGTTCATGATCGAAGTCCAAACACATGCTTCGCCACTCAACGAAGCATGTCTGCAACTCGCAAGCTACATGGTTAGCCGTCTGCGATTCGACGACCTCAAGGTCATGGAGTGTGTCGATTCTTGGCCAGACTTTGTTGAAGGAATACTCTGGCGCGGTCCCAGCGTCTATGTTGTTCGAGTGTTGCTGAAGAAGCATGGCAAGCTCATTGCACCTGAAATTTCCAGTTTGGCGGCGGACCCAGCCAGGGCGGTTCTGTTTCTTGTGTCGAGAGCCATCAAAAACGCTGTTGTCCAGCAACACTGCATGTAAACACTATTGCGGGTACTCGTTGATGATGATGCTCAACATATGGTTTCAAAATATTATTAAACTACAAATGAAACACGAAATCACACCGCCCTCGAACTGCGACGCTCGGTTTGAAGAGGCGCAATTGCGTACATCGTCCCACACAGTGTGAAATTATTCCACTTCCTCACAGGAAGATTTACTCACGACGCGAATGCCCGGAAGAATGAGTGCTGTCGTCGCGAACGATCGCGGAAGACCGACTCTCACTGCGCGCAAGGGTTTCGTCCGCCTCGCTGCGGCTTTCCACAAGCCTATCCATCGATGGGATGTGATGCGGCGGAGGGGGTAGCTGGAACATTTTCATGACCGGCTTTGGCGCCGCGAGAGAACTGGGCGTACTTTGCGAGAGCGAGAGCTGTACATGGTGTGCAGGCTCGTCTTCCTCGAAGGAATCCTTTTCGTCCGCTCGTTCAGCACTGGCGATCGCGGCCGGCTGCGAGCCGCAAGGTTGCTTCTTGCGGCTGTTCTGGAGCAAGCGGGTAAACTGCGAAAAGTGACTCAGAGAAAGTGCGGCGCCAGGCACCGGTGACGAGGTGGCCGACGTTGCCATCTGACCAGCAACACCCGGGTGGATGGCAACCTTGGGCGACACGGGCGGCGAGATGGATGAACGGTCGCGGCCGCTGCCACCGGATCGGCCCGGTTCGGTTGGCAGAGTGTTGGAAGGGTTGGACGTGCTTCCGCGATGGCTCCCCAGATTGTAAACCAAAAAGCTCGAGTGACTGCCCGAACCCTTGAGCTTGGATCGCTGCGCGTTGGCTGCTTCGACGCTTTGGAAGTTGAAGCCGCCGTCCGAGTGGGTGCGATTCCAAGGGCGGACATCCACGACGCCGACTTCTGGGACGCTTGCGCGCGTGCGTCGCTCGGGCGACACCATCGAGGGAATGTCGTCAAAAGCATGGGCAAGGTGGCTCGTGTGCGAGGTATACGAGGAGGAGCTGGCACTGGAAGGAAGCAAGCTCGAGGTGCTGTGACGTGGTGCCGCCGAGTAGCTGCTACCGCTGCTCGAGCTGGTCGTGGGCACAAGACTGTTGGTGCTCGTCTCGAGCAAGTCTCCGCCCGACGCTGTCCGCGAACGCCCACTTTCGGAAGTGTTATGCGACGACTGGCGCGACATGTGTCGCACCGAGTGGCGGCGCTCGTAGTGGAGAGGTCTGTCTGAACCACAGGGAGCGCTGTCTGTCTCCGAGTGCACGCTCGCCGCGAGCTTTTGCAAGTTTTCCAGGCTAAACCCAGCAATGCACTCGAGTCGGAAACTGGGGCGCTTGCAGGCAATCCCCAGCGCTTTGCTCAGCAACTCCAAGCTGGGGTCGGTCGAGTTGAGGGCTGCCCGCGCCTCGACGTAGCGAGCGAGAGACTTTTTGCTGACCGCGTCTCGCAGCTCGCCGCCGTGCAAATGGGTGATGAGGTTGTGTTCCAAGGCAATGACAACGCAAAGCAAGCCAACAGTGCTGCCAAACTGGGCGCACTTGTTGGTCAAGCGCACAAAGAGCGAATACAGGTCCATGCGCAGCTGGAGCTCGTTGGCTGTCAGAATCTCGACGAGGACCCACTGGATGACGGCGTTGCAGGCCGCGACAATTCCGGGGACCTTGGCAGTGTGCTCGTCCTCGAGCATGTGGACGCGTGCTTGTCGCGCAAGCAGAGTCTCCATGCGCACGTCTCGGTTGAGGGAAGCTCTTCGTTGCAACGGTGACTCTCCGCCAGCAGAGGATGATGCTGCGGTGGTGCCCTCACCAGAGTCCCTCGATTTTTGTCGCGGGGAGGCTGGGCTGGACGTCGTTGCGGGCGCAACCGTCTGCAACTCGTCCAAGGATGTCATGGATCCTGCCGGTGTGGCAAGAGGCGTGCTGACACACGAAGGGGTCGATTGAACCCAGGCAGCAAGCTCACCCGATTGGATGGCTGCCTTCAGGCCGTCGTTGAGCTGTCCGAGCTGGCGGGCGGTTGTCGACGATGCCAATCGCACCGAGACGCTGAGCTGGTTGCAGAGTAGCTGGCGGTAGTTGTCTCGAAGTCGGCTCTCGGCAGCCGCGCTGAGGTGAGCAGGGTCGCGCCCGAGGCTGGCGGCGGAGGGAACTCTGAGCAGCTGATCGCCGGCAGTGCGCTGAGCGTGCAGTGCGCTTGTCGTCAATGGAGGCGACTCTGGTGATCGTGGTACGGTCGATGCATGCTGGATGACAAGGGCTGGCGTCGTTTGAGGCAACGAGTTGGTGGAGCTGCCCGTCGTGTGGTCGCTGCCGCTGCTGGTGATGGAGCCGCGCCGGGAGGTACGGCCGCGCACGGACGTCTCTGTCGAATGCACTGTCGATGTCGACGATACGCTCGATGATGGTAGTGAGGGTGTGGAGGTCGAGAGCGATGACGGTGTCGAATATGGCGAAAGAACGCCAGCGCGGTAAATGGTGGTCGGTTCACGGCGCGGACTTGGGCTGCTGCACGCCAAGTCGCTGGCCTCCTCGCTCGCGGCATTCTGATGTGGGTGCTGTGCGCCTGATGCTGGTGGTTGTGTGGAGGAGACTTGGCCAATCGGCAGGTGCTCGGACGAGGAGCCGGGGGTCGGGATGGGCGCATTGTTGTGGTTGACGTGGCTGGCGTTCAAATTCAAAAGTTGGCTGCTTTGCAAGGCAGAATCTGTGTTTCTACGCCGTGCAATGCCGCCGTTACTAGAGCTACTGGGGTTGGCTTTGGCGAATGGAGTACTGTTCTTGGTTGTGGTGCTGGTGGTGGTGGTGGTGGTGGTGGGGGTGGCGGCAGTACTGTAGTTGGGCTGCTGTTGCTGTTGCTTGGTGTGGGAGGTGTAGCTGATCGTGGCCGCCGGATCTCGCCACAGCGCCGTCTCGCTATCCACTTGGTCGAGCAAACGCATGGATGAGCGAGAAGATGGCGTTGGCGGAAAGATGGTGGGTTGTATCGTTGTGCGCAAGGTTGGGCCGTTCGGATTGAGGAGTGAGCTGGCCGGGTCGATGGCGCGGTCGACCGCGGAGACATCCGACGTCACCGTCGCAGCGCGCTCAGCAGCAACGTGACCAAGGTGCGGAGGTGCGGGAATTGCAGGAATGACAGGAATTACAGGAATTACAGGAATTACCGGCACGGACACGGCGTGTTGGTGCGAGTGGTCGCCACTGGCACTGCTGCTACCGTTGCCATCCACGGCCAAGGTGCTGTTGCTGTTGCTGCTGTTGCTCTGGCTAACGCTGGAGCTGAGCCGCTGAGATGCGTCATTGTTGCCAGAATTCGCGTTGGGAGTCGAGCTTTGGCTGCCGTTGCTGTTGCTGCTGTTGCCGCTTGTTTTTGCATCGGGTGAGTCGGAGCGACTGCTGCCAGGTACAATTCGGCGAAGAAACGAGCGAAGCTTGTTCTTGCTCGACGCCGCATGCGGCACCAGCGGCGGAAACGAGACCATCAGCGCCGTCGCTGCCGCTGCCGCTGTTGCTGCTGATGCTGGGGCCGATGATGCTGGTGCGCCCGCGGATAGTTGCGTCGCTGCAGGTGGCTGTCGTTTCGCTGAAGTGGACGGCATTTTTTGGTTGCTGCGAATCTTGGTGGTTTTTTTTTTTTGCAATGCTGAGCAAGCAAGAGTGAAAAGGGTTCCAGGTGAGATTCAGTGGTCGGTTAGGAAGCGGAAAATTAGCGGAAAAATCTATCCCCAGCCGGAAGAACTCAGACAGAATGATGGACAAGTTCAACGATGTTTGCTGTCAACCCGCGCACAACGTCAGTGAGCCAGCTCACCCCCTCAAAGGTGTGTAATCCATCGTCGCAGCCATCGCCGAAAAGCACAAAAGTCGTGTGCAGTGCGCAAAAACCGCAGCAAAGTAGCGGAGGTTCTTTCAACACGCGAATTTTGAAATTGTTTTGGTTTCGGTTGAGGTTTTTTTTTTTCTGGGTTTTGTTTCTAAAACCAAGGCGATTACAGCATTTTTGTTCATTGGTTTGTGTTTACGTGTTGCAGTGTCGGCGATGGAGGTGAAACATGTCGGCCACACCTCGCGTTCTTCGGCGAAGAAAGGGTGGAACTGAAGAACTGGAAACAACCCCAAAGACAAAGTGACCAGAGTTTCAGACGACGAGTATGACTGTGTCATTGTTTGCAGTTTCATGATTGTGTCATTGTTTACAGCTTCCCTCTTTTTCTGGAACCAAAAAACGACATCCAAGCAGGTTGGTCAACGGCAAAAAAAAAAACAAAAAAAAAAAAAAAGAAAGCGACTTGAATTTTATCGCACTCATCTCAAACACATCGGTGCCCCTGCCAGCCGTGCAAAAACGACCTGTGCTGATGACCCTGACAACAACCATCGCATCCACAGCCACTGCCCAAGTCCCTGAAGGAGTGCGAGATGGCAAACCGCTTCAACGCACTCGAATTCAATGCTGCCGGAGCGCTCAGTTGGGTTTTTTCTTCGTCCTCCTTCTCCAACATCGTCACCACCGCGACAGCCGAAGCGTAGACTCTGCCTTTGACATTTGTGAATGCGACAGACAGAATTTTTAACGACCGCGCCACCAAAGCGGCGGCGAACTGCAGCCGCCATGACCAGAGCAAGCGCTGCGCTGCGACGAACAGCAAGAAATGAACGCTGGGCTGGTTCTTCCAATCCCACTCCATTGAAAACAACAACAAATGAAAAACAAATCAAGGTGTTGGTTCAAGCCACAAAAGAACAAGTAAAGTATTATTGCTCCGACGCTATCGATCGGATGGAAGGGCGAGAGCTGGTGCTGTTGCATGTTGTGGGCGGGATGGATGGATGGAGGTTGTCGGAGCGCCTCTTCGACGTCTCAGACGGCTCACCTGTGTAGGAGTCGTCTGCAAATAAAAAAAAGCGAAATTGGTATCGAGGCGATAAAAATTACAAAAAATTTAAAACTAGACACCAAATTACAAAAAGATCAAAGAATGAAAACAAAAAGGAAGACTGTTGTTCATCTCGCGACATTCATTTCGTGCAAGGAGGCGAAAAAAAAACCGATGCTGCAAAATGTCCGAGTGCGCGCACATAGCCATGGTGTGAACAAAATAGCATGGACGAAGAGCAGAGAGAGAAGTGGTCGACGTGTGGAACTACAGGACTGTAGGGGACGTTGTAGCGTCGCGGCTCAGAGCATGTGTCGCAATCCCTTATCGTAGCGACATGCGCTTTCGGGGGACGAATTTTTATTTGTGGGCGGCCGCGTGTCAATCGGCGAAGCAGCGAGCGTTTTGCTGAAAAAGGAAGATCAACGCCGATGCGCCAAACCCTCAAAATACGTTCTCTTGCGCATCGGCTGACATGAAGTAATATCCTTGGTGCATCTGCCGACATGCAGATCCGGCGGGCGATGTGTATCATCACGTTTTCAGCCGGCAAGTCGGGCGACGTGCGGCGAAAACCAACCAAAGTGTCGGGACCCAGAGTCGAACCTGGCTGTTAATTAGTAGTTGTGTATTTTTAATGCACTTTACTCTACTTTAGTGGTATTGGGATGCTTATTTCGAGGGGGCCACTAAGTGTTTGGAACAATCCCGTTTAGTCATCGGGTGACAAATTTCGGCCTCTTGATTGCTCACCCGATTTCCTTGGCTTCGCTGTTCCCCCTACCGATAAACCCATCACAAGTTGATTCAAAATATAGTTATGAATCTGTTATATAGTGAGAGCGAGTCCTCGCATGCGTTGGGGCCGACGCCAAACAGCGGAAAATTGGAGGAAAATTGTCTACATCGACGAAGCGTCAATCGCCTGTCAAGACATGGCACTTTTGTGTACATGTGACTCTCGGGGTGGCTTTGTATACTTCTATGTTGAATTTCAGTGTTTTGCGTAAATTGCATACATTCTTGGATTGCTCAGCATGCTAACGACAATGTGTAGAACTTTGCACAAGTGTTGGCGTACTGACGGTCGATGGTCCTCCAATTCCCTTCATCTTTCTCTCAAAAATACACGCATTGTCCACAAGTAAATTGCAAGTGAAGCGGAGGTCGAGGATGACAACCGCACGGTGCTACGAGAGTGCAAGTGGCGAATGCCGCCCAAAAAGCTCGTGCTCGCTTGACCTCTGACTTTCAAGCCCTAATTTTGTCATAGATTATCGACATTTATGGTATACTACCATTGCTACTGTCGTAGTAGGGGACGTGGAGCCCCAAGGGATTGAAGTGGTTCCAAAAACGTACCAAAAAAATCCAACCAGTCTTTTGTAGGTATGATTATTGGGATTTCTTTATTACTTTTTTTTATCATGCTTTCTGATCGACGTTGCTTGTCCTTCTTCCTTCTCCTTCTTCCGTCTCCTTCCTTCCTCCCCCGCCTCCCCCACCTTCCACAATCACATTCCGCTTCTTGCACCAACTCTGCCTCCCACTCGCCTCGACGCTGATCTGCACTGCTGCAGTGATGGCCGTCTCCTGTTCGCGCTCGTCTTTTTTTTTTTTTCTTTTTTTCTTAATGTTTGCTCTTGTTTGGTCTCTCTGCAATCCGCTTCCACCCACCCATTCCTCCGCCTGTTGGGGATGGAGAGCATCGTTTTGCTCGTGTTCTCGCTGCCACGGTCGCTGAAGCGCTGGCACTTTGTCAACGTCAGTTCTGCGTCTTTGCAGGCAAGATGGAAAGTTTTTCTAATGCTTGTTTTTTTGCTGTGCCTTCCTTCTCGTTGTTCCTGGGTGCCCTGCGCGCCTCGCGGTGCCTTCCACGGTTGCGCTGTGCCATGGCATGCGAGTACCACGGTCGCACTTGCTTGCTTCGATGCCACTCAGTCAAACCAAAACCAAAACCAAGAAACGAAAAGAAAAAAAAAGAAAGCAAAAAAAAAGAAAAAAAAAAAAAGAGCTGGAACGCGCGCAAAAGCTGAGACCAAGAAAAAACAATCAAAACAAAATCAAACCAAACAAGTCTTTGCTCACTTTTTGTCCCTTTCATTCCTCTTTTGCGACAGAGAGATACACAACATCAACAACCAAGAAAAAAAAATGTCCCAAATCAAGCTCCAAAGTTCCGACGGTCGCGAGTTCACTGTCGACGCCAAGGCTGCCAAGATGTCCGAGACCATCAAGAACATGCTCGAGGGTCAGTAGGACCATTGAGCTTTGTGTTTTTCGTCTTTGCTTTTGTCCAAGATACACTCGTTTTTGCTTTTTTTCTGACCAAACCAAAAACAACCTTCGCAAACAGATCTCGGCGGCGACGGCGAAAACGCCATCCCTGTGCCCAACGTGACTGGCGCCATCCTCGAGAAGGTCATCAGCTACTGCCTGCACCACAAGGACGATGTTCCCAAGGTCGTCGAGGAGGACCCGTCCAAGCCCAAGAAGGAGGAGATTGATGCTTGGGACGCCGAGTTCTGCAAGGTCGACTATGTCACTTTGTTCAACATCATTCTTGCTGCCAACTACCTTGACATCAAGCCCCTGCTCGACGTGACCTGCAAGACTGTTGCCAACGTTATCCGAGGTATGTTGTGGCTTGTTTTTTTTTTTTTTTTTCTTACTTCTCCTTTTTTTTTTGTCGTTTTTGTTTGATTCCAATTATCTCACGTCCACTCAACGACCATGACCGACAACAAATTGTAGGCAAGACTCCTGACGAAATCCGCAAAACCCTCGGCGTCAAGAGCGAGGCCCCCGCGTCCGCCGCCTCTTCCTCCTCCTCCTCTGCCGCCGAGCCCGCGACTGCCTAAACGATGAGTGCGACGAAAAGTCACAACAACAAAGACCACGTTCGCCCCCCGCGTTGCGAGTTGACACATTTTTTCATAGCTCTGCGTTTGTTGCTTGTCGGTGTTTTTGCCCTTCGATTTGATAACCGTACCACATTTGAGTAAACAACTGCGTTAATTTTTTTCAATCCGTTTTTTTGATGTGGTTTGTTGATGCAAACCAACACGCTTCATCCCAATCCAATTTCAAAAGCGAGACCACGGATTGGATTGAGCAAGAATCCAGCCCTCAGTCATTTGTAAGGTACTTTTATTTCGTTTTACCATAGGTTTTCTATTACTCTCCCAACTGACCATACACATCTTTCCTCTTTTCCTCCTTCCCGCTTCCATCCCCATCTCCCCATCTCGCCATCTCCCACTCGCCGCTGTCAATCACATCTCGCTCTCTCACATCTCGCGTTCTCGCACGCCTGCCTCCGCTCATCCTCACTTCGCTTGGCCGCCAGTGCTGAAACACCTTTCGAACCGTTTTGGCCCGTTTGTCATTGTCATGCATTCCCCCGCTCTTCTCGGTCTTGCTTCCACCAACCCCCACCCCCATCGTTGCCTGTTGGGGGTTTACGCTGACATTCTCACTGCCCTGATCGCTGAGGCGTTGGCGCTTTGCCGACGTCAGTTCGAACTTGCTGATGTTTCATTGCAATGGTTTTACGGTGCTCTTCCGCCTGTGGGCGATATTTTCGTGTATGGTTGCAAGTGTCAAAAGCACATCTGCAACTGCTTGCTTTTCGATGCAACAACAATCAAACGGAAAGATGGAGCGAGCGGAAAATTCTGAGACAAAGTGCTATTTTTGGAACTATTTTCTCACTCTCTTTGATATTGTGCACTTTCGTTCATCTTTTGCTCCAAACAGAAAGGCAAACACTCTCGAAAGTCCAAAATCCAACAACATCCAACTGCACTTCAACATTAATCATGTCCGAAATCAAGCTCCAAAGTTCCGACGGCCGCGACTTTAGCGTCGACGCCAAGGCTGCCAAGATGTCTGAGACCATCAAGAACATGCTCGAGGGTAAAGCCATCCTTGTTGATTGTTCCTTGTTTTTTTTTTTTTTTCTTGTTGCGCCTAGATTCTGACGAAAACTTCACTCGCAACAGACCTTGGCGGCGACGATGACATGGCCATCCCCCTGCCCAACGTGACCGGCGCCATCCTCGAGAAGGTCATCCAATACTGCCTGCACCACAAGGACGATGTTGCCAAGCCCGAGGAGGACGAGACCAAGGCCAAGAAGCAAGAGGACATTGACTCGTGGGATGCCGATTTCTGCCGTGTCGACCAGGGCACCTTGTTCGAGATGATTCTTGCTGCCAACTACCTTGACATCAAGCCTATGCTTGATCTGACCTGCAAGACTGTTGCCAACATGATCCGAGGTGCGGCACAGCCGTTTGAGTTTTTTTTGTTGTCTCTGATTTCTCTAACGCCTGACTGAAATCTTTGTAGGCAAGACCCCCGACGAAATCCGCAAGCTCTTCAACATCAAGAGCGACTTCTCCCCCGAAGAGGAAGAGCAGGTCAAGAAGGAGAACGACTGGTGCGAGGAAAAGTAGAAAGAGCCGCCACTTTTCTCGAGTTGACTTTTTTCTTTTTCTTAGCTGTTGCGTTTGTTGCTTGTCGGTCGTTGCCCTTTGTTTGATAGCCGTACCACATTTAAGTACACTGCGTTAATTTTCGTAATTTTCGTCGTCGTTGTCGGCTTTCAGTCCAGCTTTTTTGCTTTTTTTGGTTCCGTTCGAGTCTGCAAAAAGTCACTTCACTTTAAATCGACAAAAATGGCTGACATGGAGTTGACGTCACTAACTCAGTTTGCCAACGATCCGTGGAACCTCACTGGCGAGCGAGCTCAGGCTGCTCTGGGCAAGTACAACCTGTCGCCGTTCCCCATCCTGCTGGCCTGCAAGGTGCAAGCTCTGGGCGCGTACTCCAAGGCCAACGACGAGTGCATCTGCTGCATGTTCGCCAACCCGCTTCTGTGGTTAACCATCCCATGCTGCCTCGCGCAGGCGATGTACTACACTGAGGTTCAACAAGGTGAGGTCGGGTGCCTCGCTGCTCCCCTTTTTTGCTTCCCTCCCCACGACTCTCCCCTCCCGCTGCCCTAGATCGCTTGATCTGTTGCGCCGAGTCTTGTTGCTTCCGCTCGATGAAGCGTGCAGTGCAATCGGGCGAGCAGCATGTGCGCGGTTGGTTTGTTGTTTGTTTTGTTTTTGTGCCGCTCCATCCAAACGTCACCGAGCGAGTCGAAGGTGGTCTCCCACGTCGCTTTGCTTCACCAAATACATGATGGGGCGTGCTTCTACACCAAGAGTTGCAGCGCTGAAGAGTCCCACCGAGACATTGGGGGAAGGAATCGTGACGTAGCAAACGGAAAACAATCAAAAAAGGAAACAAGACACGAGAACACAAAAAAAAATCAAAACAAGCAAAAACAAACACCTCAACAAACAATCAACAAAGACCGAGATCGGCAACGTCGATGACCGGCTTAGGGGGCGGTGCATGGACGTACAAGAGCGCTTTGGTGGTTGTAGAGTTGTTGAACTGAAGAGACTGGGTGGAAAAAAGGTCGATTTCCGACGTTGATTGTACATGTATTCGATATCCGGCCTAAGATGACAAGCAAGCTCAGATGACAAGCAAGCTCTGTTGTACTTGATGTCAACAACACTCACAAGCTGGATCAAAACTCCCCACACTCTTGCACAGGCGCGGCGAAACACCGATGGCTGGTCATCACGACGCAAGAAATCATCGTGTTCTCGGAGGCGTGGGAGGCGGTCGACCCACTGTCGAAGGAACGAACCATTGCAGTGACCACCACCGAAAACATGGTTCCATTGCGGAATGTGTCGGAGATCAGGATCACGAGCGTGCTGCTGAGCAAGAAATCGATCTGCCCGCAGGCCACCGACGTTCTCAACATTTTTTCTGCTTACTGCAGCGCCGTGACCTTTCCTGGCCCGAACAACCCGGTAACAACAGCCATACTAAATACCCTGCGCTCGAGCCAACAACCCTGGTCTGAAACTCACACGTCTGTTTGTTTGCTCGGCTTTGTTTTTGTGTGACTGGTCTGTTGTGTGATGACTGGCTTCGGCAGGAGGGCGTTCGTGACTTTATCATGGAGGCACGCCGAAAGGCCATCATGGAGGGCGACAAGCTGCCGCACCTACCACAAATGATGCCTTCATTGATGAGTGGTCTCAACAGGACGGCAGTTGCGGACTGCGAGCCGTACACCGAAAGGCCCGTGTCGTCAGAGTATGCCGGCAAGTACTTGGCGATCAGCGCCAAGTCGTTGGCAGGCGGGGTTGCTGGGGTGGGCCTATCCTATCAGACAACTGCAGCGATGGAGAAATCCTTCAACGCAGCAGCCATGCAGTCGGCAGGCGCAGGTGTTGGTGTCATGAACACACAACCAGCGCGACTTCAACCATTTGCCGAGTTGATGGCAATGCCTGCGGGTGCAATGTCGCAGCCGACGTTTGGACTGCCTGGTGCGTTGAACGCGCAGGCCGCGAGCGCGCCCACGATTCGCGTGGTGGTTGCAGTGAGCAACTCGAGTGAGCTTCGGCTCGCTACCGTGTCGAAAACATTGTCTGCAGATGCGTTCATCGCGGTTCTTGCTGCCCCGCATGGCCTTGCACCCGGCAGCGTCTCTGGCGTGGTTCTCACTGATCTGAATGTTCCTGTTACGTCGGCTGTCGATTTGCAAAACAATGACAAGCTGACCCTTGTTGTTTGAAACGAGCTTCTTGGTTGTTGTGCCAGCTAGCTGGTTGATGATGCAAGTGCGTTTGTTTTGCATGCTGTTCAGTTGTTTGTGAGTTTGTGTTGTTGTGCCCGGGTAACTTGAACAAAATTGTTCATGACGGTGACAAGAGTTGCCAATTGAAACTTGCACAATGAACTTCAAGGCGAACACAACGGCCTGTTTTGCGCTCAAATATCGGTCAATCCGCTCAAAATTAGATCGAATGCTTGCACGGTAAAATCAGCACGCTTCAAAATTATAAATTTGCTCCCAAAACACAATTGACATAACAAAAACAACAATGAAGCTCACAGGACCAATTCCTGGTGCATTGGAGTTTTGGGTGAAAAGCAAGAGCGCTGTGAAAGGAACAAGTCATAAAGCAACAGTTACAACATGCAGGAGGAGCATGCCACAAGAGGGCGAACGGGAAACACGGACACAGAGAGAGTAGTGAAGAACGAGGGAGTAGCTCGTTCATCACTTGATAAAGCACTGAGGCATCAGCACAGCATCTTTCGCTTGGTATCAAGGATCCAATTGAACAATGAGTTGCCCAAAGGAGGGGCGATCGGCAGCTTCGTCGTCAAGACACTCGAGCGCGAGGGTGACAATCTCGCTGATGCTCTGCTGCTCTGCCTCGGTTGGGTTGAGCGCCGAGTCCAGCATGCCAACGATGGTTTGATTTTTCACAGCCCTTCGTGCATCTAATTTCAGGCGGTTGCCAGGCTTGGCGGCGGTCACAAGCTCGATCAAAATCATGCCAAATGCATAAACGTCCGTCTTGACGGTCATTCTGCCATCAACGAGGAACTCGGGACACATGTAAGCAGCGGTGCCTTGAGGAACCTTTGTGCGAAGGGAACTTTTGTCATCAAGATGCTCGGCAGCACGGACGAGACCAAAGTCCGAAACTTTTGCATTGAAATGCGCATCCAGAAGAACATTGTCCGTCTTGAGGTCGAGGTGGAACAGAACATGGTCAGAAAAGGCTGTCTGGACGTAGTGCATGCCACGAGAGACATCGGCAGCAATGTGGTGGCGCTGAGACCAGGTCAGCGGAAGCGTGTCGTTCTTGCGATTCAAGCGATCTCGAACAGAACCATTCGGCATGAACTCGTACACCAAGCAATATTCACCCTGAGCTTCGGCATACGACAGCATGGCAATGATGTTTGTGTGGCGGAATTTAGATAGAGATTTCAACTCTGACTGAAACGCTGCATAGTGCTGGATCGATACGGCGGACAGCTTCTTGATGGCAACAGCAACAGGAGGCCCAGGCAACCTGGCACTGTACACGCGACCAAACGCTCCTTCGCCAACCAGAGAATCGGCAGCAAAGCTGTTCGTAGCGGAGATGAGAGTGGCGAGAGGCACTTGTGCAATGGGTCCGTCAAAGTTCGACAAAGGTCCATCGCGCTTGATCCGATCAAGAGCTGACTTCAGTTCACGATCCTTGGTTGCAAGCTCCTGATCCTTGGCAACGAGATTTGAGCGAAGTTGTTGCAGGTCCTGCACTTTGGCAGCGAGCTCCTGGTCTGTTGTTGCGAGCTTCTGATCCTTGGCAGCGAGATCAAAGCGAAGTTGTTGTAGTTCCTGATCTTTGGCAGCGAGCGCCTGATCTCGAGTAGCAAGCTCCTGGTCTTTGGCCGCGAGCGCTTGGTCTTTGGCAGCGAGCGCTTGATCTTTAGTAGCGAGCTCCTGCTCTCTTGTTGTGAGCTTCTGCTTGTTGGCAGCAATCTCCTGATCTTTGGCGGTGAGCTCCTGGTCTTTGATAGCAAGCTGTTGGTCTTTCGCAACGAGCTCCTGCTCTGTTGTTGCGAGCTTCTGGTCCTTGGCAGCGAGATCGAGGCGAAGTTGTTGTAGCTCCTGCTCTTTGGCAGCGAGCGCCTGATCTCGAGTAGCAAGCTCCTGGTCTTTGGCCGCGAGCGCTTGATCTTTAGTAGCGAGCTCCCGCTCTCTTGTTGTGAGCTTCTGCTTGTTGGTTGCGAGGGCCTGGTCTTTGGCAGTGAGCTCCTGGTCTTTGACAGCAAGCTGTTGGTCTTTCGCAACGAGCTCCTGCTCTGTTGTTGCGAACTTCTGGTCCTTGGCAGCGAGATCGAGGCGAAGTTGTTGTGGCTCCTGACCTTTGGCAGCGAGCGCCTGTCTAGTAGTAAGCTCCTGCTTGTTGGTTGCGAGCTCCTGGTCTTTGGTAACGAGCGCCTGATCCTTTGCCGCGAGGACGTGCTTTTGAGCTGCCAGTTTCAGTTTGGAGCGCAATTGCTGATTCTCAGTTGCAAGATTGACAGAAGGTTTAGGCTGAGTGTGTGCTGCTGCACGAGCTGCAATCTGAGCCCAGTTGGCATGCGGCGAAAAACGCTGCTGGTCAAGACTACCATAAATAGGACTACAGTTTCACCCAGCAGGCAGGTGAGTGGCTTGTTGCTCATGCTGTAATCCAACAAACAAGCAGTCTTACTCCAAGTTACAAGTGGTACTGCCCGTTTGCCTGAGTGCATTGATTCCGGGGTTGGTTAGGAAGTTCTGGGACAAACTGTTATTGTCAATTACATCCTCAAATTGGAGCATGAGTTTACCGGCTGTCAGAGCATCTTGTAGCGATCAATATTTACCATAGCGTTGTCAGGGTCTTGTTCACTTTGAGTGCTTCAGCAATCGCGTGCGCTCCAACATCGCCAATCTGATTGGTGTGCAGACTGTCCATCCCCTCCATCGGTGAGCACTCTTCTGGATCGCCCACTCCCATGCATCCGTCAAAGTGAGATGCCTTACTCGAGCCCAGTCACAGTTGTGTTCACTTTGAGTGCCTCAGCAATCGCTTGTGCTCCAGCATCGCCAATCCGATTCTCATTCAGACTGTCCATGCCCTCCATCAGTGAGTACTCTTCTGAGTCGCCCACTCACATGCACCAGCAAGAATGAGATGCCTTACTAGAGCTTGGTCAGCGTCGTGTTCGCTTTGAGTGCTTCAGCAATCGCTTGCGCTCCACCTTCGCCAAGCTGATTATGGTTCAGACTGTCCATCCCCTCCATCAGTGAGCACTCTTCTTAATCACCCACTCTCATGCACCAGCAATGGTGAGATGACTTACTTGAGCATGTCAAGCGTCGTGTTCTCTTTGAGTGCCTCAGCAACCGCTTGCGCTCCAACTTCGCCAATCTCATTCGCACACACACTGTTTATCCCCTCCATCAGTGAGCACTCTTCTGAATCACCCACCCACATGCACCAACAAGAGTGAGATGCCTTACGAGAGCGTAGTCAGCGTCGTGTTCACTTTGAGTGCCTCAGCAATCGCCTGCGCTCCAACATCACCAATCTGATTCTTGGTCAGACTGCCCATCCCCTCCATCGGTGAGCACTCTGAATCGCCCACTCTCACGCATCAGTCAAAGGAAGATGCCTTACTAGAGGTGAGTCAGCTTCGTGTTCACTTCGAGTGCCTCAGCAATCGCCTGCGCTCCAACATCGCCAATCTGATTCTTGTTCAGACTGTCCATCCCCTCCATCGGTCAGCACTCTTCTGAATCATCCACTCTCATGCATCATTCAAAATGAGATGACTCACTAGACCGTAGTCAGCGTCGTGTTCACTTCGAGTGCTTCTGCAATCGCCTTCGCTTCTTCATCGCCAAGCCTCTTGTCATTCAGACTGTTCCCCTCCATCCTCGTCAGCACACACACTCGCGCTGCCAACAACTGTGTTTCAAATCAACTCAATCTTTTCTCTTACTTGAGCTCTACACTCGCATTCTTGACTCTGTCATACAACTGACGCTGTTTCTGATTCATATTCTGAATTGGGAGCATATTGGACGATCTGTGCACAGCTAAACAAACAAGAAGACTGTCAACCTAAATTAAAAGCGATTCACTGCTTTGACTTTGCAGATTTTTGCAGAGCATTTTCGTGTTTCATCGTCAAAGTGAAGGGATGAAGTGACCATGCAATTGGATGGATTCTGAGAATCGAATAAAAGCAGCCAAAACGCAACTTTCGCCTTTCCGTTCACTCACGATAGTACTGTATCATCTTCCAACGCTGTACGGATTAAACCAATACAGCTCTCCACTCACGATGCATGCATCCATGCTGGGTTCAGTGGTGAGCGAATCGAGAAGTCGTACATTCGTTCTTTCGAAGGAGTGCCAGTTCCCCCCCCCCCATCTCGTCTTGCGTGTTCGTATTATTACTCGCCGTATCTGCTACTTGGAGCACAATATCATCCATCTCAACTCCTACCAAATGTCTGAGTGAATCTGAACTCCAACTTGAGCTCATTTCTGATTTTTTTTCTATTGTGTTTTCTATCGTTTTCTTATTGTTTTTCCAATGTTTTCTCGCTTTTCGCTTCTCGTTCTCTGCGCGACTTTTGCGTGCGTCGCTGCTCTTCCCGACCAGGTACAAACACCGACCCTCTCCGTCCTCACTTTATCTCTCTTCCGTCCCTTCGCTCTCCTCTCTTGTCTCCTTCTTTTGCTTCACGACCGCGTCGCTTCAATGAAGGTTTGAACTGCGGTTTGTGTTTTGAACTTCTTTGTCTCTCCCTCTCTCTCTCTCTCCTTCTATCACACATCCATCATCATCTTCCCTTCCTTCTTCTTCTTCTTCTTCTTCTTCTTCTTCTTCTTCTTCTTCTTCTTCTTCTTCTTCTTCTTCTTCTTCTTCTTCTTCTTCTTCTTCTTCTTCTTCTTCTTCTTCTTCTTCTTCTTCTTCTTCTTCTTCTTCTTCTTCTTCTTCACCGCCGCCTCGCTGTTGCCTCGTCTCGCCTTCCCAAAAGCGCTTCCATTATGATTGCTTGGCTATAAATCGCAACAGACAGCTGTCCTCACTCACTCCCCAGTCCACTCCCGCTCACTCATTCACACTCACTCACACTCACTCACACTCACTTGCATTAACATCACTCACTGTCGGGCACCAGGTGCACATTGCCATCACCGGCAACCCCGGCGAGCGCGTCGTCTCGTGGGTGACTGCGTACACTGCCGACACGATCGTCCAGTACGGCTCGTCTGCCTCCGCGCTGACCCAGGAGGCCAAGGGCGACGAGACGACGTACAGAACGAGCACCACGCTGCTTGCACGCACGCTGCACCTCCACGACGTGCTGCTGTCGGGCCTCCAATTGAACTCGCGCTACTACTATCGTGTCGGCGATTCCGTTTCCGGTTGGTCGGAGGTCTTTTACTTTGACACCAAGATTGACGTCCCAAACACCCCCGTCGACATTATCATCTACGGCGACATGGGCGTCAGCAACTCAAACCAGACCCGCGACCTCCTCGTCGACGAAATCCAGGCCGGATTCTCCTCCCTCATCATCCACACCGGCGACTTTGCCTACAACATGCAGGACGCCGATGGTGTTGTCGGCGACACCTTCATGAACCTGATTCAGCCCATTGCTGCCCGCGTCCCCTACATGGTTTGCGTTGGGTAAAAAAAGGCTCAAGGCAGACGCGATTGTTTTCATTGTTTGACAACATTCTCACCCTCTGGTTTCGTTCTCTCTCCCCACTTTCGCCCCCCCCCCCTCCATCCACAGCAACCACGAGAACGACGGCCGAAACTTCTCCCAGTACCAGGCTCGCTTCAACGGCATCTCGCGCTACACTGCCACCACCAAGACCAACTTGTACTACTCGTTCAACGTCAACTATGTGCACTTTGTGGCCTTCTCCACCGAAATGTACTACAACACCAACCAGACCATCGCCGAGCAGTACGCCTGGCTCGAGGCTGACCTCGCCCAAGCCGTGGCCAACCGCGACAAGCAGCCCTGGATTGTCCTTTTCGGCCACCGCCCGATCTACTGCTCGAACGTGGACGACATGCCCGACTGCTCATCGGATGCCCGCACCCTGCGCGAAGGCCCGTACTCGATCGACAACCTCCTCGCCAAGTACAACGTCGATATCTTCTACAGCGCGCACGAGCACTCGTACGAGCTCACCTGGCCCGTCAGCAAGGGCCAGTGGCAAGAGTTCCCCAACCCCAACGTCTACGTCAACCCGATCTACACGGTGAACATTATCGCTGGCGCTGCTGGCTGCCCCGAGGACCTGTCCTACTTTGACTCGGTGTTCTACGGCCCGTGGTCCAACTACCGCTCGGCCTCGTACGGCTACGGCCATTTCATGGCCCACAACGCCACTCACCTGCACTGGACCCAGAACATTGCCGAGGGCGCCGAGGGCACCAACGATCTCTGGATTATCAAGGGCAACGCGACCGAAGTCGCCGAGCACGCCCACAACTTTGGCTTCCCCCCGTCCCCGGCTCCCGTCGACGAGTGCGACGAGTACTGCTTTGCCACCTGCTCCAGCGTCGCTCACCGCCAGGGCAAGTCCGTCGAGGAGACCCACACCTCCTGCGGCGCTTCGTGCAACTGCGACACCCGCGTCTCTGCTGGCAAGGGTCACGAGATTGGCAAGAAGGTTCGTGTCGAGCGTTCGCGCATTCTGCGTCATTAAGTCTGATGGCCAGTCAGTGACGCGGGCGGTTTGCCGTGTTTTGTGTTGCAGTTGGCTCAGTTGCCTTGTTTTTTATGGGAATCAACAAAAGGATCTCAAACAAATCGGCTTTTCAGGCTTTTGTTCCGTTCAATTCAATTCAATCTTCCACATGCATGCTATATTATAGGGGGCTGTTTTTTTAAAAAGGTAGAATGGCCATGTCTTTCACTCCTCTTGCATCACCTGGCTCTGTATGTGTTCGCCCCTGCCCTGCAACCCCCCGCCCGAGGGAGTAGACCATGTTTCTATGCCACTCGGTGTATCGGACGGCGCGCCCGGTCCCACTGGCAGCGGCAGGGCCGCGAGCAGTGGGTGACAATCAGCGCGGCGGCGTCACAGCAGGTCCCTGACAGCGGGCTACCGTTCCACATCGAACAATTCATCTGATCATGTATCATAGACAATGTCTGGCAGGGGTAGGAGGAGCTGGGGGATGGGGGAGCGCATGCGTGTCGACCTCCTTTGCTCTTCGCTTGGTAGACCATGCTCGCTCACTTTCGCTTCCTCTCTCGCGCGGACAGTTGATTTTACCTACCTGTGACGATGGCAGCTCGGCGCGTTGGCGGCGGGGACGATAGCGCTGCGGACAAGGCGTATGTGTCGATCGCACCCCCAGCCCCGCTCATCAACCCTGGTCCGCAGCCAGGCTATGTCTCTCTGCAGATCAACGTCGAGTTTCCTTCGTCGTTCAAGTATTCGCCAATGGCTAACGCTCTGTCCAGCCAAGAACTTGGCGCACATCGTGTCAAGCAGCGGCGACGTGCTGAAGCTCTTGAGACCGGGCGCAACATCCTGTCGACTGTCAAGAACACCGTCGTCAATCAATGGCCGAGCGATCAAACGCTTTGGAACGAGATCCTTTCGGAGACGAAGGTCACCGACGATAATGACATGACGAAACGCGCGGATGCATTGCTGACGGATCTTGGACTACGATGGCAGCGGGCAACCCGCCCTGCCGACCGTCGACGCATCCTCTCAACCATTGCACCATTCTTCCAGCTCAAGCAGCTTCAACCACACTTCCCCGGCCTCGAATATCGCGCACTGACGGCCGCTCGAAAGCACGGCAAACACAATGGTCCTGGCGTCCCGGCGGCGCACGTCGTGATTCCCAGGAACAGTCGGGCCAGCGCACATGATGAGCGAATCCTCGCGTTTGCCATGGCGACCGGTACAGCATCCCCGACCGCGTGCACTGTCGACGGTCAGCCAGTCATCTACCTCAACATGACTCTCAATCAGATCTACAAGCGCTTCCTTGCCAAGTACCCTGGCGAAGGTACCAAGCCGATTGTCTCCCGGAGCAAGTTCTATGACGTGCTGCAGTCATCGGGCGTAACGTTCGGCGAGCGTAAAGTCAAGACCGGCCTTTGCGCGACCTGCAACCGTGGCGTGACGATTTTTCGCGAAATCCTTCCGCTCCTCATTCACCAGGCGAGCTCGGCTGGCGCCATTTCCTTGGAAATGGACGAGCGCCTCTGTGCTTTTGCCACGCTCGCTGAGGGTCATGCAAGGACTATAGCGAGCTCTGCTGGGAAGATGGAGCATCACCCGCACCCGCTACATTGCGAGCTCTTCGCCTTCGGCCTCTGTCACGAGGAGCACAATTGTTTTGTCGACGGTCACAGCTCTTGCCCCGAGTGTGCCCCACTGCATGAGCTGATTCTACAGCTCAATGGCGCTCTCTCGGGCCCGAACGCTGACCTCCTCAAACTGGCCTGCAACGACCTCGTCCTTGTGAATGCCCACCATTGGCGCGCGGCCGCTGCCAAGGCCGATTTCAACGAGGCCCTCGAGAATCTTTCGGAAGGTCGCCTGATGATCGTGGTGGATTTCAAGGTCCGTTTTTTTGCGAGCGATGTTGACCATGATACCTCATTTGCACGTGACTCACCAACCGCGCTAAAGATAGATGAAGGTGCTCCAGAGTTCTGCTCGAGAAGTGCAAGTTGACTTCTTTGGCAAGCATGGCTTTCCGTATCATGGTGCTGTGCTCCTCTGGATGCATCAGGGGGTGCGGCACATGCATATGCTTGATCACTGGAGCGATGTTAATCGGCAGGATTGGGTGTTTGTCGGCCATGCGCTTGAGGCCATCGCTGGCTTCACTCGGTCAATGATTCAACACAAGAGGATGCCGCCGTAAGTGCTTATGTGAGGCAGGTGATGGACGAGTGTGTGTGCGGTGATTTACTTGTGTTTTTTTCCGAGCGAGCAGAATCACATCGGCCGCGCTTTACAGCGACAACGGCGCTTCGTATTCCAACAGCGCTTTGCCTGTGTGGATTCAGCGCCGCTTCAAGTTACTGTCCGGGTTTCCGATCACAGATATTCACCACTTTGAGCCCGGCGAGGGTACGTTCATGTGCAGGTGTTTATTGACTGCTTCTCCGCTCATTGATTCCATAGGCAAGTCCTACTGTGACACGCACTTTGCAGCAATCACGCACGCGCGCATGCACTGGATCCGTAACGGGAACGACCTCATGACCGGGCTGGATGTGGAACAAGGTTCGTGCATGACGCAATCTCAAATGTGTGCCTGCGTTTCTGACTCTCTTACGACTCAGCCGCACAGAGTGTGACCAATACAACTGTCATGGGCATCAACTTCTCGCCCTCAGTTCTCAAGCACTACGGCAACAAGTCACCCGTGTCGCCAATCCCCGGTCTCGATGCGGCGATGCACATTGTCATCACCGACGCTGGCCTTGAAGCATACCGCATTCGCGATTACCGCTTGCTTGCCACATGGAACGCAACCGATCATCCCGACCCGTTTCTTCCCACGTTCGGCGCAAGCGTGAGCCGGGCTGGCATCGTCCTTTGGAGCGCCGATTCTGAAACTCACGAAGCGCTTCGTGCCGACCGCGACGCTGCCCTGGTCGACCACTGCGACTTTCACTCGCCGCCGTCGTCGATAATCAGCCACGAACCGCATACACCACCACACAACAGTCAGCAACAGCCAACCGCCCCTGGATCGCCTACGTTGCTTCGGGCGTTCACGCAAGCTACACCGCTGCATCGGAACTGTGTTTGTCCATCAGCATGCGGCGCAAAGTTCAGCTCGCCTGACGACTTGAGAGCGCACACACGGATGGCACATCGCTCTGCGAGCCCCACGACCATCGCCGCTGCCGCTTTTGCAGCCGCCGCCGACGCAGCCAAACCCCCTTCCGATGTCGAGGACGCGAACGAGGACGATGAGGATGACGAGGACGATGTCAACGACCACGACGAAGAGGATGACGAGGACGATGTCAACGACCACGACGAAGAGGATGACGAGGACGAGGACGAGGAGGATGAATATGACGACGACGACTCCGATGACGATGATCACAACCACGACGAGGAGGACAGCCGTCTGCGGGCTTCAATCTATCCCCGGGATGTCCCGTTGTACGCACAGGCCACGCTCCTCCAGTACACAGCTCGCACGGGTCGGTCATTATCCGTGCAGCGAAGTTGGACAGCGGAAGAACGGACAAGCTTGGCAGCGCGACTCGAAGTTACTCCGGGCTACGCGCTCATCACGGCCCCTCGCCGCCCGCGTCTCCCAACCGCGATGACGATTTTCTTGCGGCAGCGATTCGACGAGGGTATTGATGATCCCAACCGCCGGCACGACAACAGTGTGTACAAAGACTTTGTCCAGCGTTTTGGAGTCGTCCAGTCTGCGTTGCACTCTGTCACCCAGCAGCGCATCAAGTCGCTGTTTGTTTCCTGGGCGAATCGACGCGACTCTCAAGCTGTCAACAACCGCAGTCCAGCAGAAGTACTCTCACCATCAGCGGCAGCACCGCGAGGGCGCAAACGACGGCGTCAGAACGACGAGGATATCTTCTTCCGCGCTGACCCGCACAACGATCTCGATGAGGCAGCAGACAACGAGCACACGTCTCTGCCCTCGTTTGACGACGAGGGCGACTACGAACCCCAAGCAAGGTTTGTCTCAGTCTCTAGTTCGCAACGCCGAGTCCGAACTCGCAGCAGTCAACAATCTCCACCCCCAGACGATAGTGATTAATTGTGCGAAGAATAAAAGAGTTACATTTGGCGGCCTCAGGCCAAGGGGAGGTTGGGAGGTTGGGTGGTTGGTGAAAAAGTTGGTGTAGTAGCTGCGGGTGGCGGAATCGTCCCCTATTTCGGACCAATTATTGTTGGACAAGGTGAATCTGCAACAGAATGTAGCAGCGGCGCAGATCAGGGGGCCGGAAAATAGCACCAGCGAGTCAGTGAGCAAAACGACCGCGACACAACGGCTCCTTCACTCGCTCCCCTCTGCCGCCCAACGCACTTCCGGTGCGCCCCCGACCCTCGATCACACTGATGGCATGGTGTACACCCCACAGTCAGCGCCCCCAGCGACGGAAAGCGATGTAGGACATGTGCTGGATATGAACGACATATTTTGGGGGGTTCATTCTACCTTTTTAAAAAAACGACCCCATATAAAAACAAATCGAGGTGTCATGTCGAAGAAGAATAAAAACATATAACTCGCAACTCGTCCAGCAGCAAAAGTCGTGCACGAACGAAGAATGGGGCGAAATCGAACAAAACTGAAAAACTCAAAGTAAACAAAAAGCCAGTAACCATACAAACTAGCAAAACAGTCAAAAACAAATCAGCAACAAGGGTCAACAAACAAGGCCATGTGGCGAAAAGCAATGACAGGATGCTAAGTAATAATCCATCGAACAATCAACAAGCGACAAGAAAGTGAAACAAAACAAACAAAAAGAATGACAAACAGGGTTAAAAGCTGGTCCCCAGTTAGGTGTTAGGTCCCTTCCGAATTTGGACACACCCCGATTGTGCATTGTTGAAAACGTCACTAATACCTACGAAATGCGCTGATTCCGAATCTGAAAAAATATTGATACCTCGTCGTCAGATTTTTCGCCCAAATCGGGTTTGAAGGCGAATTTTGCACTTTTTTGCCCTTTTTTCGCAAAAAAACGCTTCCACCCATTCCGCATCCTATGGATCTCGACCAGATAAGTCTGTCACTTGGGACTATCAACTGCGCTGATTTTGGATCTGGAATAAAAAATATAGGTCGTCGTCGGAATTTCTGAGAAAATCGACATCAAAGATGCATTCCGCACTGTGTTCACGGAAACATTCCTTCCCCCAGTGCCCATCATGTCATGCAAACCAATTGCGACAATCAGAGGAAGCTACATGACACGCTCAAACTGAATCAGGCTCCTGTGGGTGCATCATTCCGAAAAAGGAAAGTGCCCCACGGTTTGATGACTAACGTGCTCACGTGGCAAGTTGGAGGGTAGGGTTAGGGTTAGGGTTAGGGTTAGGGTTAGGGTTAGGGTTAGGGTTAAAAGCTGGTCCCCAGTTAGGTGTTAGGTCCCTTCCGAATTTGGATACACCCCGATTGTGCATTTTTGAAAACGTCACTAATACCTACGAAATGCGCTGATTCCGAATCTGAAAAAATATTGATACCTCGTCATCAGAATTTTCGCCCAAATCGGGTTTGAAGGCGAATTTTGCACATTTTTGCCGTTTTGTCGCACAAAAACGCTTCCAGCCATTCCGCATCCTATGGATCTCTACCAGATAAGTCTGTCAATGGGACTATCAACTGCGCTGATTTTGGATCTGCAATAAAAAATACAGGTCGTCGTCGGAATTTCTGAGAAAATCGACATCAAAGGTCCATTTCGCAGGGTTGTCACGGAAGAACTCCTCCCAGTCCCGATCTGACATGCAAAGCAATTTCGACGATCACATGCACTTAAACGACACGCCCAGTCTGAATCAGGCTCCTGTGGGTGCACCATTCCCAAAAAGGAAAGTGCCCCACGGTTTGATGACTAATGTCCTCCAGGCGCAGATGATCACGTGGCAAGTTGAAGGATAGGGGTAAAAGCTGTCTTAGGGTTAGGGTTAGGGTTAGGGTTGGGTTAGGGTTAAAAGCTGGTCCCGAGTTAGGTGTTAGGTCCCTTCCGAATTAGGACACACCCCGATTGTGCATTTTTGAAAACGTCACTAATACCTACTAAATGCGCTGATCCGAA
>NW_011887301.1:1168408-1231719 GCF_000151315.2 Capsaspora owczarzaki ATCC 30864 | reverse complement strand
GAGTCAGTGAGCAAAACGACGCGACACAACGGCTCCTTCACTCGCTCCCCTCTGCCGCCCAACGCACTTCCGGTGCGCCCCCGACCCTCGATCACACTGATGGCATGGTGTACACCCCCACAGTCAGCGCCCCCAGCGACGGAAAGCGATGTAGGACATGTGCTGGATATGAACGACATATTTTGGGGGGTTCATTCTACCTTTTTAAAAAAACGACCCCATAGACTTCTAAGTCGGTTGCAGTCTTCATTCTTCATTCGGGTCCCATTTTGCAAATGGTCGAGTTGGATGACTTGGTACAGTAAAATCCGTTCAAAACGGAGCTTTTTTTGATACGACTTTGTGTTATTCCTCCGTTCCTTAGATTTTCATTGTCGCCTGGAAGAAGCTGCTGCTGCTCTTTCTGACTTGTGCTCATGCGATTCCAACGACTGACTTTTGCCTCCGTCTCTCTGTACCGATGGTATCTACAGCCGGACGAGGTGCTCGAGCTCATCTTTGAGCGACTCGACTTGCCGTCGCTGCTGATCGCCGACGCTGTTTCGCGACGGTGGCGCTTCCTGACCAAGCGACTCGCTCTATGGTACGGGTGTCGGACATCTGATGCAAGCTAGTGCTTGTGTGTCTACTTGTGTGCGGAGTGGAGTTGGGCGCTGCAAACCGCCTCGCCCCAGCTTCAACTTGGACTGCCCGTTGACTATAAACGGGATTCGCACTGACGGGAATGATGATGCAACAATTCCATAGGAAACGACACTATCAAGACAACCCCGTTGTTGGATTCGAGGCGCTCCTGTTTGGCGCGCGAACAGGTCGCTCCATTGCCGGATTGGATGACGCCGAAGCGAGCTCTGACAACGCCGACGACGCCGACAACGCGTCAAACAAGTCAGAAACCATACTGCAGACGTCGTTCCTGTACTGGAAGAGACTCGTGGCTCGACGCGAGCGGATTCGCGCATCGCGGAAGGACGCGCTGCTTGTCAATCTGATTTTGCCGAATGGAGACACTCGCTGCGCCACGAGGTGTATCACTGCAGCTGTACCCATGGCTGTGTGGCCGACAGGTGCGCTGGCCAACGATCGGAATACAGCCTTCATGATGTTTCGGCACTTTGGCGACGATGAGCTGCGGATATTGCCTGGCCCTTGGACGACAATTGGACGCGTATGTCTGCCTGCCTTTGTGTTGTCTGAGATTCTATGGAGTGGCCTAACGACAACGTTCTCTTTTCTCTGCGGGGTGGTGGTGGTGGTGGAATTGTAGGAAATTTGCCCAAGCCCAGATGGCATGAGCTTTGCGGCAGCGGGCAGCTGGTTCAACTACCCATGCATTGTGGTGTCTCTGCTGGACGGATCCGGGTCGATTGTCATTTTGACGCCAGGGCCTTGCTTTTACTTTTTCTGGAGCCCGGATTCGACCAAGTTGACCTACTTGCACGCTGGAGCAAACAGCTTGTTTTGCAAAGTTGTCGATTTGACAACTGTCACTGGCGAGCTGATTTCCGCTCGAACGGCAGAGATGCAGCAACTGGCTACTTTGGAGCAAGATGCGCAACGGGACGAGGAGGCTGGCACTGATCATTCCGACAACGCAGATGCTGACGAGTTTGACGAATTTGGCGAGTCGGACCAGGACGATGAGGCTGAACCGTCCGAGCCATCATCTGCCGCAGACCCAAGTGCGGTGCTGGACGAGACCACCGCCGACCCGAACCTGGCTCCTCCAGATCCTGTGGGACCGGTCGAGAGTACTGACGAGGAGCAGGTCGAACAGCAGTCTTCATTGGTGGTCGATGACGACGGCAATGACGAAGAGCCAAGTACCGAAGAAGCTACACCTGACAGTGAAGACGACTCAGAGCCAGAATCTCTATTTCGATCGTCACCAGCCACAGGAAGCCGCAAGTTGCCTGCTGACACCCCGTACGATTCCCAGCACCTGTTATTTCAAGGCGCCTCGATGCTGCTCGCCACGGGACGGCCACTGTTTCATGTATGGGCACCAGATAGCAAGCGACTCTTGGTGCATACGGATGAGCGGTACTTTGTTGCACGCATTGGGCAGAGCAACGAGCCAGAGATTTCTGAGCTTGGCACCTTCCGCCCGGCGTCGGCGCATTCCTGTCCGCAGTGGTTGACACGTCGCCAGTGCATTGGATTGTTTTCACTTCAGCATCTGCAGTCGCATGCGCATCGTTGGCTCATCACAATGGAAGAGTCGGAACAAATCGCCAGCCGCATGAAGACCGCGCCGCTCGACGAGCTGAACTATGTCATGCTGACGCAACTGAACGAGACGGAAGCATCGGTCGTCCTCGTGGATGTGACAACCCAGCAGGTGCTTGCTCATCTCGTGCGCGTCACGGATGCACACTTGTTTGCGATGAATTTCTTCCAGTTTACTTTGTCTCCCTGCGGGTAAGTTGTGTCAAGTCCAGAGACGTGTGCAGGGGGGTGGGGTGAAATGTGATACAGTGGTTGCAGGTGGCTGATGAGCCTCGGTTTGATTTTGACCTTCTGTGAACACTGTTTTCTGTCGCAGCGAATGGATGAGCAGCTCGCACCTCTCACATCTTGTTGCGCTGGTCAACTTCCGAACAATGCGCACCGTCCACATCGAGGGAGATGCGGTCTTCTGGAGTCCCGACTCCCAAAAGCTTGCCGTCATCAAAGTAAACCAGGCCGTGGGCAGCTACGAGCTGAAAGTCGACATTCGCCATCGATCGGCCAACGTGTTTGCTAAACGGGGCGGCTCGTTTTCGGCGCATGCGACTCGGTCTGCAGCTCAAATTATTTCGTTTTGGGACCAGTACCAGCACTGTCAGTCGTTCATGCATGCCTTGTTGTCGGGTTGAGTGAGTTCTTCAGTGTTGCTCATCGCAGCCTATCACTTTGCATTTGTGTGACCACAAAAAACCAACAGCACTCCCGCTGTGGAGCTCGGACAGCTCAAAGTTCGTGCTGACAGTGTCGCCAACAGAAGGGAGCGTCGTGAGGCTGGGCGTCGTGATCGACGGCGTGAACGAGCCAAGTTTTACGCTCGGGTGTAACGTTGCGTGGGTTCCCTGCAGCGAGAGCTGAGCAGCAATGCCTTTGTGTGCACATTTCACCAATTTTATATTAATTATGTACAAGTATAACATAATCTATCGGCATAACTTTGAACCGTTACTACTCCTTGTCGTCGCCGTCCGCTGTGAATGACTGCAGGAACCAGGACCGAAGCAAATCTTGGTCGCACATCCATGGATGCGTAGCCACGAAGCGCAAAAAAACCTCCAAACCTTGCTTGCGTTTTTGAATAAACGCCTGTTTGAATTTGCCTAAATTCGAAAAGGGGGAGAAAGAGAAAAAAAAAAAAAACAACCCAAACATTCAGCTTGACAAGTGGCGTTTACAGACTCCTGTCGCAGCCTTGATACGCGAACGTGAACATACCAATCACTTTCTTTTCCGGAAGTTTTGGGAGGTTGTCACGCAGCGAGGGATTGCGATCGACCAGCAATTCTCGGAACTTGACGAAATCGTTGTAGCGTCGAGCAACGACCAGATTTGGACCCTGCATCCAAAAAGGGAACATTTCACAGAGCTTTAGTGATCGCACAAGAAACGAAACGAAAAAAAAAAGAAGCAGCTCTTCTCAACAGACGCGTCACTGACGTTGCTTCGGAGGGCAATGCAGCTGTAAAGCGTGAAGGCATTTAATCCGCTGCCAACGGTTCTTGCTTCATCCACCACGACATCCAGGGCAAACTGCTCATCAGGCTGAAGACTGGCCGATGCTGCAGAGACCCCGGGATCACCGTTGTTGCCCGCCGCGGCAAGATAGGCAGCCGAGGATTGGGCGGAGATTGATGTTGCGCGTGTACCGAGCGGCATGGTCATATTGGAGGACGCTGAAACGGCGGCTGCAACCTGCATGTGTGCGTTGTTTTGCGTCCCTTGCCCAGAACCTTGCTGGAGCTGCTGCTGTTGTTGAAGCTGCTGTTGTTGTTGTTGCAGCTGAAGCTCTCGCTCGTGCTGCGCAGTGCTTCCCGGCTTGACTCCGACGAGATATGTCATTGTTTTGTCATTGAGCTGACCGACCAAGTGCGCGAGCTGTAGCAAGTACATGCGACATAGACTTGGTTCCGCTACGGGCGACGACAAGAAACCAAAAAACAAAAATGCAACAACAAAATGCAACAACAAAAACAAAAGATGGATCTTTGATGAGTGAAAAAATGTTCACTGACTCAAAGCAATGGATATTGACACATTGCCAACCGATGATGAACATTCCACTGCAAGGGGTAACCACCCAGCCCAGCAAAACAATCGCAACGTACCGACCGCTCGCTCAAGAAAGTTGGTGGATTGGGACAGACCGGCTTCGAGCACGTTGGGATCGATTCGCGCCATGACGTCCTCTGTATCGTCTTGATAGAGTCCTTCTTGTTTCATGAGCTGCAGTTCGTGTGCTAACGAGCTGATCGAATTGAGCAAGTAGTGCACGGCAAACTCGTGCTTGACGTGGAGCGAGACGGCGCGACGGTGTGACGAGCGCTTTTCCAGCGCTATTTTCGAGGCCATGATGGTTGTGTATCACAAGTAAGTGTGCGGGTCAGGTCAGGTCAGGGATGATGGATGAACTCACATTCTGAGCGTCGTTGAGGAACAGCGGACCATTTTCTCGCCCCTTCTTCCCTCACAAAGCCTCCCAATACAAAAATTTGTGCTGGTTTCTTGTTTTTTTTTTTTTTTTTTTTTTTTTTTTGGTTTTTTTTACCTTCGAGACGAAATGCCATGCATAGATCGTTTGCAGTGATCATTGTGTCTGCAATGGACGGAATCGCGACTGGTTGCTGCAGCGCTTGAGCCGCTTGAGCAGGGAGGACTCCCAGCAGCATGGACGCCTCTGCCAGTGCCAGTGCCTGGTGAATGAGCCACGACCGCTCCATCTCGCGGCGGCGCAAGTCTACACGCAACAGACACAACAGCCGCGGGGCAATCGACAGAGCAGTGAGTGGATGGAGGCCGGGAGGGGAGGGGGGTTGCTCCGTCCCAACGACCCCGCCTGCCATGACAATGTCATCACAACATCGCTATTCATCTGTAATGGAAGGGGTTTGCGGGGGTTGCGGGGTGGGAGGATGCAAGAGACGGGAAATCGCGGTTTGTTACCAGTCAGTCGCTGGTGCTGCTGCGCTGTGACTCGGATCGAGTCGGTCAACGCCTCAACGGTCGCCATGCTGATGATGATGATGATTGTCGAAATAATAATAATAAAATGACAAAACCTGGACTGAAAGCAAAGCACGAGCATAACAGCAGCGAAATAAAAGCGTTTGGTTTCATTTTGACGAGCGCGACCGGAAAGAGCGAAAGGGCAGCCTTGTCGACCTGCAAGCCAGAGCATTCATATCAAATCATTGTCATGTGTACTGTATAGGAGTTTCGAGTGACATTTGCATTGATGTTGCATTGCACCGCATTTCAGGAATGGCCACCATTTTCTTGTTTGTGTGCCTCGGTCCAATCGCTGCCCCTAAATTGACAGAGGGCAGTCCGTGCCCATAGATCGCGGCGTGGTCTAGAGCAAGGCGGTTGAAGGTTCTTGATGGCACTTCGGCGGGGCGTGCGAGTCGCTTGTGGTTCAGAAACCAAATACCGCAAGCCGAAGTCGTGCACACAAAAGTCATAGATCTACCAGTGGTTTGAGCCCGTACAGTCAACCTCAACCATCCCGCCCCCAGTTCGAGTGGATTCTGTTTGAGGTGCAACAACCAGGGCGCAAAAAAGTGAGAGCGACCCAGCCTAAATACCCGAAAAGGGAGAAGGACGTTTCAAAGTGAAACAAATTTTTCCAAAAGCTCACTCCTGTTTTGTTTTTTGTTCTCTTCAGCAAACTCAAAGCCTCTTCCACAAACATGTCTTGCCCGAAAGACTACATCGGCGAAAGCCACAAGAAGATTGAACGCTCTGGCTCGCTGAAAAAGCAGGGTTCGGTCGCCGGCGAGACTGATGCGGCTCACAAGTTCAGCTGGGGCACGCTGAACGTGATCGAGACGCATACGCCTGGTGCTCCCATGGGCGAGAAGGCTCGTCGGGAGCTGACCGCCAAGATGAACGCCGCAGCCAACCTTCGCATCAAGTCGAGGACCGGCAACCGCAGAACGGACGAGCGCAACGATGGCAAAATGGTTCAGCACTTCTTGAACAAAACACCCATCCGGTCTCGTCAGGTTGTTGCACGCGCGGAACAGGCCTTCTCTGGCGCCAAAACCCTTCCCAACCCCAAGTACGCCACTGCGCTTGGCAAAATGAAGGTTCATAACGCAGCCACCGGTCGCTCGCACACCCTCAAGAACCATCACCAGCACAAGCCGAGGGCTCAAACAAAATTGACCCCCAGCCGCCGTCGTTAGACAGGATCGTTTGGGATCTGTGGGAAACGAACATGCACACAGCTGTTGTAAACTGCGCCCATCCCTGCAGGAGTATATCCTCAATAAACGATACTTGCGCGTTTGCTTCAGCATTGCTTCAGCATTGATCCAGTTGGAAGCGGTTTGAAAAAACATTGTGTTTTTGCACTGTTTGGTTTTCTCGGCACTAGATCGCCAGCCACCCCGACCGCTCGCTACACGAGCCGTATCTAAGCATGGTCTAGTTCATACATATTGTAGTTGCCGGTCGATGGTGGGGGTTGATGGCGAGGTCTATCGCCAAACCGTCAAAACCGCTCTGTTTCACTTTTGTCCTGAGCCATCCGACCTCGTGCCACTGCTTTCTTGTTTTTGAGTTTTCAGGAGCAACTGTGCATTCAAATTGGCGATTCCCAACTCATTTGCAAAAAATGCAGAGTTTGAAGAAATATAGTCCTGATACAGTACCAATATTCAGAGCGTGAGGATTGTCTCAGTGTTTCAGTCCCAGATTTCGTTCCGTTGTTTCAATCATGGGTAACAATCCCATTACCTCGCGGCCGTTCTGTGATTCTTCACGCATCCCTCCAAACTCACAAAAGCTGCTCTTTGACTTGCTTTGTTGCTTTGACAGTGACGCGCCGACAGCTCCGAGCGAAACAGGCGAGCGACTCGCAACCCAATCCCAAATCCAACGATGCAAATTCGGATTCTCACTCTGAAACACCATCATCGTCGTCGTCATTCTGGCCAGCGCTGGCGTCGCGGTGCACCATCCTCGTTGGCCTGCTGCTGCTCCAGTCGCTCAGTGGCAGCATTATGGAGCATTACGCCGGACTGCTCCAGTCGCACGTCGCCGTCATGTTCTTCCTGACCACGATTGTCGGCGCTGGCGGGAATGTCGGAAATCAGTCCGCCGTCGCCGTCATCCGCGGACTCGCCACGGGCGAAATCCATGCTGGGAACCGGCTCAAGCTCGTCCTGCGCGAGGCCGTGGCGGGAGTGGTCATTGCGGCCGTCGCGGCAGGCTTCAAGATCGCGCGGATTCTAATCTTGAGCCCGTCCACCGCGTTCAACGACGTGACCGCAATCGTTGTTGCTCTGGCCGCAGTCGTGTGCCTGTCGTCGACGATTGGAACATTACTCCCGCTTGCCTTGGATGCCGTGGGTGTCGATCCCGCTCACGCCGGCCCGACCATCCAAGTCGTGATGGACATTTTGGGCGTCCTGATCACCTGTGCCGTTAGCGAGAGCATCTTTGCGGTCGAGGCCATCACTGTTGAAAGCCAACTATCCGCTGCAAAAGAGTTGTGACAGCAGGTCCGTGTCCAGGATAGCAGCGCGGTACAAAAAAAAAAGCAAATGTTCTTGATATCAAATCTCAAATCTAGAAAAAGTACAAGTACACAAATTGTACACAACGAAAGCAAAACTCAAGAACCAGCTGCTGCCTCCTATAATGAATGAGAGCATTGGTGACAACGATTGAATTCCAAGAGTGTGAAGCCGAATTGGGGTGAAGCGCGAGCAGACTACAATCCAAGCAATCCAAAAGCACGCTGAATGCTTCGAGAATTGCTCGACGGGTGGTGTAGCAGAGCGAGCATGAGGTCTGACGAGTCTGTGTGAGTCCGAACAAACAAAAAGAAGGGGGGAGTGAGCAACCGTTCTCTTGCCAACCTTTCAGCCAAAAAAAAAAAAAAAAAAAAAAAAAAAACCCGAAAAAAACCACCTACCAGAATCAAGGGCGATAAACTCGGCGGAAATCGCAGCTACATCTTGAATCAGGTCATCGACAATGGGGCCTCGCTCGCCTGCCAGGAGTTGCGCGAAATGGCGCGTCACCATCTGGCTGGTCATGGACGCGGGCGAGTGGCGCACAAACCGCAGTAGCAAACGGCAAGCAAACAGCCGAGGAGTCAGGACAACGTCTCGATCGTGTGAGGTGGCGCCACCCAGAAGCTCGGACGATCGGGTCACAAGCGAAAGTAACTCGGGAACGATTGGCTCGAGCAAGGTTGCGTGGTCGACAGAGCTTTGGTCGATCGCCGCAAGCGCATCAAGCAATGCCGGTCCGAGCTCCAAGATGGGCACGGACTGATTGTGGCCGGCGTCGTGAAGCGCCGCAGTTGCGCTTGAGATGCAGTCCAACGCTTGTTGCAACGCCGTGCCCGCTACAACAACCGTCTCGGCGCTGCCTTCCCGAATCTGGGACAACGCGCGAACCACGGCTGCCAGTTCTTGACACGTGCAGAACGCCTCGCTCAAATTGACAAGCGCAGAATACCGATCCATCAGCCCGCTCGACCAGAGGTTTGCTTCGCCGTCAGTCATCCAGCCCTGCAAACTTTCGGCCAATGTGCGAACAATGCCAAGCAGACGAACGTCTCCACGGCCACTCAGTCGAGCAGGCCCACTCTGCAGGGACGCGTCCTTTGACTCGATCGAGTCCACTGCTGCATTCAGCATGGCACAGTTCATCACAATGTCCAAAACTTGCACTCCGATGGGAGCAGCAGCGACGGACGACGCACCCCGCTGGAAAGCCAGATCAGTGTAATGATCGCCGAGAGGACTGAGAAGCGTCACCAGGCTCAGGGCATGGCTGAGCAGCCTCGGTCCACGGCGTGCCAGCAGATCGTCGACACTGCCCACCTGGCACAAGCCGCGCAGATGTGGAATCAACGTTGCTTGAATGGCACGCTGCATCAATAGTGGCACTCGACGTGCAAACGTGCAGCACGATGCAAATGCCAGGGCCGCCTGGGCTGATGACGGGGGTTGCTCGAAAAAGTTGCCTGCTGCTGCTTCTGCCTCCGCGGCAGGGCCGTCCGCTGCATCTTCCGACGCAGTCGAATCCGAGTGGACTTGCTGGAACTGTTGCTGCTGAAGCATCATTCGTGCGCGATTCGAAAAGGAAAGCCGGGGATGCACCAGCGCAGTCAACAGTCGGTGCAGTTGGCCGTCGAGCGAGCTGGTCTGCGGCATCAGCCCAACGGGACACGTGCGAATCACCTCAAGGACAAACGCGTTTGTTGCGGCCAGAGGAGCATCTCCTCGAGCGCGGACAAACTCTAGCGGCAGGGCGAAATACAAGAGAGCGAGCAGGGCGCGCGCCGCCAGCACATGATGGTCTGCCACGCGTCCCTGGCGGTTGGAGCTGATCCGTTCCAACGCGCTCAAAACAGCAGAAAGCGTCGGGAGCACAATCTCACCATCTGCACCTCGCGCTGCATAAGCGATGAGCGGCAAGTAGCGTTGCAAATGCGAACTGGCAAAGGCATGTGCGTCAGCGAGCCGCATTGTCGAGTGTGCCGTCGAGAGACAGCTACCCGCCACGTCGCAAGTCAGTCGGGCAAGTGCCACAGCATGATCGCTGTCGAACAAAATCGTCTGGGTGAAAATGTGTGCCACGCCTCGTTCGGCGCCGGTTCCAAACTTCCACAAGCGAGGGTGTCTGGTGGTCGCGAGGGCATACTCGAGGATGGCGGCTGGAGGCCACGCGTGGCGACCGGCGCTTCGAAGCAACTGATGTGTCAGCGTCAGCACGGCATCCCAAGACGTGTTGTGAAGCGAGCTTGTCGTGATTTCATGAATGAAGGCCGCAGGCATGAGCTGCCTGGCTTTCGACACGAGAGTCCCGCTCGCTGGCGCGACGAGAGCCAACTGAGCTCGCCGCAAGTCCACGTCCAGGAGCCCCAGCACCTCTGCCACCATGCCACTGAACGCGACCAGGGCGGTCATTTTCCGGGCCGCAGTCGTGGTTGTTTGTGTTGCAGCGGTGGCAGCCTGCAGAATAGCCAACAACTGCGTTGCCACCTCCGACAAGGCGGTCGCTCGATGCGCTGGAGTGGCGACGCTCAAAAACGCCAACAAGACGCTCGACACGATTGACTCAAGCGTGCCAGTGGCCTTGGCGTCAACGCTCAGCGACGAGACAATGTCAGGCATCCCATTGAGCAATGCTGGCAACTCGTCTGGCGAAAACAGGCGCTGGTGGCTCCGACACGCGGCTGCAACTTTGACTGCCACGTCAAGTATGCGCACTTTGCTGGGGTGGTCGCGACGAGAACGTGCTTGCTGCACGGCCTGAAGCAGATCGGCAACCGTTGGACCGGAGACAGCATCGTCGACAGTGGTGCGCGTTTTGCCACGCAGCGCAAATGCGCCAGGAGAAGCAACTGCGGTCATGACTTCATCCACAACCTCGTTGGCAGCAGTCGAGCTGGCAGCTGCCAGGCCGTTGAGATTATCAGGCGCATCAACAACCATCGTTGTGCCGTGAGTGGCTTTGTTAGAGCTCGAGGGAGCCGAGGATTGTTGCTGATGCGATAAAAGCCAAGATTCGAAGCGCGGATGCGGCACATTCGCGCCTTGCGCAGCGACACAGTCGAGAGCAGCGAACAACGCATCAATGGCGGCTTCGCGGGCGTGTCTGTGCCCAAAGCTCTGAGCAGACAACGGGCGTTCTGCTGGTTTGTCGTCATCATCAATGACCATGTCGGTTGCACCGTTAGTGTTGTTGCTGCTGCTGCTGGTGTTGTCAAGCAACGCATGAGACGAAGAAAATCTCGAAACGTCAAGCGCATCTAGCGCATGATCCAGGCTCGCAGAAGACGCGGCCTCGCATACTGCAAGGAGACGTGAAACCGCCATAGCAGAAACGTTCGGCATGACCAGCAGACGGAGGGCGTCTGCCAGAGTTGCACGACCAAGAAGAACATCCAAGAGACGCGCGTTCGAGCTCGACAGAACAATGGTGCAGACCGCCTTGCCGCGGAGCAGTACGCCCAGCGGCGACGCGTCGTCGTTGTCGTCGTCGTCAGAGCCAACATCCCGAGTGAGCGCGAGGTTGATAGGGTGGAGTTGGTGGCGGTTGTCGGTGGCCAGTATTGTGGTTTCAAGCCTCTCCATCACCTCCTTCTGAGTCGCATCGGCAAGAGAGGAAGCGTCTGTCGTAGCCAGCATCGCAATGCCAACTTCCGCCACCGCCAGTGGCATCACCACCCAGGCTTCGTTTGAAGTTCTCCACGCCACGAGCGATGCAGACATCGCCTGGCCGGCATATGGATGCCGCTGGACGGCAATGCCATTCACAAGCGCAGATCGGATAGATGCTGGGCTGCTTGGATGCGGCTGCGACTGCGACTGCAGCGACTTCACGTGGAGGTCGGGTACGAAGCACTGCTGCAGTACTGGACCAAGCACGCTGGACACGGTCTCTGGTGAGCGTGCCAGCATGGTCTCCAGGAGAGCGGGTCGCGAGCTCAATGCGCTGCACAGCGTCAGTGCCAATCGCGCCGAGTCGCCAGTCTCCATCCATCGAATCAGAAACGCGAGAAGTTGACACATCACGTCGACGGTGCTCTCCACGCCAAGTGCATTTCGAATTGCATCCCAGATCAGAGGTCGAAGCAGGCCAAATTGCGGCAGAGAAGGAAGACGCTCGAGCAACCCTTGTGCGACACCACCAAGGGCGGTTGTCGGCAGCACTGCCGCAGCCGACGGTGAGCGCGGCATGGCAGCGGCACCTTGGACCAGGAGCGCGATGCCGCAAAGGGCAGAGTGTCGCTGTTGGACGGAGGCGGAGCTGAGGCGCTTGAGGAAAAAGTCTACAATATCCATCGTGTTTTGGAACGCTGCGCCAGCCGAGTCCAAGATCAACGACTGCAAATGGCTCAGCAATCGCGCATGATACCACCCATTGGCCGAAAAGGCGGTCGCCATCGATTGCAACGTGGTACTGCTGTCGAAAGACAGGGAAGCGACCTCGGCCCGAGTCAAGAGGCTGACAGAATCTTCGCCACTCGAGCCCGTCCACGGGTCTAGCCACGCATTCGGGTCGGAGACGGCGGCTTGGAAAGCCAGAGCAGTAGATTTTGGAGCGACTGGGTGTGGTTGTTGTGGTTGTTGCTGCTGCTGCTGCTGCTGCTGACGCGCTTGCGCTACGGATGGCATCGGCTCGGCGGCAAACAGCTCACATAGACACTTGGTCGGAAGCATCACGAGCTGAACTTCGTGGCTTTGCAGCATTGGCCGAAGCCATTCGTGGACCTGTGCCGGGGAGGATCGTGCCATGACGTCGACAATGACGTCTGGGCTGCGACACAGGCACAGCAGCGAGCTGACCTGCAAATCGGCACCCAGCTGCGCCAGCGTTTGGACAGTGTCCGCTGGAGGCTGGCGAGCCACTCCTCGCACGTCAAACAGCATGACGCGTCGAAGGAGTCGACTCGTTTCCGCGCGCACATGAGTGTCGTCAAACAAGGCCGCTTCCAGCTGCAGCACGGCGGCGGTCTCGGTGGTCAAGATGCCTTGCTCAGCCGCAAGCATGCCCGCGCTGCTCGCCGGTCCTGCAGCCGCTGCAGAGGACACGGCTGGGAAACGGAACGACTTGGTCAAGAGCATCTCCATCAGGCAGCGCAGCGTCGGAAGCTCGCTCCAGACCAATCGGCCAAACGTAGGCATGTTGAGCGACGCCATGATGACCAGGAGCACACTGGCACGCCAAAACGAGCCCGTGTTTGCAAAGCGAACCGACTGGAGTTGCGCTGGTAGCCGAGCCTCCCGCGGGAGTGGATGCAAGGTGAGCAACAGGATTTGATCCACCAGAGCCGCTGCTTGACTGGACGCAATCAACAGGCCCAACCCCGGCGCGGTCGCAATAGCAGTCGATGCTGTGTGCTGCTGCTGAACGCCTGGCAGGGCGCGCAAGTACTGACTCAGAACGCGCTGCTGCAGCGTGCCGCCACGCGTGACCAGCTTTTCCAGAATGTCAAGCACTTCAAACTGCGTTAGTGTTGCTTCGGCAGGACTCGAGGTGAGGCGAACCACCCAGAAGAGTGTCTCCTCGTGAACGTACGAGGCAGACGCCACCAGTTGGAAGCACTTGCGATCAATATTGTCGTCCTGGAGCAGCGATTGCGGTTGCAGTTGCAGTTGAGACGACGTTTGTTGCGACTGAACGAGCGCCGGCTGCAGCAAGCAGGCGGGTCCCGTTGTCGATGGTATGTATTGCTCGACTGGCAAGAGTAACAGTGCGCGCTGGACGCAATTTGCCAAGAAGCTGTTCAAGGGTGTGGGAGGTTTTTCGTCCGCAGACCCTGCCTCTTGTTTGACCCATGTTGACGGGAGTTGCACCACGCGCGTGGTAGTGCTGCACAGCCAGCGAACAAGCTCGGACTGCATCACCGAAACACAGTGGAGGGTTGGGAGCCCGTGCTCGTGAAGCGCGAGTACTGCCTGTGCGGCATTCGATGTGCCCATACCTGCCGCGCCCAACAACAACGCAGTCGCATTCCACGACGGCATTTGCAAAAACACGTCCGCGGCTGGCTGAGAAACGGTGTACTGGATGAGCGCGAGCAAGTCGATGACCGCAGAGACGATTCGCTGACGAGTTGCTGATGCACTGGCGGGGGACAGGTCCACTTCTGTGGTATTTCGCTCGCTGAGACGCTCGGTAACTTCAACAAGCATTGCGCGCATGAACTCGATCGCGTTGAAAGTGTTTGCGGCGAGTAATTTGGTCAAGCGGCGGATGAGCAGCCGGAAGGCGCTGCGCAGCTCTTCCCAGGACGCCACTGCCGCGAGATTATGAAGCTCGTCATTGTGAATGCCAGCGTCGAGTTTACAGGCGGCAGCAAGGCGTTGGTACATGAGTGGGGCCAGAATACGCTCGCCGGTTCGATTCATGCATTGCAGCGCAGTCCCGACGAGTTGCAATGAAGTGGAAGCTTGGAGTTGAATGAGCTGCTGCTTCTCTAGCATGGCGCTCGACATTGTCGTGGCAGGGGCCATCGAGCGCAACAATTCCTCGGAATGGATGGCGTACTGGAGTTCAAAGTGAAAGCCGACCTGAATGGCAATGCTGGGAAACTTGGAGTGATTCTCAATCAGTGGACGATATGTTTCAATCAGCATTTTCGAAACGCTCGCCGAGGTTGGCTTGATGGAAAAGATGCTCTGCGCGGCCACCTGATCTTGGTTGGTTGTGCAGTTCGTCACGATACTTGTCAAGAGATCCCGGGCAAACCGTGCCAGGGTGGGATGATTGAGCCACGCATCGACACAGTGTGCGCCAAACGCCCTCGCTTCTGGTACTGACGCGGCCAGCAGCTGCAGCACTTTGATGGCATTGCGGGGCGATTCTCGCTCGCGCGATTGCAACATGACATTGCCACCAGTATTGGCAGAGACAGTGCCAGCAGCAATGTCCTTGACTGGGCTCGCAGCAGTCAATAGCGGCGTGCCAGTGTTCGCTGCGGACGAGTTTGCAATTCGCAGCAAGTGATCGCGCACCATGGCCACGACCATCACACGCAACGACTCGTTCTGCTCGATGGGCAGGTAGCGGCGCATCACGCGACCAGCTGTATCTTCGACGAGACTTCCATCGTCCATTGGGGCCTGCTGCTGCTGGCTTCCATCAGATCGCCGTGGCGCAATGGCGGGATAGGTCTTTTCAGCATTGTCGAACGCCGTCAGAATGTTTTGTACAAACGCTTTTGCGGGTTCTGACTCGACCCAGATCCGGTCTCCAAGCGCATCTTGCATAAAGATCTATGGTTTCCGGAAGAGATGGAGCAAGGTGAGAAGGAGACCACGAGCGCAGCGAGAAAGTTTCCACAAAGATAGCTCGGGGAGCAACAGAGCTTCCAATCACAACTACACAGTCACCCTACCTGAACAAACTCAATTGGCCAGCTGGTCTGAGTACAAAACGCGCGAAGAAGCAGGTTGGCTGCAAGAGATTGGGCGATCGGATTGATCCGTGAGCGGGCATTGTCAGCTGGCTTGGACAGCAATGCAAGCAATTCCTGTCATGAACAACCCAACAGTGTGAGACAAGATAAGTTGGCGCAACAATAACATCCTGCAAACGAACAAGCACAACAAAAACAACCGCGCTCGTTCGAACAAGCTCTTACATCAACAACTGGCGATTCTGAAAATATCCGCGGGTGGCGTTTGGCAATTAGCGTGAGCGACAAGTGGATTGCCGTGTTTAACCGCGAGACTCCGATTGGCCGAATGCGCGTAATCAACTCGACGAGGTAAGTTTGAGCGTACGCTCGGTTGCCAGAATTGAGGGCGTCGTCCACCACGCGAGCAAAATCAACTGCACAATGTACACACAATGGCATTCACTGAAGGTGAGCATGCATCCACCACGACATGCTATTTTTTTTTCTTTTGCAACCCAAGAGTGGATGCTCAAAAGTCTGCGTGCGTTACCATCATCGGTCAACGTAACATCCAAGCGCGCTCGCTTCCGGGCGGGATCGACCAGCGGCCCGGCGTTCTGCAAGCTCACAGCCTGTTCATTGTTGAAACCTGATAACGATAACGGCAGGGAGCTCACACTTGTCGTGGTCGATGGCCGTGAGTCTGCCTCGAGCGGTCGCTTGGCTCTCAAGCCCGCCGGTCCTAATCCAACATCAACGAGCAATCGTTTTGTTTTCGACATTTTAGCACGTTGCAAAAGTGAGTTTTTGTTTGTCACATCAACAGCAACACAACAATCACACGAGAGTTTGCGTTTTTGGGTTGGAAATTGTCAATGCAATCCCAGTCAACTCAGAAAAGAATCGCCTTTCCATTACAACCACACAATAAAGCATCAAGATACTGCGTTGGATTCATCTCGGTTTTTTCTATTTCCAGATGCTTGTTGTACTCACCGTCCATTGGGGCGGGGAGGGTCTCGTGTGGATGACGGTCTGCAATGGAGTCTCAATGGCGAGATCTGTCAAGTTGGATTGCGAGGAACTCCACGGAGGGCAGTCGAGGATCGCTGTGCTGGGGAGCGTCGACTCGCACAAGCGGATGCACCCAACGAAAGACAAAAGGCACACCCGGGTGGAATGAAGCGGGAGACGCGGGGATCGGCTGGACGGCGATGTGTGGGCCAAAAAGGTCAACGCCGAAGACGCGGGAAAAAGTTAAATAAAATAAAAGTGGACTGGACTTGGACTGTATTCATATTCGCATCATTGCGAATGACGGAGCAGGGCTGAAGAAGAGAAGAGTGTGCAGGATGCTAGAAATTGAGGTTCAAGCGTGGAGGACGCGGGGGGGGGGCGGGGGAAAAGGATGCAAGGATTTTTCCAACTTTGCGCGAATGCCCACTTTCAAAACGCGTCCAGCACTCTCCCGCTTGGAAGACGATGATACACGGGGGAATGGCGTATGCGCGTGACATTATTTGACAATAGAATGGAAACTGACGGCACGCAACAACAACAACAAGGCGAAGAAAAATGAAGAAAAAAATGAATCAGCATCAACGTTTACTTGGACTTCTTGTTGGTGTCGCGACCGAGGTTGCGCAAGTGACCAACGTGAGTGCCCAACGCCTCAAGGAAGGTTGCCTGCAAACGGAGGGAGCACGACAAAAGTCCAGCGCAAAGTGAGCAGAGCAGGGCACTTTGAAAAATCACTGATGTTGGGTTCCAACGACCACCATCCTCCATACCTTGTAGTTGTAGGGCAGGCCAAACTCCTTCGCGGTCTTGGCAACGATCGGAGAGATCTCGGGGTAGTAGTACTGGGAGACACCGGGGAAGAGGTGATGGGTCGTCTGGTGGTTGAGGGCGCCAGCGAAAAAGTTCCAGAACCACGAGTCGTGCGCATAGTCTTGGGTGGTGCAGATCTAATCGAGGAAGAGGGAGCACATGGAGGAACAGAGCAAAAAAAGTCAAATGTGAGTCAGCGCTTATTGACTTGTGCAGACAGGAATCGTAAACACAAATCAAAAATCCCCCGAGCTGTACCTGCATCTCAGCCCAATCCTGGTTGATGCGGCCATCCTTGTCGGGCAACGGCCAGTCGACAGTGTCGACGACGTGGTTGGCTTGGAAGGTCAGGGCAAGCCAGTAAGAGGAGACCATGTCGGTGACGGCGAAGAGCAAGAAGAACTTCCAAGTGGGGAGGAGAACGAGCGGCAAAACGATGCGGTGCAGCACGAAGAGGGCCTGAGCATGAAAAAACCAAAAACAAGGGAGGATGATGCATTGTGAGCTACACTCGAAATTCGAGCCAAGACCTGACCGTCTCCAAGCAAACACCTGCAAAAAGTCACTCTACCTTGCCAGCAACGAAAATCTTAAAGTGATAGTCGGACAGCTCGTTGGTGCGGATGGCACCGTTCTTGCGCAGGGTGAACATGATGCTGACGTCTTGAACGCGGGTCTTGACACCAAGGAAGGCGTAGAGCATGGGGACATAGACGTGCTGGTTGTAGTAGAACGAGTACCAGGGCTGAGTCGTCTTGATGCGACGGACGTCCTTTTCGCCTGCGAGTTCCAAAAAAAAAAAAAAGAAAAAAAAAAAGACAATAGTTGAGATTTTGTGCGCGCATGCGAAAATCAGTCAAATCACAAATCGCGGCTCACCAGTGACAATATCTGGGTCGGCGCCATCAATGTTGGTGTAAGGGTGGTGGCCAAGCATGTGCTGATAGAGCCAAACAAGGAAGCTGGACGAGAAAACGGATAAGAGTGAGATTCCAAACTGGCACTTGCGGTATCAACGAGGGGCGCTGAGCACTTACGAAGCACCGTTGAAAATGTCGTGGGTAGCACCGAGAACACGCCAGACAGTCTGGTTGCGAGTGATGCTAAAGTGGCTAGCATCGTGCATCGGCATCAGGCCAATCTGGGCAGACCAGAGCAGTACGCAAAAAAAAAAAAAAAAAAAAAAAAAAACATCAGCACCATCACCACCCGTTTGCAAATGGCTCCAGCATGCATGTCAACCTAAATCCTAAATCCTAAATCTTACAAGAGCGCACGCCATGCCTTGCGCGAACGCGAGAAGGATTTGCACGGGGGTGTTGTCGCGGAAGACAAACAGCTGGCCGTACCACGACGCAATCACGGTGAACAGAATCCAAAAGTAGCGAACAAACATCCACGGCGCCCACTGTTTCAAGTGATAAAGTGATGGTGACCAAAATGAAGTGCATGAGCATGCAATTTGGAACGACAAAAAATTAAAGCGCAGAGAGATGACTCGGGTCCCAAACCTTCGGGTCTTGCTTGGTTTGCACAAAGTAGTCGGCGACTCGCTGCTTGATGGCCACAAAGAAGGGGCTGGGCTCCGGGAAGACGGGGAGCTCGTTGGTGACAAGATCACCAATGTAGAACTTTCTGTTTTGGTGTCACAGACCAAACCATTGGTGGTCAGAAACTGGATGTTCAAAAAGAGTGCGAAACTTCACCCGTGCTGGCTTACGTGAGATTCTTGCTGTTGTCCAACGCGTGGTACATTTCAAAGACTTGCGTGACGTCGCGACCAGCCGAGGTCAGCAGCGCATCGACACCACCGGGATGGCGGTTGAGGAACGGGGTAATGTCGTAAACCTGGAATGTTTGTTTGTGATTTGAGATTCGCACAAAATTTTGGTGATGAGTAACATGACAAACAACTGTTCAGTGAATCTCAGATTCGAGCTCCAAAACAAAGAAAAAAAAAAAAAAGAGCGGCAATTGGGGGGAAACCACGAGTTGTTGAACCACAGTCGCAAACGCAAATCCCGCAGCGATAGAATGAGTGAGTTGGTGAGAATGCTGAGAATGAGAGACAGAGTGGGAATCCTCTGAACAAGCGAGGTGGGAAAACGAACGGGAGCACATGATGAGCCGTCGGTCTTTGAGCGCCCCTTGCGGTTTGCTCGTGCATCTCAGCCAGGCGAGTCTCGGCATTGTCATCCGTCAAGAAAGCACCCCATTACAAGTTGCAATGGCGAATGGGTGAATGGCAGCAGCTCGCTCGCTCTTGGAGGTGATAACGTGTCGCCCCTTTTCCACGAGGTCTGCTGCGACAATCTCACTCTCAAACTCTCACGCTCTGACCTCTCGACGCATCCGCGAGAGACAGACAGGCCGAGTGGTGTGAATGGAGGGACTGTGTGCTTATCAGTGGAAAGCGGGGTTGGGGTTGAGTGCTCTGTTCAGTTGAAGTGAAGTGGGATTGATTCTTGTGCTGCTGTTTTTTTGTTGAGCAATGCGATGGAGCACCTTGCCGCGGATGGAAACGTAGAGGTCGTTCGGGGTGTTGTGCTTGGCGACCTCCTCCCAAGTGAAGGTACGCGAGCCAGACGCGCTCGCAGCAGCAGGCATTTCGAGTAGCAGAAAGAGAGAGAGAGAGAGAGAGAGAGAGAGAGAGAGAGAGAGAGAGAGAGAGAGAGAGAGAGAGAGAGAGTTAGAGTAAGAGAAGAGAGAAAGAAGAATGAATGGAGCTCAATGCATCTTCCATTACAATGCAACATGAACAACCAAAAGGCCCCCAATGGATGCAGGATTGTAAGACCAAATTGTAAGGGCTGTTTTTTCATGATGAGCTTCAGTGACTGACAGATAGCGAGCAGCCAATGCACTGGCATATGGCATTTTTGTCTGACTCCATTGCTGATCTTTGCCTTGTACCTCCTTCCCCTTGTCCCTCCCCCTCCCTCTCTTTGATCACAAACACCTCCACATCTCATAGAACTGTTCCCCCCTCGTTCACTCTTCACTCTTCACTCTTCACTCTTCACTTTTTCGTAAGCAATGTACGTTGAGTTGATCTTCTGACACGATTTGGTGTTTTTGTTCTGTTCTCACTCTCTCTCTCTTTGTTCAATATTGTTCGCTGTCGTCGCAGTGCTTCTTCTTCGTCTTCTTCTTCTTCTTCTGTGCAAATGTCCTCGGCGCTCGTGCTCGTCGCTCTCGTTGCATGCGCTGCACTCGCATCGGCACTCTCGTCCGCCCCTGAGCAGGTAACTTGTACCATGTGCCACCAGTCAAATCCGGCTAACCTTATCTACATCCCCATTTAACTCAATGACTCGTACATCTCTCACAAACGACAGATCCACTTGGCCATCACGGGCAACCCGGGCGAGCGCATCGTCTCGTGGGTCACCATGGCGCAGACCAACGCCTCGTACGTGCAGTACGGGAACTCGCTCGCGGCGCTGACCCAGCAGGCCAACAGCGACGAGACCGCGTATGTCACCGCCCTCAACGGCACACGCACCATCTACCTCCACGACGCCCTCCTCGTTGGGCTGACCGTGAACACCCGCTACTACTACCGCGTTGGCAACGCTGTCTCGGGCTGGTCGGCCGTGTACGACTTTGACACCAAGATCGACGTCCCCAACACGCCCGTCGACATTATCGTCTACGGCGATATGGGCAGCACCAACTCGGACCGCACCATCTCCAAGCTCAAGTCGGAACTCGCAGGCGGCTTTTCGTCGCTCATTCTGCACACTGGCGATTTCGCCTACGACCTGCACGACCACGATGGCATTGTCGGCGACGAGTTCATGAACATGATTCAGCCTGTTGCTGCCTACGTGCCGTACATGGTCTGCGTCGGGTGAGGATTTTGTGTTTGTTTGTGTGTTTGTTGTCGAGAGAGAGAGAGAGAGCAGAAATGGGGTTGTGGGAATTGCAAACAACTTACATTTCTCCAATCTCGTGCTTGGTTATTTGACTGTTTCTTCGCCTCCCCCCCCCGCCTCGCAGAAACCACGAGTACGACGGTCGAAACTTCTCCCAGTACCAAAACCGCTTTGCCGCCGTCGGCCGCTACTCCCAATCTGGCACCAACAACAACCTGTACTACTCGTTCAACGTCAACTACGTCCATTTCACCATCTTCTCGTCAGAGCTCTACTACAGCGACGACACTGCTGTGATTGCCGAGCAGTACGCATGGCTGCAAAAGGATCTTGCGCAGGCTGTGGCGAATCGCGACAAACAGCCGTGGATTATCGCGGTTGCCCACCGCCCAATCTATTGCTCGAACGTGGACGACGTGCCGGACTGCACCAAGGATGTCCTGGTGATGCGCGACGGCCCGTACTCGCTTGACAACCTGTTTGCCCAGTACAAGGTCGACATGTTCATTGGCGCGCACGAGCACTCGTACGAGCTCACCTGGCCCGTCAGCCACAGCATGTACCAGCTCTTCCCCAACCCCAACGTCTATGTCAACCCGCTCTACACCGTCAACATTGTTGCAGGCTCGGCCGGCTGCAAGGAAGACCTTGACTACTATGACAAGATTTACTACGGCCCCTGGTCCAACTTCCGCTCGGCGTCGTACGGCTATGCGCACTTGATTGCGTACAACCACACGCATCTGTACTGGGCACAGAAGCTGAACGAGGGCGACCAAGGCGTGAACGAGCTCTGGATGATTAAGGGCAACGCCACCGAGGTTGCCGATCACGCGCACAACTTTGGCTACGCGCCGTCTCCCATGCGCTCGGACGCCTGCGAGGAGTACTGCTTTGTGGCATGTGTCGGCAACGCTGTGCGCAACGGCCAGTCCACCCAGGAGGCCCATGCCTCGTGCGGCGCCACCTGCAACTGCGTGGATCGTGTTGCTGCCGGCCAAGCCGAGCTGATTGGCACCGACGTCCGTGTCGAGCTGGGTCGCGTCACTCGCCACTAAGCCATAAAAAAAAGTTGCACAGACTGCTTGTTTTTTTGTTTTATTCTGTGTTGTTGTATTTTGATCGTCTGTGTTTGTTGTTGTTGTTGTTGATGTTGTTGTTGGCTGTTTCTTGTGACTTTTCAAATTCGAAAAAGCAGCCACACACACACACGCACACACACACACACACTTGGCTTTTTTTTTTTTTCTATTCTTTAGTAGTAGTAGTAAACTTCACTCGTCTATTTTCCACATTCGTTCACTATGGGCTCTGGATTCAACAAGACTGCGCGCAACCTTCGCGTTGCTGCCTTTGTCATTGGCCTTGTATGCAAGACCCCTTTCACAATCCCCGCTTCCTTTTTCGCTCCTTCGCTCGTTCCCATGCTGTTTCCTACACACTTGCACACCCCCAACTTCCCTGCCTTGTGGCCTTGAGCGTGTGTGTGTGTGTGTGTGTGGCTCTTGATCGGCTTGCACAGTCTTTTCAACCAACGGCTCTTTGTTTCTCTCCATCTTCCCTCTTCCTCTTCCCTCTTCCTCCAGTGCGATCAGTGTTTGTTGAATGGATGTGAGATGAAAAGTCCACGCTTTCTCTGTTCGTTTCCCACTTCTACAGTGAGTGAGTGAGTGAGTGACTGAACATATGTCGGTGGTCAGTGTCAGCTGCTTGATGGTATTTTGCTTTGGAATCAATCCACAGAGCACACCAGGCAAAACGAGTCTCACCCCTCAGTTCTCTCCATCATGAAGCGCTTTCACTTTGTTGCTCGGACATGCATTCTCAAATCTGCAACCATCACATCATGAAAAATGGAGCAGCACAAAAAGCAACGAAAAGCAACGAAAAGCCAAAAAAAAAAAAAAAAAAAAAATAGTAAAAATTAGCAAAAAACTTTTTTTTTATTTTTTTTTATTTTTTTTTATTTTTTTTTTTTTTTGATGGATCGTTTTTTCGACTTTTTGATCGGCTTTTCTGAAAAACTTTTAACTTTTAACTTTTTTTGTTTTTATGGCTTGGTTTTTTGATTTTATTGTGTTTTCGACTTCCGAAACTCGGAACATTTTGTGTTTTGAGGTCATCAATCGCAAACTGTGAATTGCACTAATCTGGAAATCAATCTTCGCTCAGATTGGCGGCATTGCTGCTATTGTCGGCTATGCCGGCCTGGTCAACAGCGACTCGGCCGCAATGAAGGCTGGCTTGCCGTACAAGCAGCTGGCCTGGGGTCCCGCTGCCATCTACGCCGTCCACCTGGTCTCGCTCATTGCCCTGTTCAAGCACTGGCCGATTCTCAACAACGTTCACACCATTCTGATTGCCGTCACGTTCGTCTACCTCGCCACCAACCAACTCACCACCTATCTGCTCACTTACTGCAACGAGTACCCTGAACTCCAGCTCAAGATGACTGGCCTCGACGGCGATTGCGGCAACGTCAAGACCCAGTTCGGTGGTCTCATTCTGATCATTGCTTCTCAGGTACGCAGAGTTTGATCGGGTTGTGCGTGTCCTCTTGTTGAAGAGACGGCGGGGCGGTGTTGCCACGTTTCTCATCGCATTGCTTTGACAGATTCTCTTCCTTCTTGGCGCCGCCGCGAACGAAAACGGCTACACTTCAATCTAAACAGCTTTGCCTTGTTTTGTTTGTTTGTTTGATCGATCAGCTGCACAAATGCGATGCAAGCTTTTCTCTGCGGTTTAATAAACCAACCCCACTGAAGCGCAGAACTGCAAAAAGCAAGAAAAAAAATCAACATGAAAAACTTGTATGACGGGGGAAAAAGAACACAATGGAAAACGAAAACAAAACTTTCACGATTTACGAGGTCGTCCTCGCCTTCCGGGAGTGGCACGGGTTTTCTGGGTTTGAAGCAAGTCGAGAAATTCAAAGTCAGCACGAAAATCTCACTCCACCGCCCACCCCGCTTCCGTCAAAAACTCACAGTGTATTCGTCATCCTCCGAGTTCTCGCTCTCAAATCGCGAGTCGCCTTCGGCATCATCATCATCGTCGTCGTCATCGTCCTCATCGTAGCGTGCCTTGCGTCTTGTCGAGGAGGTCGGAGTTGATGTGGATGGTGTTGGCGCGGGCGCGTCCAGTTGATACGGTTCGATTGGCTCGCCTTCCAGATGTGCTTTTGCCTTAGTGTACACATTCTGTGTGATACAACCAGCACAGTCAGGACAAGCACGAAACGCACAACAAGGAAAAAGCAACCAACCCGCTAGACCGCTCGTTCGGATACTCACAAAAAGCACTTGGGAATCCAAAAAGATCTGCGACGTGTCAATGTTATAATGCTGGGCATTGGAGATCATCAAGGAAACGTCTTTGGTGAGGTCATCGATCGACTTGTACCCGCCTTGATCGAGTCGTTTCTGTTCGGTGTCGAAACACAAATGGGCGTGAACATTCGATGCACTCGTCATCAGCCAACAACTGAACATCAATTCCGCACCTGAATCTTGTTAAAGTCCATCGGCTCTTTGATAAGGGCATAGTAGCTGGGAAGTTCGCGGCGAGTCGGAAGTCGAACGAACGGATCGGCAAGTGGGCGTCCCATTCTGCCATCACGCGAGAGATAGGTCAGATATACAGAGACTCCACGACGACGACAGATCGGACAAAAACATCAAGCAGGGCTTACTCGTCCTTTTCTTCGAGCATGGCATCCAACAGGCGCCGCAGTTGCGCCACAAACTTTGGGTTGATGTTCACCGGCTCGGTTCGAACGCGCTTGTTTGGCATATCTGCCGCGGCGGTTGGTGTTGCCCCGCCACTCTGCAGCGCCACCAGAACAGAAAAAGAAGAAGAAAAAAACCACAATGAATTTCACTTCTCACCACATTCATTCATGCAACACGCCCGCCCCTTCCCCTCCCCCCCCGCTTTTCACAAACCCCTTACGCGAGCACTGGGAACGCGGTTGCGACGGGCCGGAGTGCTTCCGTCTTCATCACTGGCAGCCGCGCTGTCTTCCAATCGCCGTTTCTTGGTGACTCGGTCCTTCAACTCGTCCTCCAACTGTCCGTCCTCGACGAGCTAGGAACAAGAAAACAAAAAAATGAACAAATAAGAAAATGCAGGTGAGCCAACATACACACAAAGAACCTGCGATACATCCGCAGCTTTGCTTGCATTCGGCCGACCATCTTACATCCAAAAATTCGCCTTCCGTCAACCCATCATCATACAAGACATCCTTGTGCTCGCGTTGGCCGCGTCCGTACTCGACGGCTGGTGCGTCGTTGACGAGGCGGTCAATTTCCTCATCGTCGACGAGAAGCCAATCGGGCAACTCGTTTTCTTCCATCAACCGGGAGGTCGTGTGGATGCCATTGGGATAGTCAAAAGCGGGAGCTTGCTGGCGCTCCTTGTCGAGCTGTTGGAAGATGCGCAGCTCGTCCTCACTGCGCGCGAGCATCTGGTTGAGGGTATCGTCATCGTGGACGGAGCTTTCGTCGTCCTTGGCCTCTTCCTCGTCGTCCTCCTTGCTGTCGTCCATCAGCTGCTCGAGCAGGTGCCGACGCTCGGACGAGGTCGACTTTTGATCAAACTTGCCCGCTTGGATGACCTTCTTGTCCATGTCCAGCTTGAACTGCGCTGCAGCAAGCATGCGCTCTTCCACAGAGTCTGCCGTGACAAAGCGAATGACACGCACCTCGTTTTTCTGGCCGATGCGGTGTGCGCGGTCTTGCGCTTGCAAATCTTGGTGGGGATTCCAGTCAGAGTCGAAAATGACGACAGTGTCGGCGGTCTGCAGGTTGAGACCCAGGCCACCCGCGCGTGTCGACAGCAAAAACAGGTTGTACGGAGAGTTGGGCGCGTTGAACTTGGTCAAGAGTTCTGCGCGCTCGTCGGGCTTGGTGTTGCCGTCCAAGCGAAGGTACAGGATGTTGTTGTAGTTGCAGTAATCCTCGAGAATCGTCAGACACTGGGTCATTTGGCTGAACAAGAGAACACGGTGCCCGGTGCGGTGCAGCTTTGTCAGCAAGCGGTCAAACATTTCAAACTTGCCACTTGCGCGAACCACAAGCGATCCGGTAATAATCGCGCCGCCAAAACCCATGTGCCTGCTCACGCCGCGCTCAAGCGTTTCGAACAGGAAGGGGTGGTTGCAAATCTTTCGCAGCTGCATAAGCGTGTGGGCCAGCACTCGCACGCCCGTCGGCTTTTGCTGCAGCTTCTTGGCCGCGCTGGGGTCGGTGTCTTGCGCGCTCGTGAGCAGCACGCCCTTGCGCTTGACGAACGAGTACATTGTCTTTTGCAGCTGGCTCATGCCGCACTTGACCACGTACTCGACCTTGTCGGGCAGCTGCGACTCGACCTCGCGCTTGAGACGGCGCAGGAGGAAGGGGCGCAGGATTTTGTGCAATCGACGAATAATGAGAATGCTCTCTTCGCCCGACAGCTCGACCTTTTCGGTCGTGTTGGCAAAGGGCGCGTTAAACCACTGCTCAAAGTTGTCCACCGAGTTGAAAATGGTGGGCAGCAAAAAGTTGAGCAGCGCCCACATCTCGGGCAGGTTGTTTTGCAGCGGGGTGCCGGAGAGCAAGAGTCGGTTGGGAGCGGGGAAGTACTGGGTCAGCACCGTGTTCAACTTGCCGCTGTGGTTTTTCACGCGGTGGCCCTCGTCGACAATCACATACTTCCACGCGACACGGCTGAGCACATTCTTGTCACGCACGATATAGTCGTAGGTGGTCAGCAGCACGTTGAACTTGCCGCCGCGAATGATGGGGTGGAGCGCACGGCGCGCGGCCGGGCTGCCCTTGTACACGTGCTTGACGATGGACGGCGCCCAGCGCTCGAATTCCAGCTGCCAGTTGGACAAGACGGAGAGCGGGACGACAACCAGATACGGACCCATCATTTGCTTCTTTTCAATCAAGTAGGCAATCAGCGAAATGGTCTGAATGGTCTTGCCAAGGCCCATCTCGTCGGCCAGGATGCCGTTCAGGTTGTTGTTATACAGCGAGACGAGCCACTCGAGGCCCTTGAGCTGGTACTCTTTCAGCTTGCCAAACTCCAGCATGGTCGGCTGCTCGGTGATGGGCTCGCGGATGTTGTGCGCAAGAGAGAAGCTCGACTTGTCGCCCTGGTGCTCTGCCGCGTACGCGTTCACTTCGTCGTCCGAGTTGGCGTCGTCGTCGTCGTCGTCGTCGTCTTCTCCAGAGCCACTCGTGTACTCGTCGTCTTCGTCTGGTTTTGTTGCGGCCGCCGCGTTGGTGCTGGCAGCTGGCGTTGCATCCACCTCCATCGCAGTGGGCTGCACTTCGGCAGCAGCAGCAGCAGTGTCGGACGAAGCTGCAGCAGTTGCATCGGTCGCCATGGGTGTGGGCTCGGTGGAAGTAGCAGCAGCAGCAGCAGCAGTCGGCTGCTTTGGCTTCCTCCGCCTGCGCTTCTTCTTTGTCTGCCCTCGGGTGCGTTCGTTCTGCTGGTGCTGCTGGACGAGCGCGCCCAGCTTTTCAATGTACTCGTCGGTTTGGTTGAGCAGGTAGGACAGACGCTTGTCCTTCTCAGAGTCGATGAGCTTGCGGTAGCCTTCTTCGTCCTCCTCCATCAAGCGACGCATGCGTTCCTTTTCAAGGCGCTCGGACTCGGCTTTGCGCTGCTTTTCGAGACGCTCGTTGTGCAACTGGAGGTCACGGCCGATGCGCTGCACTTTGGCGTGCACGGCCTCGTGAAAGTCGCGGAAGCGCTGGGCGTGCGACAGGATGGCGTTGAGGCGCTCAAAGTGCTTGGCGTGGCGTCGCCGCTCTGTTTCCGCGCGCTGCTGCTTTTCGAGCAGCTCGGTCTTTTTGGGCTCGCGGACGGCAAGCTTCTTGGCCCGCTTGTACGCCGCACGATCGAGTGCCGTCTCCAGCGTCGTGTCCACCTGCATGGTCCGAGTGATTTGCTGGCGCAGCGAGCGTTGCAGGCCGACCAGCTGGAGCGACTTGAGCTCAATCGCCGCTCGGATCCGCACGTCCTTCGGGGCCGTGACCGGGATGGCACTCAGCTCGCGAATGCGCTCTGCGATCGACGTGGCAATGTGATGCTCACGGCGGACTTGCATCTCGACAGGATCCAGTCCCAGCGGCCGGAGCGATGCAGAGCTGAGCAGCGCCTGGCCGTGCGGGCGCGGCGGCATCTCCAACGTTCGTTGCTGCGTCTGCGTCTGCTGCTGTTGTTGCTGCTGTTGCTGTTGAATGGCCGCTGCAGACAGCTGAGGAGCAGCCATCCGCTGTCGAGAAAGGGCTTGGAAGAGTTGCAGCTGGGCGCGCATCTGCGCCTGTTGCTCTGGCGTGAGCTGCTGCGATGCGAGCGCGCCATGCAGCGACGGGAATGTCAGCGCGGGTGTCTGTGGCCCAGCCGGAGGCGGCGGCATCATTGCAGCAGCACCACCAGCACCAGCACCAACACTAGCAGCGCTGCTGCCGCCAGAGATGCTGGCAGACCCTGGAGGAGCGTGTCGGCTCAGCGGCGTTTTTGGCAGAGCAGGCGACGTTGCGACTGCCCCGCTCGACGCCGCCTGCTGCTGCAGCTGCTGCACCACAATCTGATGCTGCGCCAGGATGCGCGTCAGCTGCTCGGCGATAGGCGCCTGTGGGTTGAGGCGAAGGATCTGTCCAAAAATCAAGTCAAAAAACACAAAGTGAGTTCCAAACAGGACTTTTGCATTGCGCTTCGCTCGCCCCGCACCACACTCGCATTGGAGACACGGTCAACCAACAAGTCGATCCAAGTCGATAGGTGGAAAAGCGTTGAAAGCGTTGAAAGCGTTGGCGCCAAAAAAAACGAAAAAAAAGAGATCTCGCATTTTGGCGGCAAATTTTCAGTTTCGACGTCGAAGGTGATCAAAACGACGAAAGCAAACGAAACCGAAATGCGATGGAGTTTTGTTGTGAAGCAAGAGCAGCAAAGAAGTTTGGTGAAGCGTGGATTTTGGAAGGGGGGATACAAGCGAAAGTGGTGAGGAGACGTGTCAGTGCTAATGCTTCGGAGAACCAAACCTGAGTGAGTTGCGCGACTGCCTCGGGCGCGAGTGGGAAACGCAGCTGAGATAGATTCAACTGCTGCTGCTGCTGCTGCTGCTGTGGAGAAGGAGGGACGGACATCCCGCCAGCAGTCGACGCCTGCATGAGTGAAAATGCAATGGAAACACACTGAAAGAGAACAAAAAAAAAAACAAAAAAAAAAAAAGATTGAATGGAAATTTCATTGAGAAAATTTGTTCATCGATTTGGTTGCGTTGTTATTGTACAGAAAAGCAGTGTTGACAAAATGAAGACATGCTCAGAAATATCAGATGGTGAAGGAATCGTCGTAATCGCCGTCGTGAGAATGAAAGGGAGACCACATGAAGCGCGGACGTCGGAATGGCTCAATGTCGTAGCGAGGAAACCACGGATTGGCGGGGAAGAGTGGTAGTGGAGAGCCCTCTCGTGAGCGCTGAGGCACGAACCTTGGTATTGGTCGCGATTGGACGGGTTGAGCTGGCTCAGCGCTGGCCAGTTTGCATTTATAATAAAGTCATTCTTTTTTATCGATGGCGGGTGCCATCCGAGGCGGCAACTCGGTGTCCTCGCGTGGCTGCAGGCAGTGAAGGCTGCGCCCGAAGGAGAAAAGCACAATGTTGCCGTCGCAGTCGCTCTCAAGCTTGTCTACCAAGACTCTGTGACCCTTCAAGGGGGCGAAATCTATCGCCCTACAGGCTGGACAACACGGGCCATAGCCGCGCGGCTGGCGGAACAGGGCTATCAGTGCGGTCACACCACAGTTCATGGTTGGAAAACGAAACACACGGATTCAGCCGAGTGGATTCGTTCCAGCCCGCTCGATCAGGTGCTCCAGCTCGTCAAGGAGAGCCCATCGTGCGGAGGACAGAGCATTTTCACTGAAGATGAACTGGAGTACTGTATCCGGCTGCTGGAGGGGTTTGCCCGGGCTGGGCAGTGTCTCAACCAGAAGCAGGCGGGCGCTTATCTTGTGAAACTCTCACGCCTCCCGCGCATGTCGGGCGCCCCGCGTCGCCAGTTCGCCGGCAGTCTGCCGAGCCATGAATGGTGGAATGCCTTTCTGCGCGATGCTCGCGGGCGCCTAGCCATCCGCAAGGGTCGAACGCTGGAGCTCACCAGGATTGCCGCTTTACAAGCTGAAACACTCGATTGCCTCCCCGGACTTTTGAAACAGCTGTTCGATGAGCATCCGCTTCTTGTGGAGGAGCCCGGTCGGATTTCCAACATGGACGAGACAGAAATCACGACCCGTTTTTTTGCGGGTCGTGTCATTTGCACTCCCTCGTCAGACACGCGTTCTGCGGTCGTTCAAGGGGGGCACCAGCATTCACTCGGGGCGCACATCACGGGCGTTTTCACCATCTGCGCTGATGGCTCATCCCCGCCCTTGCCTATGATCATCTTCTCGAAAAACAACAAGATACGCAGCGCGACAGCAGATGTGGGTGACAATAAGGCTGTATTTGAAGTCTCGCCAAACGGCTACATGAAAAGCGGAATATGGCGGAAAATGTTCGCCTGCGTCCAATGCGCCGAGCCCGCGAGCAGGCACCCGATCATGATGATGATGCACCCGGTCGTATTTCGCAACGAGCGCGCCTCGATAGTCCCGATCAGGCTGTGCAGGCGCCTCCCGCGCTGGTGGATCTGTCGCACCGGCCAAATCACCTTGGCTTTGTCCCCGCGATGTTCCCGTCCCAACACCTGTTCATCCAATAAACATACATGTTGCATACATCAATTTCTGCATAACGGAAGGGACTTCGGACTCGCCTATCCAAAGTGCCGCCGTATGGCTGTTTGGCTGGGTTGAGCCTCCATCGGGCCCTGCGGCCACCCCTGCGCGATTCTGTCCCGCTTCTTGCGAGAAATAGGAAGATCTAACTCGATAACATAGGCACCGGTCAGAGATGGTCCGCCTGGATGAGGATGGTCGCGACCAGAGAGGCCGTCCGCCTGAATATGAACAAGCGTAATGGTCGTCCAGCAAAATGAGCGAAACTGCCACGCGATACCCTACCAACCCATCGCCCGCCGCCGACCTCTCCGTCGCACCTATATATTAAAAGAGTGTGTCGAGTACTTTAATGTCAAAAACTCGGGCGGCACTCGAATAGCCAGCAACTTTTATTTTGTTCATATTCAGGCGACCCCCCTCTAGCGAGGAAACCACGGATTGGCGGGGAAGAGTGGTAGTGGAGAGCCCTCTCGTGAGCGCTGAGGCACGAACCTTGGTATTGGTCGCGATTGGACGGGTTGAGCTGGCTCAGCGCTGGGTGGTTCGAGCTCGGGTGATTGGATTCTCAGAGCGAGCTCATCGTCACAAATGCTGCGCATCTCGCGGTTGACCAGCCGCAAAACCCTGAGCGACTTCTTGTCCAAGAAGCGTAGAATGCGGCACTGTCGACACAGCAGAGCGACTGAGCTGCATCAACTCACAAACAACTTGCTTTGGAAGCAATCGGCGTACCTTCACCTCGACCGGAAGACCAACAAACCCGTACTGAGAACGACCAGCTAGAATACACAGAGTCGATAGCAATCGATCCACCACGAAATCGCACAGCAACTGAGCAGTCCGAGCAAGATAGATCTACTTGTTTGGCTGAGAACCGTCGTGCTCAGATTGCAATTCCTTCAAAAGGGATGTCGCGTCTTGCTGCGTGCATGGGAGCTGCGTGCTGTGAACAGCTTGATCTGGATCAGATTGTAGAGTGCCATGCACTGCAACGATGCCGCACCCGACCGGCATCACTCTGACCGATCATGAATCAATGACGCGTTGAGCATTGTTTGGAACTCGAGCGGAGGCACGTACTCGAGCTGGGCAAACCCTTGGCCAAGCACCCACGGCGCTCGTGAGGGCTCCGACGGGACCAATGCGTGTGTATCATCAAGCGCAGTCGAGCCGCCATGACTGGGCTCATCGTTGGGGAGCGCGATTTCAGCAGGTTTGAGCTCGTCACGCCACTTGGCAGCTTTTGATGTCACGCAACGCCCACTTCTCCTGCGTTGTTTTTTATCTCGTGAAAGGTTTCCGTGCTGAGAGAAAACAGTGCGTGGCTTGTTCAAAATGCAAAGCCCGAACTAGGATGAACAGTCTTCGGTTTTGTTTGTTTTCCTTTCTTGTCGAATGTCGTACAGCCAAGACCGCCAAGAGTTTTCTGTTCGGCGACCGCTCTCGCCCTTCGCTGCAGACCGTTCTCCGAGCGAAGTCCAGCGCCCTCGCGTGGAGCAACTGCCGCCGGCTGCGGTCGGACGAGAAAGGCTGGAGGCCGAGATTGCTCGATTGAACGCAGCACTGGCGCACAGCCAAGACCGTCTGCGACACTACGAGGACCTTGCAACGGCTACACGCAACGCAGGAAATATCGCAGAGGCACAGCAGTATGCGAGTCAAGCGCAGAACTGGCTGGCAACTATTGCCCCCACGACTCAACTTTTGCTTGGCGCGCGCTTCATCGTGGCGAGGTGAACGAGGAGCGACGCCGAGTCGAGAGTGTCAGCGTACTGTTCCTAGTTCTTCCTGCAAACGTGTTCTGGCTGGGCAATCCTTATTTGGGTTCAGTTCTCATGGTTCGCGAGAGCTACGAAGGACTCTTCGACGTGATCACCGACGCTGCAAACACGCTTTGGACGAACTGGATTGTCACTGGCAACCCTGGCATCGGCAAGACAGCCTTCTCGGCGTACTTTTTGTACCGCATCTTTCGGCAGAACAGGGAAAACAATGTTTCGTTGCCGTTTGTCTATGAGCCTGCTGCGGGAAAGCGCCGAGCGACGCGCTATCTTTTGCGTGCCGATGGGTCTGCTTCTTACAGCCACCATGGTTTTGAGGATACTCTCCGCAACGAACAAGTCTGGTTCATTGCAGATGCCCACTCCCCAAGTGGCTACGGCTCCGCTAAAGTTCTGCTCGTCACATCCCGGCGTCGCCCAATTTACAGGGAGCTTCGAAAGGCGCACGGTCGCTTGCTGTTGATGCCGGTGTGGTCAGAACTCGAGATCGAGGCTTACTTGCAACGGTCTGCAACAAGCATGGCTACACGGGAGGCCGACGCGTACTTGCAGGCCGCCAGAAGTGCGTTTTTGTGCTGGGGTGGCATCGCGCGAGAGGTACTGCCATTAGCGGCTGCCGATGTTCAAGCTCTCCGGGCCGCCATCACTAAATGCGTCCTTCACAACGTCATCAACTCTGTCGGCGAACTGGCAGGTGAGCAAGACATCTCGCATCGCGTGCTCCATATCGAGGTACTGCCCCTTGATCCCAACCGGCCTGTTGATGAGTGCGGCAGGCGTATTCTACCCTATTCGCGTGACCGCCTGAGGTTTGCCTCCAAATGGGTTAGCGAGCGAGTCTTTCAAATGTTCCGGACCGAGGAGAGAGATCGACTTCGGCGTTTTCTCAGCGCTGCGGCGGACAACCCAGAGCACGCATCGCTCCGTGGGCAGCTTTTTGAGGAGTACGCGTCCAATTGTCTTCAGACAGGTGGCACATTCCCTAGACGTCATCTTGAAACAGGCGTCGGTGACGAGTTGCAGTTGCGGCCGCTCACTTGCATCAATTTCCGTCAGCTGACTGAGATTGATCTTAGCATCCCCGACCGCTACTACAGTCCGACCAATCGTAATTTGGCAGCTGTCGACGCCATTATTTCTCCGAATGTCTTTCTGCAGATGACTGTCAGCCGATCGCACCCCGTCAAATCGGAAGGCTTGCGGCTGGCAATCTCTCGCATGCCGCAACAAGCGGGTCCCGCGGTGCTCTATTTTGTGGTGCCCAGTGACATTTACCCGACGTTTCCGCGCCGGACACACCTTGGCGTGGATGGCCGTGTGCTCGAGACACGGCCAGCTGAGGTTGACGCAGCTCAGCAGTTTGCCCTGTGCATTGATATCGATATGTTGTAAAAAGTTGGACGAGATCATGCTTCGTGGCTGTCAGCAAAACCTAAATGCAAGCAAAAGTTGTAAAGGACAGATCTCCGATACTCTACCCCTCGATGCGCTGGGGCAATCGTTGTCGTAAAGTCATTCTTGAATGTCACATTGCCACCAAGAGTGGATCTACAATATAGTACAACTTGCTTTGGAGAGCCGCAACCCAGTAGCCGCAACCCAGTATAACGTACATTAGTTAAAGCAACAATTTCACAAGAGCAACAGCATGCATTCGTTCATTCTGGTCAGAACGACTTCAAGAGACAACCCACTACATGTAACACACACATACATACACACACACACACACACACACACACACACACACACACACACACACAACTACTTGGAACTTGGAGGGGCCGCCCAAGCAACACTGTCGCCTCCAACAAAGCCCATGGAGGACTGGCTTTGCCGAGTCGTAAGGGCGTGCTGTGTGCTGCCGCGCCGCGACGTGCGATTGTTGTGCGATCGGCCGGTGGATTCGGAAACTTCCTCCTCGCCAATAGAGTCCTCGAGGCTCTCGGGGTCGCGAGTCTGGTGGGTGGCGCCGCTTGGGTTGGTTGCGCTGGCGTGTCCGGGACCAGCTGCCGTCGAAGCACCATGATCACCCTTCGAACGCGTCACTCGGTAAAACCAGAATACTGCGGCGCACACCAGCAGATGGAGAATGTCGAAAAGGTGCTCGACGAGAATATCTCCAGCCGTTGGCAGCGGAATGACGTTCGGCGGATCCACGCTCCACTTGTTCGAGAGCCAGTTGAAAATACTGTACGCCGTCATCAGGAGAGCAATAATCTCAAGGATGATGACAAGAATGTTCATGCGCTGGATGCGACGCACAGCAAGCCGCCTGCGCTTGCTGGCCACGCGCGAATAGTCGGTTCCTGTCTCCTGGTGCGTGGTGCCGCTCTTGCCCGTAGCCGTCGTCATCGTCGTCGTGCCACCTTCCGTGCTGCCGGCGACGACAGAGGTGGCATTGGTGGTCGACTTGGCATCGGTTGACGGCGCATGATTGGCAGTATTGGAGCCGGCAGTCGAAATGTCGCCGTATCGGCGCTGGGCTTCAACAAGCACGCGATGGATGATGGTCGCAAAGTAGGAGCCACCTCCGACCCAGACTGCAAACAGCACTAGACTCAGGCCATAGTGGGTCACCTTTCCAATCCAGATGGGCTCAATCACAAACTCAATCATGGTCGCGAACGGTTGCGACACCCATGCGTACACGACGCTGGCCACGTAGACATGCTTGACAATCCTGGCCAGCTTTGATCGGCGACTCACGACAGCACGGCAGACGAAAACGGCCCAAGAGTGGACGACCAGCAGCCAGCAGTTGAGCGCCGCGCTCGTTCCGAGGTCGTACAGGAGCATTGCAACCCAGAGCGGGTAGACGTCGCGCCAGCCGTTGGCATCGACTTGGCGAATGGCGCCGATGAGACAGCAGAATGTCGCGCAGTATGTCATTGCGTTTTCAATCGCGAGGCAAAAGCCAGTTTTTTTGGTCAGTCGGTAGGAGCCGATCAGACCGATCACGGTCATGAGCACAAACACGGTTGCCAGCGTGGCCTGCACCGCGACAAACGACCCTCCCAACGAGTCTGCAAACGTTTCTGTGCAGTTTGGCCCTGTCATCGGGAAGCTGCAGTTTTCGTTTGGCGGGTGATCGGACATTGTGCTTGTGTGTGTGTGAGTTTGGCCTTCTTGTCGAGTGCAGTGGTTTGTTCTTGAGCTAGAAACAAGCGTTATTGTTGTTGTTGTTGTTATTGTTGTTGTTGTTGTTGTGGTTGTTGTTGTTGCGGGAAATATTTGTGTCGTGTGGCACTGCAGCAAACAAAGCGACCGAAAACCACAGAGAAACAAAAAAACAACAATGTGGGAGTTGAGTCGCGCCACAAACAACAAAGCACAATGAGACAAAACAAATCGACATGTGCCGCAGCCCAACGCTGAGGTGGAGATCAGCACAAACAGCAATCTCAATCGTAATTGCATGACAACAGTTGCCCACCGTCGCGTGTGTGTGTCGCTCTATCGGAAGTGTCGGAAGCGGCGAAAGCAGAGGCGTGGCGCAGTTTTTTCCCTCTTCTTTTTTTTTTTTTTTTTTTTTTTTTTTTTTTGGAGTGGATTGTGATTTTCGACTTTGTCGACTTTTGTCCTCTTGACTTTTCGACTGATGCATGAGCACGCCTTCATCCCCGCTCTTCTCCCTGGTTGCGCACGCGCTGTGGCCGAATCGCAATGATCGGACACAACCAGCAACAACAAAGGACAAAACGAGCAACCGCTCTTCTGAACAGTGGCCGTCCAACGCCAGGAGGAGTGGGGGGGGGGCTTTGGCTTGCAACTGTGTTCGGGCGTGTAATGCTCGTTGCTATCAACATGCATTCAGCACCATCAGCAAAGCAGCAGCAGCGAGAGGACGAGCGGAGAATAGTTTTGTTTTGTCGCGCGGGTTTTCGTGGCGCGACGGGCAGCAATGACTCGTCCGACAACCACACTCGCCAGCGCACCCCACGCGTGGCACACAGCGAAACCCAGCAAGCAAATGCGATCATGAGAAGGGGGGAAGTCTCGTACGGCGACGATGAGGTCGGGCGGGCAGTTTGAGACACAACAAAACACACAAACAAAAAAACGAAAAAAAAAAAAAAAAAAAAAAAAAACAATCGGCACAACCGAGCAGTGTTGGGATCAGTCTCTGGCATCGCTTGTCTCTGCAATGCCGCATGAGGCTCTGCGTGTGGCTGTGCTGCGTTCCACTCTGGCACAAGGTGGGTCGCATTGCGGTTGTTGCCAATCCAGCAATCCGCTCGCAATGGGAACAGAGAGCCGACAGAACAAACAAAACCGACTTACACAACAAATAATAAAAACGGGTAAAAACGGTTGAACAACGAAAGGGGAAGTGGTTGTCTGGGGAGCACTACAGAAGCAACTTGCTTCCAGAGACGCAGCATAGGATAATATAATACGTGTACTTTAAACAATCAATCGAACAAAAGCGATGGCATGTACAAACAAAAAACAAAAGCAAAAGCAAAAGCAAAATCTCAACGCAATGCGTTTCCCTGTGGTTGTCAGCGAAACCAAGAGACTTTTCCCCCACCCGTAAATCACATTTACTTGGAACTTGCGGGAGCTGTCCAAGCAATACTGTCGCCTCCAACAAAGCCGCTGGAGGACTGGCTTTGCCGCATCGACATCGGAAGCTGCGGCTGCGTGCTGCCGCGACGCGACCTTCCATTGCTGGGTGTGCGACTGCTGGATTCGGAAACTTCCTCCTCGCCAATGGACTCCTCGAGACTTTCGGGGTCACGATTCTGGGGCGTGGCGCCGTCTGGGCCGGTTGTGCTGGCATGACCATGACCAGCAGAACCATGCGCACCCTGTGAACGCGTCACACGATAAAACCATAGCGTTGCGGCACTCACCAACAAGTGGAGAATGTCGAAAAGGTGGTAGAGGAGAAGCCCGCCAGCCGTTGGCAGCGGAATGACGTTTGGCGGTGTTGCGCTCCACTTGTTGGAAAGCCAGTTGAGAATGCTGTATCCCGTTATCGCGAGAGCCACAATGTCGAGAATGACAATCACAATGTTCATGCGCTGGATGCGGCGCACAGCAAGTCGCCTGCGCTTGCTGGCGATGCGCGAATAGTCGGCTCCGGTGTCCTGGTGACCATTGCCGGTGCCGGTGCCTGTGGCGGTGCCGCTCTTGCCGGTGGCGGTGCCGCTCTTGCCGGTGGCAGTCATCTCGGCGTCGGTCGACGCCGCATGATTGCCAGTCTGGGAGCCGACAGTTGAAATATCGCCGTATCGGCGCTGAGCCTCGACGAGCACGCGATGGATGATTGTCGCAAAGTAGATGCCACCTCCGGCCCAGACTGCAAACAGCACGAGGCTCAGGCCGTAGTGGGTCATCTTTCCAATCCAAATGGGATGAATGACAAACTCAATCAAGGTCGCGAACGGTTGCGACACCCATGCGAACACAACGCTGGCCACGTAGACGTGCCTGACAATCTTGGTCAGCTTTGACTGGGAACTCACGACAACGCGGCACACAAAGACAGCCCAAGAGTTGAGGACCATGAGCCAGCAATGGAGCGCCGCACTCGTTCCAAGGTCGTACAAGAGCATGGCAAACCAGAACGGGTAAACTTCGCGCCAGGCATTTCCATCGACTTGGCGAATGGCGCCGATGAAGCAGCAGAATGTTGCAATGTAGGTCAGTGCGTTTTCGAGTGCAAAGCAAAAGCCGTTTTTGCGGATGAGGCGGTACGAGCTGAACAGTCCGATCAAGGTCATGAGCACGAATGCTGTGGCAAGCGTGGCTTGCCAGGCGACATAGGCTCCTCCCAAGGAGTCGGCAAAGTTTTCAGTGCAGTTTGGCCCTGTCAACGGGAAGCTGCAGTTTTCGTTTGCAAAGCGAGTGGACATTTGTGCTTGTCAGAAGTCGAGTCGGCTTGTTGTTCTCAGACGGTCGTTGCTTGAGACTTGTGTAGTGCTGGTTTGTGAGCTTCCCCAGCGAGCTGGACAGCCGAAGAGTGTTGTTGTTGTTGTTGAGGATTCTGTTTGTTTGATCTCGTGTAAAAGCGTCGGGCGACTGAGACAAACAAAAAAGATCACCAATGAAACCAAGAACACAAGAAGGTGAGCGAATTTGACAGGTCCATCACTCAGCCGAGGCTGAGTTGAAGATCAATACAGCCAAGCACAGCAGCATCACCACAGTGGTCTGTCTGTGTCACACAGCAGCTGCCGACGCGTGGCACTCGTGTGGCGGTTTTTTTTTTCCTTTTTGTATTGCTGTAATTGGTATTTGTATTGTTGCTTTGTGTTATCTGCCGACTGTCATTTTTGCATTGATTTGATAAGCTCCTGTTTTCGTACGTCGCCGTCGCTTTCGCTTTTAAACCCATGCATCCCACGCAAATGACAAGGCTTCATCTCTCCTTCTCTCCTTCTTCAGGCTGCTTCGTCTCGCAGTGTGCTCGAAGAGATGGTGGGGAAAAGGCGCGATGAGCAACAAAGCAACATGTCTCAACAAATTAAGAAAAATCACCGACGATAAGAAACCACTAGAACGGAAACAAAGAGGGGTTTGCCTTTGCACTGTGCTCGGAAGTGGAATGTTACCATCAGCAACATCAGCACGAAGCAGTAGCATCAATCAAAGCGCACCAACAACCAACAGTAAAGGCAAGCAAGAGAGCGAGGGACACGTGGATTGTTCTGGGTTCGAGGCGCGATTGAGCACAAACCACGCGTCGGCCGACAATCCCACCATCAACCGCAACCCCACGCCTGGCACAAGGACACCAACAAAGGCAAGCAAGCTCATTAAAAAAGCAAGTCTCGCATCGTGATGATGAGAGCGCGGACAGGTCATGGAGACAACGGCGGGTTTGTGGTCAAGAACGACAAAAACTGAACAAAAGAAGAAACAAAAAAAACCTCAGTCGGGTGATAACTGACCACAGTTGGATCACTCTCTGCATCCCTGCAGTGCTGTTAACGCTCTGTATATGGATGTACTGTGTTCCGTTTAGACGCAAGCGGGGACACATCGCGGTTGTGCGAATCCAGCGCAAAGTACTCACAAAAAAAAAAAAAAAAAAAAAAAAAAAAAAAACTTACAGAATCCGCTCGAACGAATGAAAAAAATCCAAAAAAAAAAACAAAAAAAAAATCAAAGCAAAACGCAAGAAAGGACTGAACAAGATAATAACGGCAAGAACCGCAAAATCAAAGAAAATTCGAATGTTAAAGAACTGAAACTTGCCAGTCGGGTGAGTGCAGCGCACGGCGTTGGTGGAGAAGAGAGCCACACCAAAATGCTTATCAACGCCTTCCAAACCCCCATCATTCAGCGCCAGTTGTTTTCGACAGCCTTCGATGGATGAGTCATCCCTTAGCTGTGCGAACGGTTGGGGATTTTGGCGTTGTTCTTCCTCGAATGGGCAAGTTTGTTTGCTCAGTTTATATTTCCTTGTTTGTCTTGTATTGCACTTTTTCCGTCGTTGGATTGTTCCACCCTTTTTTTTTCCGTCTCTCCAAACCCCAAACCAACTTCTGCCTCCCCTCTCCCTCCCCACCGCCGCGTCCTCGACATGCCTCAGTTCGAGTCTGCCCGTCAGGCAGTCGAAAGCGTGATTGCGTTTAGCATTGCCTGCTCAGATGCAGAATTCGGGCAAAATCGCTGTGGCGTTGATTTCAAGTCCACGACGGAGCCCTTCTGCTTCCCACCCTCCACGTCGCCCGATCGTCAGCCTTTGTGTTTCTCAAATGTACGAAAGGGTCGATCCTGCTCCTTGTCTTGTCAGTCAGCTCGAGAGCACCAGCTGCCGCCGCAAGGTGTGGCGACTTGTGCTGGTTGCGCAACTTCAACGCTGCCAAGTTCAACGCCGACTTGGGAGCTCCCCACAGCGCCACCGCCAGTACCCATTCCCGCTCCTGATACACATGACCAGTTCCATCATCATTATCATCATCAGCATCAGCATCATCATCGTCTCTACCATCATGCCTTGTCGCCCATGAGTGCAGCACCTCACGGTGGCGTGTACGCTTCCCCTCAGCCATCACGCTTGCTCGCATCGGCGATCGGCCGAAGGTGGGCCGCGCGCGCGCAATTCCACCAGTCCCTGTCCAGCGATGACATTGACTGGCTGCTGCCTGAAAGCCTGCATCGCTCGCGCCTCGAACATGCCAAGCACGTGCGGTGTGCGGCGAGCACACTTTCGTCGCCCGCAACGCGTTCTGATAACTTGCCCTCGCCGCTGCGAATGCCCTCTCTTCACAAGAGCTTGATCTCTGCTCACGCCGCGACCATGACCGTGAGCAACTCTGAGTGCTGCAACTCGCATGCCTGCTCGCTCGTGTGCAACCAGAGCCGCACCAATCAGCCGCCGTTCTTGGGTTTGTGCCCGGCTTGCGGCGCTCCGCCAGGCGCTTTGTTCTCTGACACTGGTCCCACCGCTAAAACTCTGGACGTGCTGCACATGCACAGCCCGCAGCAACTGCACCTCGGCGGGCTGCCTCCTTCCATTCATGGTGTGACCACCGAGGCCGATTCGCCATCAATGTTCGCCCTGGTCACCGACAGCGTCGCGACGTCGCTGTCTCCGTGCTGTGCGACTGCCCGCGACAATCCTTTTGTCTTGCGAGACAAGAGGGATGTGCACGCCACATGCGACGCCAGTAGCTACAGCCGCGCGCAGCCAGAGGATCTGGAAGCAGACCACGCCCAGCACGAGCAGAAGGCGGTGGTGGCGAAACGCAAACTTTCCCTCCTTCGGCCCGCAACTCCCCCACGTCGCATCACAACCCCGCTCGAGCTCCCGCCAGCCGCACTGCCAATGACCGAAGAAAAAGAAGACGGAGATCCTGGCTCGATGGCCGCTTTGTGCGACGACGGAAGCGGCCAGCCTCAGATACGTCACGCGCAGGGTGACACATTGGCGAAAAATACCTTCGCCCTCTCCTCGCGCTGCGCTGCTGGCAAAGAGTTGTCCACCTCCGCATCGGCCTTGCCTATACTCAACTCCACATTCCAGCGGGCCTTGTCGCCATGTGCCAACCCGTCGTCCTCCTCGTCGTTGACCGCAGAACCTCCGGTACCGGCTCGAAATGACGACAACACCAACGCGCTCAGCAATTTGCCAGGATTGCGACATGAGGCGAATGTTTCCGGGCGTTCCGAATTGGAAGATTCACACAGTTTACTTGCTCCAGTTTCAAATTGTCGACCACAACATTCAAAGGCGACAACGGATTCAACCATCGAGCAGCGACCCATTGAGCCGACCCTCCTGACCGAACGTACAGCATCTTGCACCCCACAGCCACTTGGGCCAACCCGATCTACTGAGGCGTTGAGACGCGCGGATCTTGAGAGCTCCATTGGAACGTTGCGTCCAAATTCTCCCGCTTCGTCCACAACAACAGCTGCGTTCGTCCCAAGAGGCGCTGCACCCGACTGCGTTTCAGAGGATACTTTGTGCCATAACACTTTCGCTTTTGGTGCACCAGCAGAGTCGAGGCCTCCGTCGCACCCGCAAGTCACCACGTTCAGGGAAATGACTCTGCTTGAGGCACGTCCGTTCGGTATGACCTCAGCAGCAGTTTTATTGCATTTGGCTTTTCTCTCATTCAGCACTACCTCCCACTTTGCTCATTTTTTGTCATGGGTTGGGGCGTTATTGAGTCGAGTTGCGCCAAACAAGCAGGCAGTCTGCCTGTCCGCGCGTTTTCTTTTATTCTCGCGTCGTTCGCTCTTTGTTTACTCTTCGTTCCATCATCGAGCGGTTTCATGGTTTTTGAGGTTTTGAGATTCTTTTTTTTTTCGATGCGTTTTGCGTTCTTACACTTGGCGTTCTTTTTACTTGGCTGCTTTTTTCGTCATTTTGGTGGCTTCTGCTGTGACTTTCGATGCGCATTCGCTTTTGGTCGCTGCTCTCATTGCTTTGGTGCCTCGACTGTTTCTTTGGTCATTGTTTCGTGTTCTTTTCAGAACGAGGAGGCGAGGCGAGTAGGGAGAAAGCCATTCCTTTTTTTTTTTTTGTTGCTTCGATTGTTGTGGTGGTTTTTTTTTTTTTTTTTGTTTTTTTTTTTTTTTTTTTTTTGAATTCGCTTTCGTTACCTCTTCTCCCTCCGCCGCAGTACTCTCCTTCCTTCCTTCGTTCCCCAAAATCACTCGCTTGTGTTTCTCGACCGCCGGCATTGTCCCCGCCTCCTCGTCGAGTACAACTTACAAGTACGACGCTGTGCGGTTTTTTTTTTTTCACTGTGTGGGGCGAAAACCAAAGGACTCGCCCCTTCTTCGCCCCTCCTCTCGCACTCGCCCTTCGCTCACTCACTCACTCGCCTTGCTCAATCTCACGGCTCCTTCATCCCAAAACCCCGGCATCGTCCGTGACCCCTGTCGCAGGCCAATCGAGCTCCGACTCGCCCCCGTTCATGCAGGACTGGCCGGCGCCACCATCGAACTCGCTCGCCGGTAATTTGAACGCAAACGTCGCAACGTCCACCCACCTCGCGGTTTCGCCTCTTCCTAGCGTACCGCGCGCCTCTCCCGTCAAGTTTGAGCTTTGGCGACCACGGTCACCCCGACCTCGCGCAGCCACAGTGTCTCATCCGCCCGCACTCATCGGGTCTTTGCGTCGAGCTCGCTCAGCGACAACGACGTCGACTCCGAGTATGACCGCTTCGACTACCACCACCACCACCACCGCCGCTGCTGCTGCTGCCGCTGGCCTTCCAACTTTGACATCTCCAAGCTCTATCAGCATGCCAACCAGTTTTGTTTACGCTGCCGATGCGCGACGCGTGATTGACTATCGTCACCCAAGTCGATCTGGCGTTTCTCCTCTCCATTCCATTCCAGACATGTGCGACGACCAGGCTACGCTTTCCACCAAGCCAGACGCCGCCGATTCAGGAGATGCGTCAGACGCGTCCCGCCCGTCTACCCACCAATCGGCTGAAACGGATGATTTCCACGGCTCAAGGCGGACTTCAACGCTGGTACGCCAGGACGCCTATCATCTCAACCCAGCGCCGCCGTCAACGTCCTGGAAATGTCCTGTCGCGCAACAACAACTACGGAGCGAACCAAGTCCCGCATGCCACCTCTTTCCAGGGCGAAGCGCAGCTGTGACACCCGTTTCTGGGAACTGCACTCGACAACTCTCGCCAGTCCCAGCCAGCGGCCCCGCATCTCCGAACAATCCAGACGACGCCAACCCACCCCTCCCATCACTGGCGAATGTCACCAGTCACCATCGGTTTGCTACTCTGACGCGGGCAGCCACAGAGTCACCTCCCGCATCGTCCCCGCTCGTCACACCAACAGGTTCACCAGCACCTATTCCGGGTGGCCGACAGGCCTCGCTCCCGACAGAAATGTCTACCTCTCTCCAGAATGACCCTACGGCGTGCAGTCGGCTGTTGGCGTCTCGTCGCTGCAAAAAGCCACTGCGTCCATTGTCGATCGCGACCATTTCCGCGTTCTGTACCAAATCGAACGGAATGGATGAGAACGACGTGGTTGCGCAGCCACGGTTGCGCATCAATGTGGGTACAGAAAACACAAAGCGAACATCCACCCGAGCTTCTGGCGGTGGTGGTGCTGCTTCGCCCACGACTGGAAACAGCTCGACAAGCAGCACGCTCCACGCCATTTCTGCGCCGTGCATCCCCGCCGAAGACGACTGTCCGCCCCAGTTTATGACAACCCAACCATCGCAAATCCTTCCGTTGCTCTACTTGGGCAACCAGTACAATGGCACCGACCTGCAAGTGTTGAACAAGTTCCACTTCAAGTTTGTGCTGAACGTGGCGCGTGAGTGTCCGTTCCTGCCCGAGCAGCAAGCCACCATGTCCGACGTGCGCTGCAAAAAGTGCGACTTGGCCGACTCGTTCAACGAGAATATAAGCAAGGTGTTTGAAACGGCTTTTGCTTTTATCGACGAAGCCATTCAAGCCAAGCAGCGCGTGCTCGTGCATTGTCTCGCGGGCATTTCGCGCTCTGCCACCATCACCATTGCGTACATGATGCGTACTTACCGCATGCGACTGCACGATGCCTATGCCTTTGTCAAGCAACGAAGGCCCATGATCTCGCCCAACATTAACTTTATGGGCCAGCTGGTCGAGTACGAGCGCATCTTGTTTGGTGATTACGAGTACTCGCCTGGCATGGCGGGCAGTGGCTCGCCAGGGGCGGATCGCGAACGTGCGGTCGATCGCAGTGCACGTTTGCATGCTGCTTCGTCGTTGCTGTCCGGCAGTGGTGGCGGCGGCCCGCGGACTGCCATGTTCCTCACTTCGCCACCTGCGGCGCAGTTTGGCGCGTCCCAGCCGCCAGTGCACCCCAACCCACTCCGCATTCAATCGCCACTTTCGAGAATGCAACCGCCGACGTCGGCGGTTGGTGCTTCTTCGCCCACCACGACCTCCCAACCTCTCTTTTCGAGCCTTCTGTCCGCGTTGAAGAGCGGTGGAGTCGGCAGCAGTGGCGGAGGCGGCAACTCGGGTACGGCTGCCGCTCCAGCCCTCAGCCCATCGCACTCGATGCGCTCTTCGTCTGCCAATCTGCTCCGGACCTTCTCCCGCGACTTTGCGGTTGCCTCGGGGCGAGGGGATGGCGAACAGCAACAGTACTGGATGCCACTACTCAGTTCCAGCAGCAACACGCCAGTCGCTCCGGCGTCATCGTCCAACAACGTGCGTTCGACGCCCACTCCGCCCTCTGGCACCCCAGTTCAAGCCTAGCCCTACTTAGGCTTGTTTTTATACCTTTATCCTTTTGATGGGATGATGATGTGAGGTTTCGGCCATCTGCAGTTGCCTTCCAACCCTCACCTGAATCTCCAACTGTTGTACATAGCCCCCGACTTGTAATTCTTTGCATTATGGCTTCTTATTCATGATCCTTTGGAAAATTGTACAATAAATCGATCAGCTGCACTCTCGAGCATTGAACAAGTCTCTTTTCTTTTTTTTTTTTTTTTTTTTTCTTTTTTTCGTGTCGCGACACTCTTTTTTTTTTTTTTTTTTTTTTTTGTTATTTTTTTTTTTTTCACTGACAAGTTCGACCAATGCCACGAGCGAGCGTCAAACGAGCGGCCACCGAGCCTGCGCAGGACGACAGTGTGGCCTCTACGTCCACGATTGCAACGTCGAGCCCAGCGCCCGCATCGACGCGGCGCGGCGGCAGAACGGCAGCCCAACCAGCAGCGTCGCCTGTTGAGGGTTCGCGCCGCCGAGTCCGCATCGCCACTGCCGCCGACGATGATACTGCCGTTACTACTACTACTACTACTACTACTACTACTACTACTACTACTACTGCTGCTGTTGCTACTACTACTACGACTGGTGCTGGTGCTGCTGCGGGAGGTCGCCGTGCTGGCAGAGCGTCCACCAGCGCAAAACAAAAACAAGAACAAAACAACAAAACGCACGAGGTTGCCGCTCTGGCTGCTGCGGCTGCGTTGGCTGCAGACGCCCGGGCCGCGGACCTCGAGGACGACGAGAGCGAGGAGGAGGACGACCAAGACCACTCTACGTCCATGCAGCTGCTGCTCCCGGCGAGCGCCGCCGCGGCTGGAGCCAAGCGCACACGCGTGTGGTCGTCGCGCCCGTCGCTGGGTTTGCCTTCGCCCGCGATCGCTTCCGTGCATCTGGCCGCCATGGCCGTCTCGCCATCATCGCCGCAAACCAGGTTTAGTGGTGTGTCGGCCACCCGCGACGCGTCGCGCACCGAGTCCACGGTCGACTCGCCCGGAGTTGCACTCATGTCCAGCGATCTGCAACCCCATGTTCCCGTCGCCGTTGCGGGTGCGCGAGGTCGTAAAGCACTGACAAATGGCGGCTCTGGCGCATCGTCGTCGTCTTCCCCTGCCCCTTCGATGGGCTTCCCGAGCTCGTTGGAAATTGCGCCTGGTCGTGTTCTGCGTGCCCGCGCGCGTGAGAAGGGCGACTCGGGCTTCTCGCCGGTGCAGCAGCGCACTTCCGGAAAGCCGCACGCCACCTTCCCGTCTGGATCGCTCTCTGCAAACAACCCGGCGCTGGCACAATTGCCGCCCGGCCACTGCCAGCTGAAGGATTTGAAGGTTCGCGTCATGTCGCTCCGCGATGTCGCGACCGTCTACCACATTGGTCTCAAGCTCTTCACTAAGTCGATGCCAAACATGTACCGTATCTGGACCGAGTTCTCCGTCCTCGAAGCCATCTCCACCAGCTCGCAGTTTTGCTATGTGGTCGAGGCCGTGGTCGTTCCGTTGGCAGAAGCGCCGACGACTTTGTCTGCTTCTTCTTCTTCTGCTGCTGCTGCTGCTGCCGCTGCTGCTCAAGGAAGGAGTCGACGTGGCGCAGCGACAAGCACCGTTGCTTCACCGGCTGCGGCTGTTGCATCCGAGGCCGAGTCCAACGACCTGGCGCTCAAACCCTCGGTGATTGGCTTCCTCATGGCCAATTGCGTCGTCAAGCCGTCCACCGGCAAGCTCGGCTATGTTGAATGGGTTGGTGTCGAGACGCCCTGCCAGCGCCAGGGTGTCGCCACCGCCATGTTCAAGTTCTTCCAGCGGCTCGCCGAGCAGGAGCAAGTTTCGGCCTTGCTCGCAGACACCCAGGCCAACAACCTCCCGGCCATTGCCTTCATGGCCAAGATGGGCCTGAACAAGATTTGCCCGCACGTCTACCTGACCAGCAAGCTCATCATTAACGACGCTGCCAACCCTTCAAGTAGTGTGGCAGCATTGGATGCGCCTGCAACGTCCGCAGCAGGTGCAACGGCTGGGCGTGCCGAGGAACGCGGCAACTACTTTACCCACCATGTCCCGCACAGCTTTGCTACTGGCACAACCACGATCGACCGCGAATGCCGTCGCATTTCAGAGGACGGCGTGGTCAACTACACCTACTCGTGCCCGGTTCGTGCGCCGACACCGACACCTGCAGATGCCACCCCCGCCGAGCCTACCGCCCGCCAAAGTCGCCGTGCCGCTACAGCGGATGCTGCGGATGCACTGAAGAAGCGCCGTGGGCCCGAGCGTTGGCAAATCAATGTCCGCAACATGGAAATCAACGACCTGTATCCCGTCTTTTTGCTCGGCGAGCGCGTCTTCACTGAAAATTACTCCAATCTGTACAACTTTTGGGAGGAGTCGACCGTGCTCGAGCTCTTTGGCAGTGATAGCGAGTATTGCTTTGTTGCGACCATTCACGACGAAATTGTCGGCTTTTGCATTGGCACGGTCATTGAAAAGCCGCACTCGAGCTGGAAGTATGGCTACCTCATCTGGCTCGGCGTGCATCCAGGCTACCAAGGCACGGGCGTTGCCACCCAGCTGTTTGCCGTGTTTTGCGACGCAATGGCTCGCGAGAAGGCTCGGATGCTCATGATTGATACCCAGGCCGACAACAAGCCTGCGCTTCGCTTCTTTGCCCGCATGGGCTTTGGCCGTCCTGAAGAGCACTTGTATCTGTCGACGCCGTCCGACTGGAGCAAGTCGTACGCATCGAACGCTCAGTAAACGAACACAAAACAAATAGGTTTTTTTGTTCGAGTTGCTTTGTGTGTCCATTCCTATCCTCCATTCTTTTTTTTCTCTCTGCTCTGCTCTGTGATTCGGTCGTCTGAGTCACGAACGTTTTGTCTTGAGTTTCGTTTCTGCTCTTCTTCGCTTTGTTGGTTGTTTGGCTCGTGCGTTTGTATGGATGTGTTGTTTTTTTCGAGTTTTCAATGCGATTCCCCTTTGGTCGCTTCCAAGGGTTTTTGTTTGTTTCCATTTCATGTGACGCTGTAGGAATTGACATTCAGAATGTTGGGAGGTGTCCATGCTGCTCTCTTGCTGCAATGCTGCAGCGAATCGCCATCACCTCCAATTGGTCACAAATTTTCCCCCTCAACGCCCCACATCCAGCCTGGCCGCCGTCCGCTCCGCGCTTTCAATCGCATTAACCACGATACTCTGTGTCGTTCCCCTTTTTTGTGTTTCATTCGAGTTCATTCGTGTTTTTGTTTCTTTTTCGTTGGAGAATGACTGCAAAATTGAGGCCGTTTCGACTCATTCTGGCGTTGGCGGTCGTCGTCGTCGTTGCTGCTGCTGCTGCTGCTGCTGCTGCTGCTGCTGCTGCTGCTGCTGCTGCTGCTGCTGCTGTGGAGCCCCAGCCTGCACCCGCTGCACCCAGGCACCCATTCACTGCTCGCGCTGGCTTCAACGCGCAGGCGACTGCGGACGCTGCCGCTCGGCCGCGCTCAAACAGCAGGCTGATTTACGTGCCCGACTTGGCCGTTCCGCACCGCCACACTGTTGCCCGCGCCGCCACCCCGTCCGCAGGTAGACGGCGTCGACATGAGCATTGTGTTGTCGAGTATCAGAGCGAGTGGCTGTGAATGGAGCCCTTCCAAGCCCAAAAAACAAAAACGCCACGGCCAAAAGCAAGCCAAAGCCAATGACGCGCTTCTCATTTTTACTACGAATGCGAATGCGAATGCTGATGCTAATGCAAAGCCCAGTCGATTGCTCTGTGAGCTTGGGGTGGAGGGCAAGTTGGATAGTTGGAAATGGGGAGCAGCAACGTGTCGAATGTTTGCCCTGGACGAGTGGTTTGAGCAGATTCTGAGCGTGTCGGCAGTTGAGCTTTTTACCACAAATGGGAACATGTCTGAGCTTTGTGGATGACTTGCATTTAACTTCTCCCATTCCCCCTCCCCCTCCCCCCGCCTCCTCTTGTTTTTGTTGCACAGATCGCCCACCGCAAACCCAGCGAAATGTGGCAACATCTCGACGTGCAAGCGATACCCCGAACGCAGCAAATGCAAGTCGTTGGTTTCTTGTTGCGTTTTTGTGGGGGGTATGTGATCTGACCTTTCTTCACGCTTGTCGTCCGCTCAGGTTCTGTTCCACGATATCGGCACGTATGCCAACGTTGACTGGCTTGGAGATGGCAGCGATGTACGTTTTGTTGACAACTCCAAAGCATTTGGCTTGGAAAAAAGGGAGAAATGGTTTTTGCCTCACTCACTCAACTCGCTCCCCGCCCCCCCCCACCACCACCACCTGTACATCCATGCATCAGGTCGTCCTTGCACTCTTCATGGACACTCTGCTGCCCGGCACGGGTTTTGCCTCCCGGTACTGGCGTTCGGACGACTATGGACACACGTTCACAAACATGGCGTCTGCCCTGCCTGCTGACGCCGTCGTGTACGACTGGCATTTCGACAACTTTTTCACGAGCCGTTTCCATCTTACGGACGCGAAAAAGAATGTCACATACGTCACTATCGATGGTGGTGCGAGCTACACTGCGCGAAACACGCCCTTCTACCCGTCCGCCTTCCTCTTCCATCCCTCTGATCCCAACACGTTGATGGCCATCAACTCGCGCGTCTCAAACGTCAACCTGGCATTTGGCGATCTCTGGATTTCGACCAACAACGGAGGCTCGTGGACCATGATTCTCAAGCAAGTCGAGCAGTTTGCCTTTGGCGATGTGACGTATGGCGATGCCGAGGGTACCATCTATGCCCAGACCCGTGGTATGTATTGTAGTTTCTGATATTTCTCGAGCGTCGTGGCAAGTTGCAACTATTGATTTTTTGGTTTGTTTGTTTTGTTTTTTTTTTTTTTTCCGACAGATGGTCAGCTGTCCGTCTCAAACGATCTTGGAGCAACTTTTCAGACCTTGATGACTGGACTTTCGTACTTCCAACTTGACGGCGAGTACATGTTTGCCATTGTACGCAGCGAAACGCGGTTTTTTTTTTTGTTTTTTTGTTTTTTGTGCCTCTGTTTTTTGTTTCATTTTGCGCTCATCATTCCTGCTCTGTTTGTAGACCGATGCGCAAGACCTGTACGTGTCCCTCAATCGCTCCACATTGACCAAGGCGACATTCCCTGTGGCTGGCACGGCCGAAGGTGTCTTTGTTCTGGACTCGTTCGAGCAGCAAGTCTTTGTCGCCCACGCGTCCTACTTTGGCGATACCAATCGTCGAGACTTGTACATTTCTGGCCGTCAAGGCCTCTCCTACGTTGCTTCGCTCGAGGACATTGTCTACCTGCCGAGCAAGAACAGTCGTGGAGTGATTGATTTCACTCCCGTGAATAGCATGCGGGGTGTTTACATTGCCAATCATTTGGTCACGGTTAGGCAAAGTTTTTGTGTGGATGGGGAAAAGGGAGCAGGAAGTTTGTACTGACTGATTGGGCTCACGGCAACTCTTTGTCAACAGTTTGGAACCGATACGTTGGTTCGCTCGGTCATTACCTACGACAAGGGCGGCAACTGGCATGCAATTACTCCTCCGGCGGAAGACGTCGATGGCGATCCGTTTTCATGCATTGCTGTAAGTCACGGGTGACTCTTTCCAACAGCTCTGCAGCTCATTTCTTTCGCTTCTCTCCCTTTCTCCAGGCCAATTGCTCGCTGCACCTCCACAGCGATTTGACCGCTGCCCTGCCTTTCATTCGTGCCACGCCAATTTACTCGTCGGCGTCGGCCATTGGCCTGATTGTTGCATCCGGCGTCGTGGGCGCCGACCTGGATTACTACAGCGACGAGGTGCCGCAAGATGTGTTTGTCAGTCGTGATGCAGGCGCCAACTGGAAGCACGTGCTGCGCGGCTCGCACATGTTTGCCACGGCCGATCATGGCGGTCTCATTGTGGCGATCGAACGGGACATTAACACGAATATTCTCTCGTACGTATCTTTCCCAAAACAACAACAAAAACAAAAAACAAACAATGCCAAGATATGCCACTGGCACCGTTCCCATTGTTCACCCTTTATTTACTCGTGTTTTTTGTTCGGACTTTGTTTCGATAATCCCGTGTTAGCTTTTCGTACAACGAGGGTCGGACGTGGCAACAATTCCAGTTTTTCGAGGACAAGATTCGCATCGCTGGCCTGCTGACCGAGCCCGGCGAAACCTCGGTCGTGTTTTCCGTTTATGGTTATGACGAGTACGTGTATGAGTGGATTGCCATCCAGGTGGACTTTTCGACTGTGCTTGGCGAGCCGTGCACTGAGAGCGACTACGAGTTTTGGGCGCCGCTCGATCCGTCGAGCGACATGCCGTGCATCCTGGGTCGTTCGCGCGTCTACGAACGTCGCAAGCTGTCTGCGCGCTGCATCAATGGAAGGGACCACGAAGCTGTTGTGCAGGATAGCAACTGCCAATGCTCGCGCGAGGATTTTGAATGCGACTTTGGCTACTACCAGCCCGACATTTCGAGCGCGTGTGTGCTGGAGCCCGGCAGCATTCCGGCCAGTATCCCGTCGCCATGCCCGGGTGGCACCACGTATCCAAAGTCACAGGGCTACCGCAAGATTGCTGGCGATAGTTGCGTTGGCGGCGACGAATCGTTGGCGCCCGTTGCAACCCCGTGTCCCAAGTCGCCCATCCTGGGTCTGACCCTCTCGGCCACAGTCACCAGCGCCATTCCGGTGTCCACCACCGTCATCTTCCGTGCCGCTGTTCAAGAGGGATCGCTGGAGAACGCACAGTACATCTGGAACTTTGGTGATGACACGGCGACCGTCGGCACCAGCTTCCCGAATGTCACTCACATTTTTGCCGCCGGTGGTCTGTTCTCGGTCTCGGTCACTGTGAAGAATGGTATCAGTGAGTCTTCCGCCTCCATGACCATTGAGGTTCAAGGTGAGTATTCTGTTTGTTGAGTCAAAGAGCTAGAGCACCCCGTTTCTTGTTGTTATGGTTGTTGTCGTACCACAAACTGGCTGACTCTGCCATCTGAAAAGAGCGAGAGCACCCCGTTTCTTGTTCTTGTGGTTGTTGTTGTCGTACCACAAACTGGCTGACTCTTCCATCCGCCCCTTCGCTCTCTTTCCAGACAACCTGGCCGTCGCCGGGTTTGACTTCCCTCCCACCGTCTATGTGGACCAGAAGACGACGTTTGCCGTGCGCATGCAGCCGAATCTGTACTTTGGCGCATCCACGTACCTGTGGAGCTTTGGTCCGGAAAATGTCGTCATCAATGGCTCTAGCAGTATCGTCCACACGTTTAAAAAGAAGGGCACGTACACTGTCGCGCTGTCCATTCACAACAAGGTCGACAATCACGCCGAATCGTTCACCGTTGAGGTGGTCCAGGGCGACGACTCTGGCTCGTCCTTCCCGATTGCTGCGGTGGCTGTGCCTGCGGTGTTGGTGGTGATTGCCCTCGGCGCTGTAGTCTATCACTACCGACGCAAGTACTCTGAACTCAACGTGCGCTACTCGTCGCTGGCCGCTGAGATTGCTCCCGAAGATGCCAACCCCGATTCGCCGTCGCCCATCTCTGCTGTCGGCATGCGCCCAGCGGCTCACTTTTCGAATCAAAAGGCGCATCTGCGTCTGCATGAGGATGACGATACTGATGATGTCGTGGTGTAGTTGGTGTCGTGCTTTGTGTGTGTTTGGAACCAAAAATCGTGACAGATGCATTCTTTCTATTTCAGTTGCAAGACATGACAATGGCAAAAAAATGTGCATGAATTATCACTTCGTGTTGCGCGCAGTACTCCAAACCACCATAGCCCCCAAATCGCGAACTGTGCCGCTTGGCGAACGGCCCTGCTGAAGTAAAAGCACGCAGTCGGCAAACGAAGGGCGGGCAGAGGGTTCCCATTCCCAGGTCGTCAACATCAGCGAGTAGAGATGCGCAGGACAGTCCCGAGGTTGCGGCAAACGATCGCCGCGCTCCAGACCCACAAGGTACTGCTCCCGCTCGACATTCGCCCAGGGTGCTTGGCCCATTGTAAAGAGCTCCCCTGATTCAAAACGCAAGCGTGAGCAACGTCGCGGAATTCAACCTTTGCTCGACAAGTGCAGATCCAACTTACAAAGCACAACGCCATACGAAAATACATCCGATTGGCTCGAGAACTTGCGATAGTTGAGTGTTTCGGGCGCCATCCACTACGATGCACCAGACTGTAAATACAAGGCTACAAGAAACGACAAACCATCGACCCAAAGCGTCCTCGGCAATCAATCGACTTACGCGAATCGGCAACTTCTGCTTCGACTGCAACTTGTAATAGTCCTTGTCATTCAGCTCCCTGGATAAGCCAAAGTCGGCAATCTTGGCGACCAGATGCTCGCCAACAAGGATGTTCCGTGCGGCCAAATCACGATGAAGCACGCGCGATTGCTCCAAGTACGCCATGCCTTCAGCAACACCGGTGGCCACATGCACATACTCGTCTGGCGACCAGACGACACCACTCTTTGCCGATTTCCGAAGCAGGTTGCGGAGATCACCTGTCGAGTTTTCATGAAAGTGAACACCAATGAAAATCCGCTTCACCAGCTGGGACTACGATTGTCAAGAACTTACCATACGGCACATACTCCAGAACGAGCATTTGCGGTTGACCTCGTCCGGCTGGGAGCACCGCGAGGACATTGACAATGTTGGTGCGGTTCAGCCTGCGCAAGAGCTCGGCCTCGTGCACAAAGTCTTGCTCCGCTCGAACGTTCGCATCCAATTGCAGAGTCTTGACTGCGACATCGACCGTCTGCGCGCCAGGGGCAAACAGGTGGCGATGCTGGGGAGCAATGAGGGCAATGGACACGTTCGCGGAAAACACTTCTCCAAAGGCGCCTCGTCCGAGCAGCTTGCGCTCGCCAGTGGCTATCTGCGATGACAGCATTGCAGATGTTGAGACCACTGCAAGGCTGTATTCAGTTGACGGCGTGGAATACGGCAATCCTCCGACCGCTGCATACTCGGGATCGCTGGGGTTTGGCATGAGCGGCAGTGCGTAGTCAGCTGGGGTGGAGTAGGCTGTCGAGGCAGGATAAGAGCTCTTTTGCTTGGTTTGAACAGCAACATCGTAGACTGGATCGTGGCCCGGAGCAAAGTTCGGGTTGGTCATTTCGATAGTAGCGGAAGTGCTTTCCATCTTGTGGTTGCCGTGGCTTCGCTTCCTTCGACGCAGAAGTACAACCGCGACCACGATCGCAATCAGAACGACGACGCCTGCTGCTGCGGCGCCAGCAGCTGCGGCAACAGGGCTGCTGCCACCATCGCTTTGAGCGCCAGAAGAGCCATCATCGCATGAGCTGGTGGAGTTGGAGGCTTTGTAGCCAGATGGGCACGCAGCAACGCAAGAATGAGACGGCTTCAAAGCAAAAGTGCCGCTTGGGCAACGAGTCACGCAAGACCGAGTCGAGTTGTCGGCATAGCCGACAGTGCAAGTGTTGACGCAAGACCAGGTGGCATTGTGCGCAAACCCGACGGAGCAGGTCGAGGCGCAACTGTGTGTAGATGAATCGGCCCACGAGTTGGCTGGGCAATTCGCAACACATTGTCGAGTGCTGTCATCTTTGAAGCGTCCACCAGAGCAGCTCGCCGCGCACGATGGCGGAGTAGCAAGAGAATTTGCGTACGTCGGCGACAGACATGACACAACGCATGATCCGCTGGTAGGATCTGCAAAGAGGCTCCCATCACATTCCGCCACACACGTCCAAGTTGAATTCTGCCTGAAAAGTCCCGAGGAACAGCTCGAAGCACAGGTGCCAGTCGGAGAGTCCGCCCAAGAGTTGGCTGGGCAATTCGCAACACATTGTCGAGTGCTGTCATCTTTGAAGCGTCCACCAGTGCAGCTCGCCGAGCACGACGGCGGAGTCCGCAGACCGTCGCCATAAGTCCCAGCAGGACAAGTCTGGACACAAACCTTGCTGATTGGCTCGGCATAGTACCCGCCTGTGCAAGTTGAAACGCAAACACGAGGCGAACTCAAGGGGTTTCCGTACGTTCCATCGGGGCATGGAGTGACGCAGGTTCGAGAAGCATCACCGAAATAGTTGGGTGCAGGGCAGCTTTCAACGCAAAGGCGGCTTACTGGGTCGGCAAAGTTTGAAGTACACGACGCAACACAAATCGAGCCTTAAAGGTACCAAGTGCCTGGACACTCTGAGTCGCACATGCGCGTGTCGTCATGCGGATAAGTGCCTCCTGGTGACACATGTGCGGTTGGTGGCATCGCCATAGAAGGGACTGGTACACGAAGTGCAAATGCGGTTGCTCGTGGGAGTACAATCCTGCGATTGAAAGGAGCTAGCAGAGCATGCGGACGTGCAAGAAGTGCAGGCAGTTGCAGACGACGAATCATGGTCCCATGTTTCAGTGCCGCAAGTGGTGCACGTCGTGCCGGCTGCGGGCGCATAGTTTCCAGGAGGGCAAGTAATCGCCGCGGTGGCAGAGTTGGAATCGTGATCAAACGAGCCCGCAGGAACGTTAAAGTTGGTGCAGGGTCCAGCCTTGGCTCCGGTTGAGGTGTCCGTGCCCGCGCCGCAGGCAACACAGGCTGTCTCAACCAACGAATCGTGATCCGTCATGCCAGCAGGACACAGGAAATTAAACACGACATTCCCGTTGGCTAGTCCTGGGGAGGCTGGATTGGTTCGATCGGAAGCGTACCTGCACAAGTGCAAGTAGTAGATTGTGCTCGCATTGATTGAGAGTGACAAGGTTGATTGGAGGCCGCAGCTGTCGTCGGCTATCTGGTTGAGAATAGTGCCGAAATTGTTGACACAAGAGCCACTCGAAAGAAACATCATCGTATCGTCAGACACCAAGCCGCAGGTGGTCATGTTGATGGTTCCTGCAGTTAGTGGAGTATATTGCCAAGTCAAGCATTTTGCGCCGCCAATGTTGCTCCCGCCTTGAGGTCTTTCGTACGGCGCGTTGTACAGGCCAATGGATCCGGTATACGGGCGTGCCGCACCACTCGACCCGGTGAACGCAGGCGCGTTCGAACACGAAGCCGATTGTGCGTCGGCGAAATGAGCGACGCAGAGCACAACGAGAAGGATTGCCAGCCGCGACCGTGCCATCTTGTTGGGCCCTTGCTGCGGGATTGAACTTCAAATACGAGTAGGAGAGGGCAGCGCGAGTGATGAGCAGCACAGGAGAGCGAAGGTGAGGGGGTAGTAGTGTGTTGGAATTGAAGCGGGTTTCAAAATAAAATAAAAAACAAAACAACAATTTTAAAAAACAATGCTAAAAAAAACTGAACTGTTCAGTTGAGTTGACGACACTCGAAATTCTTCGACAAAAGAGAGAAACAACAACAAACCTACATTTACTTGATATCACTGGAGTGCTGAGGAAGGGACGAGGAGGTCGAGAAAGGGGGAGAGGAACAGAAGGCGCGGCTTTTGCTCATTAAAACCTCCAGAGTCTCTCTCACAATGCTGCGAACAGCAGCCGGGCTGGAGCGTAGCGGTTTTTTTTTTTTCGTTTCGTTTGAGTCAATGTGTGAGGGGAGTTGGCGAGATGGTTGTTTGTGTGGAACTTGTGTTCTCCAAACAAAAACAAGGTCGCTTCAGTCTCGACGTTGCCCATTCGCTCTCGCCAAGTGGCAAGGCAAGTGGTATTTCATTGTAACTCTCTATTTATTTGGATGACGGGCCATCCTTGCGTGTTTCAACAATTGCAAGCGGATTGCAAGCGGCAAATCACACCACCTTTTTTTGTTTCTCTCTCTGTTTTAGCGACGACTGTACTTTCTGAGAATTTCTTGGCGAAGATCGAGGCGTGGCTTCTTCTTGGCGACAGAAGTCTCCATGTAGGCCATACCGTCAGCACCCGAAAGCGACTGCATGCTGCCAATCCGCCGCGTTGCTGCTTTGCGTGACTTCTTGCCAGACGCCCCGGCAGCACTGCGCGCTTCTCCGCCCGTCAGCAAATCATCACCGCCAAGCTTCTCGTCCTCGGCGTCCGCGTCGTTGGCCTGGATGACGGTCGTGAGCAAATCCAGCTGGTCGGTCTTGCTGCGGTAGGCGAGATCGGGAATGTCCTCCATGCCCTCCAGTTTCGTAATGACTTTGAACGTGTAGCCCTGGTCCACCAAGAACTGCTGGCGCTTTCCAGAGTAGTACATTTCCGACGTGTCTTGCGAGACCAACGAGTAAAAGAAGGCATTGTACTCCTCCGCGAGCGAGCCCTTCTTGGCACGCAAAATGCGGCCGAGACGCTGGGCCTCCTGTCGACGCGAGCCGTAGTGTGCCGAAATTTGAATCAGGACATTCGCCTCTGGTAGATCGAACGAGTTGTCGCCGACCTTTGAGATAAAGATGGTGCTCAGACCGGCATTGTGTTGGAAGTGCTGCAGGACGCGCATGCGCTCCGTCTGGCCCGTCTGACCATAAATGAATGGCTTGCCCATCTTGGTCGCGTACACCTTGAGAGCAAACACGTTATCACTAAACACGATGATTTTATCACCGCGCTTTTCGTGGTAGCGAATGAGGAATTGGCACGTCTGATGGAGGAGCAGGAGGAGGAGGCGGGGGAGGCGGGGGGGGAGGAATTGTGAAAAAGCAAGAAAACAAAAAACAAATCAACAACAAAGCTGACGACCATCATCCTTTAGTTTTTGTTTTTTCTTCCCCCTCTCCAACCGACCCTACCTGAAACTTTAACGGATTCATGCACTCGAGAAGCTGCCGCTTGCGCGTTCGCGTCTCAAGATACACCTTGTAAAACTCTGGCGACATGGGGCACCAGACCTCGGCGCAAGAAACGCGCGCGATAAAGCCACGCTTTTGCAAATCCATCCAATTCGCCTCGTACAGCTTGGGGCCAATGAGAAAGTTGAGATCCGTAATCTTGTCGTCCTCGCGAACGAGCGTGGCCGTGAGGCCGAGCTTGCAGTGCGCCGACACGGTCATGAGAACCTTGCGGAACATGTCTGCAGGCACGACGTGCACCTCATCCAAGACCACCAAACCCCACTCGGTGTTTTGCATGAACTGCATGATGACTTCCGACTCGGCTGAGCGTTTGCCCGAGAAGGCCACCATCGAATAGGTGCTAATGACAATGCCGCAGTCCTGGGGCGGGTCTTTCGAGTCGGACGTGAAGCGCGCAATCCGGTCGGGATGGATGGTCGACCACATTTGATACTGTCGCGCCCATTGCTCGACAGCAACGCCAGAGGTACACAGCACAAGCGTGCGCTTTTTCACAGTGCAAGTGGCAGTCACGCCGACCAGCGTTTTGCCGGCGCCGCACGGCAAGACAATCACGCCCGATCGCGCTCGTCCGTTGCCAAACATCTTGTTGAGGCTCTTTTCTTGGTACGGACGGAGAGTCGCAATCGGCTTGAGGTCGAGGTCCAGGTTCGGATTGACCGTGTCGTTTCGAAAGTCGTACTCTTCAAGGAGTGGGTAATCGAGTGCGCCAATGCACCGCTTTTTGACTGTTTCGACCATGGTTTTGATAATTTCCACAGACATGACCTTTTTGGGGCCTCCCACTGGAAGCGCGACCGCGTCTGCAAAGCCATCCGCGTCGTTCTCGTTCTCGTTCTCGGTGGCAGCAGCGTCGTCGAAAGTGATGCCATTGCTGTCGTGGCTGCCAGCGTCCATCGCGGCTTCTTGCTGCTGCTGTTGTTGTTGTTGTTGTTGTTGTTGCTGTTGTTGTTGTTGCGGTGTGCCCTCACCACTGTCGCCGCTGCTGCTTTGCTTGACGGTTGGATGGCCATCTGCGCGAGTATCCATGGAGTTGGGATTGCGATTCGGCAGCGACGACGACGAAGGGACTGGCCCGCGCCCGCCGACCGCGGTCGATTCCAGCAAGAGTCGCACCTCGGCGAGCTCTTCGCTTTCGTGCTCGACCACCTCCTCACGGAGCTCGGCTTCGTCTTCCGCGCGATTCATCTGCTCGAGAAAAGAGCCGGCTGAGGCGTTCGGCGCGGCGGAGGATGAGCCTGCCGCCCGTGCGCCGCCATTCGCCTCGTCGGGGGCGGCCATCGCTGCGAACGAGATGCCCTCGGTGGGCGCATCAGAGATGGAGAATCCAGACGAGAAGCTGTCGGTCGGCATGCGTGCCTGAGCAATGACCTCGTCGTCCATAATCTTCTCGAGTGCCTGCGGGTAAGAGCTCTCGATAAAATACTTGTTGTGCTTGAGCACCAGCTTGACCTTGCCGTACGAGATGGTGCAGTCGCGAATAAAGTCGCAAATCTCTGCGGGAATGGCATTCTTGGACAGACGGCCAAGCACGTCGATAATGTTCTCCGTCTCCAGCCCAACCGAGACCGCGGCATACAGCGAGTACGGCGTGAGGCGGTACTCGTGGATGAGGTGCGGTCTGCACACTGGCTCGGAGATGGCAATGAGAAAGTCTGTGGCCAGCTTGTAGATTGGCGAAAACGTCTCCAAAAACAAGTGGCCGTCCGGCGAAACCCACAGCGGCCGCGACATGTGATCCGGCTTGAGTGGCAGGGTTCCAAAGTCGTGTGCGATGGTCAGCCCGCCCGTGCCATGCATGTCTGGCTTGTCGTGCAGCAGCTCGTCGTTGGCGCCGTCGTCGACCTCTGCTGCGTCCAGCTTGCGCGCGGCTCTCGGCAGCGCACCGCCATCGTCGTCGTCGTCATCATCATCGTCGTCGTTCTCGTTGTCATCATCGTCGTGGTCGTCGTCGTCGTCGTCGTCCTCGTCGTCGTCCGAGTGCTCTACCTTGTACGTTTCGCGCTCGTCTTCATCGTCCTCTGCTCAGCGTCGAGCATCCGTTCCAAAGCGCACAGACACGCACCACACAGACACAGAATCAAAGTAAGCATTGGTGGTGCATGGGTCCAGAAAGGACGGATCGACAGCGCACGTCGTTCTCTGCACGTTCATGGCAGGAAGTTTACTGCAACGGTCCAATGCAATGGCAGGCTCCATTGGATTCGATCTCTTCTAGTTGAGTAAAAGGTTCAAACGAGGTTGTTTTACCTGCCCTTCGCTTGCGACCCATTGTTACAAAGTGTGTCAGTCGGAAAAAAAAAAAAAAAAAAAAAAACGAGTGGACTGAACTCCAATTGGAGGAGACTTGGAACAAGCTTCTCAGATGAGGTCTTGCTCGATTCTGAAAGGTGGTTGGAATGATCAAGAATAGGGTAGAAGTGTTATCGAGTTGAAGCGAAGGCGAACGGAGATGAAAAAGTTGTACGTGCGAATGCTGCACTTTGTGCCTTGTTGTGTGCTTCAGCCAAGCTGGTCACCGCCACGAACTCTTGTGCGATGAGAAATGTTCTAGCCAGTGGACAGGTGCAAAAACGAGTCTTCTTACTCGGGGCAGCAAAGGGCGTTTTCAAGTCATTCAGCGACAACTTTCGAATTGATTGGACATTTCCGAGTCCTCTTGCAATCTCCAGCTCCCCTGAGACTTGAAGAGATGTTGCTCTGAAGAATAGGCATCAAATCGAAGTCGGGGAGGGAAGTCAATGTCAGATGAAGCTGCTGCAGCGCGGAATTGTTTGTCAGACCCCAAAACAAACGAAACTTGTCAAAAAAATCCTTCTCCGTCGCGATTCCAACCTCACGATACTTCCACGTCCTTTCGAAGCACAACATTGTGAGCTATGAAGCAGATGCTGGTGTTGTGAATGTGGTGGATGTGCTGTTGTTGTGTGATTTGTTTGTTGTCGTCGTGACTTGAATCATGTGGTTTGGCGTGACTTTGTGCCATTTGTCTCTGCTCTGGTTGCTTCAAGTCGACTGGCATTGATGTCTTGCAGCTGACACGGTCTGACTCGAGGGCCTTTCAGGTGTGGCACTCAAGAAGGGAAAAGGGCTACCATTTTTGTTGTTGATCCACCTCCTTCCACGCCCTGATCCCACAAGCGTGCACTTCCTCGCCCCTCGCGATGGATCTTCAAACGACCAGCAAACTCAACGGCACACATCGACGTGGCCAGCCTCACGAAACCGTGGGAGTCGTGAGGGGCCACCCAAACTCCAACAAAACTAACAAAGTCAAAGTCCAAAAACAAGTTGACAGGTTTTCACGCTTTCCCTCATGTTCATCCCTTTTGGTCTCTCCCCTTCCTTCCCAGCCTGTCGTTCTCTCTCCCTTCCACATTTCCTCCCTCGTCCATTTTTTTCTTGCGCTTCGTTTCTGACAATCTCACCATCGCTTCATCTTGTCCAACCATCCAAATCCAGCCAAAGCTCACTCGAAAGCGTTTTTTTCCCAATCCGCAAACTCCGACTTTTTTTCTTCTTTTTTTTTTTTCTTTCTTTTTTCTTTTTTTTTTTTCTTTTTTTCCCCTCTCTTTTCCCTCTTCTTTTTTCTCCTTCCGTTAGATTTCTGTTGCAAAAGGTAACACTGCAAGCCTCAGATGTGCATGTCCGATCCCCAGCACAGCACGACCTACTCGAGAGACAAGCACCCAGACAAGCCAGGACAAAGCCAAGAGAGAAGAAACGACAAGAAAAAGAAAAGAAAAAAAATCGACTTTTTTTTTTCTGTGGTTTTTGATTTTTTTTTTTCTTCTTCCTGCTCGTCTCGCTTGTTTCCTCCGCTCTTGAGGTGGCTTGGTTTGATGCTGGGGTGTTGTTATGATCCATCCAAGTCGTTCCATAGTCAAGGACGCGGGAGTGCCATCCCCCCCCCTCCCTTCGGAGCGTCTTGTTGGGCGGGGTGAGCTTTGGGGCTGTGGTTGATCTCTCCCACGCTGAAATCCAAGCTGGCTTTTTTTTTTCTTCTTCTTCTTCTTCTTTCTCTCTTCTCGTCGCCCTCGTTCTCCTGCTGCCGCTCAGTGGCCAGGATCCGCAGCGTCCTTTTTCCCCATTGACGACAGAGCAGTGTCGCCCGAGACGTTCTTTTCGGAAGCGAAGCCAGCCAGCACCTCCATCCAAGTGCCGAAAAAAGCTTTTTTTTTCCTTTTTTTTCCACTTTTTTTCTTTTTTAAGGTTTGAGGGTTTCCTGTCACGTTGATCCGTGGCCGATGGCGATGGATCGCACTTCCAGCCGCAAGCAGTTCATGTCAGCAATGTATTTCTGAAGACGCGGTGGCGGCAGAACGCGCCGTGCTCGCTCTGCGCTGCAACTCATGGTGTCGGCCGAGGCGCTTTTTTCGGTTTTTTTTTCTTTCGTTTTCTTTTTTCGTTTTTTTTTTTTTTGTTCCGTCCGTGCTCAATCATCCACATAGCACAGTCGCACAAGCCATCAAGGGCAATCGCTAGATGTGTTTGTGTTGTGTTCTTGTGAACAAGTGAGGCAGAGGGCGATCCCTCAGTCAAACGAAAACCCTTTTTTCCTTTTTTCCTTTTTTTCCTTTTTTTTCCTTTTTTTTTCCTTTTTTTTTCCTTTTTTTTCCTTTTTTTTTTCTTTTTTTTTCCTTTTTTTTTCCTTTTTTTTCCTTTTTTTCCTTTTTTTTTTTTTTCGGTTGGTGGTGCCCCGGGTCTCCAATGTTATCCCGCCTTTTTTTTTTTTTTTTTTTTTTTTTTTTTTTTTTTTCCCTGTTTCTTTCGCTTTTTGTCACGGCTCGGTTTTTTTTTTTTTTTTTTTTCCATCCTTTGCTCGTTCTCTCTTCATTTTTCTCTCTCTTTCTCTTTCACTTTTTTTTATTTATCTCATTGATTATCGTTTGATAGGAATCAGGTATCTCCTTTTTTTTTTTTTATTTCTTTTTTTCTTTTTTAAAAATTCTGATCTGCAACATGTGTTACACGATGACGCTCCGTTCCTTTCTGTCTCTTTTCGCTCTCTCTTTCGCCCTGTTCCCCCCTTCCCCACTTCCACCCAAAATTCAATCACTCTGGCGTTCAACAGCAGAACGCGCCTCCCCCCCCCCTTTTGACATCCATCGCACCACCGCCCGGTCTCTCGCATTGTTTACACTTTTTAAGTCTGCGATGATCGATTATCACAAATTCGCCACCCTTCATAAATCTACTTCACATCATCCTCGACATCCTCCTCATTGTCCTCATCCGACACTTGCGTTGTGTGTGTGTGTGTTTGTGTTTGCTTTGCTCGACTTTCCCGACTTGGCTTGACCTTTTTTACGTCGCTTTCTTCTGCACTGACACTCATTTTTGCTCACTTTTTCGTTTGCGTTTCTCCTTATGTTGCCTTCCCTCCTACAGTTCGAGTAGACTCTGGTCCTCGCTTTTTCTTCATACTGACACTTCTTGCGTTTTTTACAACAAAAAAATCTCCACCCTCCCCCACCCTCACGCCCTTCGCTCTTCCCTTTCTTTCGACAAC
>NW_011887301.1:1163012-1168300 GCF_000151315.2 Capsaspora owczarzaki ATCC 30864 | reverse complement strand
CCGTTCCTTCGATTCTTTTCTTCTCCTTCAAAGCCAACCCTCTTTTTTGCTTTTTGTCTTTATCCTTCAAGCTCTCCCAAAAAAAAAAAGCCATGTCCACTGACGCCCTCCTTGCCTCCCATTCTGAGATTGAGCGCGCGCTCGCCCAAGATGCCGCCCTCCTCGACTACCTGTCGGACGATCTCGCCAGCCACCACGCAGTGTCTGCTCCTGGCTCGCCTACGCCCGTTGCCTACGACTGGACGTCGTTTGACAGCGCCCCTGCCTCGCCGGCGCACCCGACGAGCCACGTTGAAGCCTCGCCGCAAGCCAAGAAGGCCCCTGTGGCGGTTGCCAGCATGCTGCTCGAGCGTCGCGGCCTGTCCCTTGACGGCGCCACCAACCTGCGCATGTTTGTTGGCCACCAGAACGCGTGCCTGCAGGCCTCCGCCTCGGTGAGCGCCTCGTGCAACCCCAGCCCCACCCCGATGATGGACGATCTGTTTAGCGGTGAGATGGTTGCAGCCCTGTCTGCGTACAACACGCCGTCCGCCACGCCTCGCCACAGCCCTCTGCACTTCCGCGAGTCTGCCGATGGCAACGCCTTTGACGTTGTGCCCCGCTCGCTGTCTGCGCACACCTCGTCCGCCTCCAGCGACAGCGACGACGACATGATCTCGGCCACCATGGCCTCGCACAGCTCGATCGACTTCCCGACCCTGTTCATCTCGGACACGCCCTCCGTTGGTGGTGCCGCCCACGCCAATGCCGTCCTCCGCCCCTCGGCCCTGACCCTGTCCCCCGACTCGCGTCCCGCGTCCCCGCTGCCCGCCGACCATGCCGTCGACACTGCCCTTTCTGCGCTCTTGCACTCGCGTCTCAACAACTACGATCTCGTGGTCAAGATGGACGCCGAGGACGACGACGACGAGCTTGTCGGCGTCTTTGACGACGAGCAGGCTGGCTTTGCCCTGCCCATCCTCAACCCCGCCGTGTCTGCCGCCACCGCAGCCGCTCTCCGCGCTGCCGCTGCCTCTGCCCCCTGCTCGCCCTTCTACGACAGCGGTGACGCCGAAGATGACGAGGAAGATGAGGCCGATGACGAGATTGACGTTGAGACGGTCGACGAGTATGTGCCCAAGCGTCCGCTGCGCAAGTCGGCCGCCAACTCGTTTGTTGCCACCCAGCGTCGTCTGCAACGTGGCTCGGCTTCGCTCCCCGTGTCCCCCGCGTCCTCCCCCGCCCGCCGTAGCATCAAGCGCAAGGCCGACGATGACATGTACATGCCGACTGGCTCGCGCGTCTCTGTCCGTCTCCAAGCCGCCGCGTCGCTCCCCAGCTCGCGATCTGCCTCGCCCCTCCCCTTCCCAAGCTCCGCGTCCTATGCGTCCACTTCGGCCTGGGCCGCCAAGCGCTCGTGCACTGACGTCTCTGTGCTCCTCGCGGCCACTGCCGCTGTGACTGCCGCTGCTTCTGGCGACCCGCTGCCCAGCGAGCTCATGAATGCTCTTGGTGTCAACCCTGACTCTGGCAAGCCCATTACGGCTGTGGCGGTGGCTGCCGCTGCCATCACGGCTGCTGTTGGCGGACCGGTGTCCGAGTTTGACATGAAGCGAAACATTCACAACGTGCTTGAGCGAAAGCGCCGCAACGACCTCAAGGACTCGTTCACTGAGCTCCGTGAGGTCATTCCCGAGATGGCCGAGGACGAGCGCACTCCCAAGGTCAACATTCTCACCGAGTCACTGAAATCATCATGGAGCTCACTGCCCGGCAATCCGTGCTCGAATCCAACAAGGCCAAGCTGCTCAAAGAACAACACGCTCTCGAAGAGCGTCTTCGACAACTGCGATCGCGCAAGTCCCGCGCGTAAAAAAACTAAAACGTTCTCTGTTATTGCTAGTTGATTGTTCATTGTTAGGCTTTGTCGTTTTTTGTTTTCTTTTGTTTGCTTTCGAGTTTTTGTTGCTGTTGGTTTTTTTGGTCCTTCTTACGTTTGGCTTGAACTTTCTTTTTCTTTCTGCTTTTTCTTCATCCTTCTTCTTCTTCTGATTCTTCTTCTTTTTCCCCCCGAGTTGCTGCACCTGTCGATATTGCGTTTGCTTTCGAAAATAACAAAAACATTGGTTTTTAACAAACGCAACCTTCCTTGCGCAGTCAAGCATACCACAAAGCCATCACAAGCATACCACATAGCCATAAGAACGCCACTCGCTTCAACTCATCAACTCATGACTCGGCCGCAACTGCCGAGTCGCCGACCCGCTCGATGGGAATGTCGTTGCTAGCCTTGGCGACTGGCTTGCTCGACCACAGCGAGACGAGTTTGCTGTTCCAATACTCCAAGGACGACGTGAAAATGTTGGTGGCAGACTTTGCGTTGTCGGACATCTTGCGAGTAGCTCCGGCGACTATTTTGGAGGCTTCTTTGGCGGCGAGCTTGGTGTTCAACCACTCAAAGCCAGCCTCCAATCCTTCGCCCCGGGTTGCCGATGACTGCTGGATGTACCACGGGTGCTTCCCGGCAATCGAGGACAGGTCGAGTTGCTCTGTGATTTCCGCGATTGTCATTGCGTTGGGCAAGTCCTGCTTGTTGGCAAAGACCAGAATCGGAATTTCTGCTTGCTGTGGCTCTTCCAACAGGTCCAGCATGCGCGTCAGCTCGTGTGCAGCTTCAGAAATGCGATCGCGGTCATTGCTGTCCACCATCAGAATCACAGCGTCCGTGTTTGCTGTATAGTGCCTCCATAGTGGGCGCTGCAACAACACCGAGCGACCCAACAAAAAAAAAACAAGCAAACAACGTGAGTCTCACTTTGTGTGTTAATCACAGACATCCTAGTGTCGCTCACAATGCCTCCTCGGCCGCCAATGTCCCACGTGGTGATTTTCAAATTCTTGTACTCGATGGTCTCGACGTTGAAGCCTGCACTCGCTTGTGGTTAGAAATTCTCCAAATGTGTGTGTTTTTTGTTGTGAGGTTGGTTTTCGATCCTTACCAATCGTAGGGATGGTCGTAACGACTTCGCCAAGCTTCATACGGTACAATGCTGTGGTTTTGCCTGCTGCGTCCAGGCCTATCGTGGCAGGCATCGTGGCAGGCATACACAAGGAAGAGAAGAGTGAGTCGGCGTTCATTTGTGAAACTTTTTTTTTTTTTTTGGCTTGGTTCAAGCCGAAACTGCCTGCTGACCCTCGTCCATCATCACCACCATCACCATCAGCACTATCGCTTCCAAAGACCTGTTGAAACAAGCGCAATGAAAAGGATTCGATGGCATGTAGCGCGCCCGAGTGCTCAACGACTCAAAAGAACGCCAATCCGAAATCATGATGTCACTTGAGTCGCCATGCCTACCTCCTCTCCCTTCCATCCTTATTCCCAGCCATAGTATGCTGTCTCGATGACTAGTAGTAGTAGAGCGAAACAGCGACAATCGAGCGCCAACAACATCTTGCACATCGACAAAAAAAAAAAAATCTTGCCGCGTTGGCAGATCGGCAAACGCTGAGCTCATCCTAAAACGGATCAATCTTACCGATGAGCAGCATGCGGACTTCGCGATTGCCAAACATTTTGAAAATGCGGTTGCCCATTGTGTTGGTAGTTGAAATAATGAGGGGAGTACGAGAACTGAATCGCGAGTGGTGTGGTGGGAGACGGGATCAGCAGAATGATGGCTGAAATGTAGACTGCGTTTGGTGCTTTCGCTCACGTTGCTTAAATACGACGGAAACCACGCAGACATAAAACGAAAAACAAAAAAGCAGCCACGTCGACGCGAGACGCATTGCAGAATGGCAGTGTATAAATAGCGCTCAGCGATAATGAGGGGTTGTGAACGTTGACAAAACTTTGGCATTGAGAAGAGCGAAACGACAGCTGCACCAAGGTCATCGACGTTGTGCCGGGTCTCCGAGTCCACGTCGAACCCGCCAACCCTCATAGAATTGTTTCCAGTGCCCGAATCTCTCTTGATCCACTGAAAGAAGTGCTCGGCGTCTTGGAGAACCGATCTGGCGACTCGTCGTCGTCAGTCGGTCAAGCTCATGAGTTCCGATTGCGTTTCGAGCCTTCCGACATTGCCAGCTTTCTTCTCTTTTGTAGCCGGAGAGAATGAAGTGGGGCGGGGTCCGTAGCAGTTGTGTTGCTGCACAGCACCTCGAGCTCTCCAAGTTCGAGCTGTCCGAACTTTGCGGGGAGTGCTCGGATTCAAAGTCGTTATCTGGCTGCATCATAGCGAGTTGCCCAGCCGCCTTGACATGGTCCTCGCATGACATGTACATGAGCTCATCCGAATCAAGAAATTCGGAGGCCGGAGGAGGTGCCTGCGGTGGAAGCAGTGCCACTCTGTCCAGAAAAAATGGCGGGAGGATAATGCAGCCTGTAGATGTGTGTACCGCCGCCTCCTTGCGAGGGACATGTTGGCTGATGTAGTAGAATGACGTCCGACTGGTTTGCCGCTGTGGTAAGCGTTAGGGAAGACGTGATGGCGATGAACATGAACACGCCAACCTTTGACGATGCACCACCATCTCCAAGAGCGTCGGAAACCGTGCTTCAAGCCCTAAATGTATGAGGCAAGTATCTGTGTTTAGAGTATTGAGCCTTTTGCGGTGTTTGTGACCACTAGTCTCGCGCTTGGAGGTCAAAGACGCTTGAAAGTGGCTAGATTTCCGTCCCTCGTTCGCGCATGTCCACCGCTGTCGGAGAACGATCTCTGATCATAACGCTCCCCACCCCCAGGAATTGGAGCAAACCGAGTGGGCACGCAACCAAAATGGTGGGTCACGCATCTGGATTCGCCATCAAACGCCAATCACGTCGCATCGTCGGATTTGGTAATCCAAACAACAATCCCATGATGCTGCCACTACATGCGCTTTTCCCTCTCGTCGGACTATGCGGCTTGGCACGCTTGCATTCAAGCGATCTCACAAATGGGATCTCAAGATGTCTCTTGTCGTGATAGATCCGAGCACTAGCTGCAGCGATCGCATGGCAGCGGTTTCCCAACTCGACTGCTGTCTGTCACAAGATTTGGAAAAAAAAAACTTAAAAACATTTTCAATTAACGTGAAAACTGTGTCACACAAACTCGCGCTTTTCAAACGCGGCATCCCGCATTCCCAGCTCGATCGCGCACGTTTTCATACTCGCATTGCATGACCAAGGCTGGCGTGCAGTGCGTCTGCTTCTGAGGTGCATCGCTTGTTGATGCAACAAACGAAACGGGGCATTTTTGTTGTGTTTTCCCAGCGTTTCATTGTTGTTTTTGCTTTCTCGTTCTCTCGTCTGCTGCTTCCAC
>NW_011887301.1:1121752-1161617 GCF_000151315.2 Capsaspora owczarzaki ATCC 30864 | reverse complement strand
TCTGGCTCCACTGCTGGCGTCATTGCTGGCGTTGACTGGGTTGCCGCTCAGGCCAAGGCCAACAAGAAGCCCTCCGTTGCCAACCTCTCGCTCGGCGGCTCCAAGTCCACCGCCATGAACACTGCCATGGACAACCTCGTCAAGGCTGGCGTCTTTGCCGCCGTCGCCGCCGGTAACGAGAACCAGAACGCCTGCAACGTCTCGCCCGCCTCCGCCCCTCTTGCCACCACCACTGGCGCCACCACCATCAAGGATGCCCGCGCCTCCTTCTCCAACTTTGGCACCTGCGTCGATGTCTTTGCCCCCGGCCAGGACATTACCTCCACCTGGATTGGCTCGACCACCGCCACCAACACCATCTCGGGCACCTCGATGGCCTCCCCCGCCGTCGCCGGTGTTGCCGCTGCCATCCTCTCTGCCAACCTCGCCTGGACCCCCGCCCAGGTTGAGGCCGAGCTCCTTGCCACCACCACCCTCGACGTGGTCACCAACTCGGGCACTGGCTCCCCCAACAAGCTCCTCTACCTGTCTTGCTAAAAACAAAAACCAATCCTCGTGGTTTTCTAGGCAAGGACGTGCTCTTGTTTTCTGTTCCCCCCCCCCCTTCGCGTTGTCAGCCTATCTGTGTCCCATTAGGCTTTCCGTCAGTGTGAACAAAGGACAAGGGTTTTTGGACTGCTTGTACATTTTGCTTGCGTTTTGATCGATTTGTTTTCTTCTTGTTGTTTTTTTGGTTCGTGGGGGGCTTCATCCGGGTTGCTTGATTGCTGCCTGGTTGCCTTTTAGCCCTGCGTGTTTGTACTTCAATTTAATCCCATCACTCGTTCGCCATCTTGTGAGTTAGTTGGTTGTAACCTATTTGCATCAATGTGGTGGCGTCTGAAGAGTCGCTATTGCACTTTACGCGATGTTCTCGAACTCTGCACGAAGAACTTGGTGATGATTGGGAGGAACTGTGTTGCAGTTCTCAGGGTTTCAGCAAAAGCCGACAGGCGCACTCAGATCAAACGAAACGAAGCTTGTGTGTTTTTATCTTTCACAATCAAAAACACAAGACGCCACGCTCGGCTTGCTCGCCAAATTCCACGTCACATCTGATGCCGCGTCAGAGCGAGCACTTGCCCTTGATTCGCAATATCGCCACTCTCGCCGGTTTGGACGCGAGGCGGAAGAAGGCGGAAGTTGTTGGCGATTTTTTGTTGTATTTTCAGTCTTTTTCCCCTCCTTCAATGTCTTTTTCGTCTTCTTCGTCCTCCTCGTCCGCTGCTGCTCGTCTGGCAGTCACTCTCGGACACCTCGCGCCGCAGTAACGCCCTCCCCTCCTTATTATTTTACCTTGTTGTTCTTTGCCAACACATTGTATTTCTCCCCCCTTCCATCTCCGCTCCGCTCCGCTCCGCTCGTCGTTCAACGCAAAAACAGTACAAAATTTGAGCCGGCGTTTATTTATCTTCGCAATTTATGATTATTTTTATTTATTACCATTGGATTCGTGTTTGTGTTGCTTTTCCCCCCTCAGCGTGTATTGCGCAGCACATGTCAACACATGTCGCACCTTCACCAACGCGATTCTGCGGCGCATCGTGGCGGCGGCGGCGGCGGGAGCGGGGTGGCGCAGCGCCCACTTCCGCTTTTGATGCTCCTCCTCTTCCGCTTCCTTCCCCGCTTCCTTCTTCCGTCTTCCTGCTCCGACCTTCCGACCACTGACCTCGAACTTCCTGTTGGTTTGTTGGCCTTAGACATGCGTCGTTCGGAACCGCTGACTGCGCTGCCGCTGCGCTCACGACGCAGCAGCCAGCCAAGGGCAACAAGCTCAAGTACACTCATGACATTGCGTCGACCATTCTCACCCGCGAGCAACGCCGGTTCTACGAAGACAATGGGTAAACATCAACAACAGAGATTGTTTTTTTGCACCTCCACAGCAACAGGCTTCAATGGAGAGGGGGAAATCTCTCGCATTTTTCATCCAGAATTCGGAAATACAGGCAGCTCAGATTCTGGTACGAATTATTGCTCACAGGTTCCTGCTGGTCAAGAAACTCATCGATCCCAGCGTCCTCAATGAAATCAAGGATCACTTTGTTGCGGTAAACATCCACCCGTCACCATTTGGAAATCCAAATTCGCGACCTCTCACTCTGTGTTTGTCGCCTTTCCAAATTTTCCGCAGCTCTGCAACGGCGAGAAGGAACGCTTCTCGACCACCACCGTCATGCGCGACGTGACGCTGGCCAAGCAAAAGGGCCTGAAGGGCGAGCGCGCCGTCACCAAGGTGCAGGACTTCCAGGACGATCCCGACCTCTTCCGCTACTGCCAGCTGCCCGAGGTGCTCAAGTACGTGCAGTGCTTCACTGGGCCCAACATTCGCACCATCCACACGATGCTGATCAACAAGCCCCCGGATGTGGGCCCCACGGGCCGCCATCCGCTCCACCAGGACCTCGTCTACTTCCCGATGGAGCCTGCCAACCGCATCTGCTGCTCCTGGACTGCGATGGAGCCAGTCACGCGCGCCAACGGCTGCCTCGTCGTTCTCCCGGGCACCCACAAGGGCGAGCTTCTCGAGCACGGCTACCCGGAGTGGGAGGGCGGCGTGAACAAGGCCTACCACGGCATCAAGTCGGCGCAGCAGGAGAAGGGCGACCTTGTCTACCTCGAGATGGAACCTGGCGACACGGTCTTCTTCCACCCGATTCTCATCCACGGCTCCGGCGCCAACAAGACCTCGGGCTACCGCAAGGCCATCAGCGGCCACTATGCCTCTGCCGGCGAGTGCTCGTACATTGATGTCACGGGCGGCCCCCGCGAGGAGCTTGCCCGCGAGATTGAGGAAATGGCCAAGGCCAAGCTGCGCACTGACGAGCACATTAAGATTCAGGACATTTGGCGCATGAAGAGCCGCCTTGTGCAAGGCGAGGATGTCACTCTGATTTGAACAGCTCGAGTTCTTGGTCCTTGAATGTAGGAGCATGGTTTGTTTTTTTGCAGGGCAGCTTGAGCTGGTTGTTGCTAGTGCTGCTCTTGTTGTTCTTGCAAACGTGTGAGAATGAAAAAGTGTGAATAGAGTCTGATTTGTTTGCCCTTTTTGTAATTGTGATGGAGAAACAGGGGACACGTTCTACAAGCAAAACACTGTTTCAGAAATGGCAGCTGTGAACCAAAAAAAAAAAAAGAAGGGGCGAGAAAGAGGCGGGAAGAGAAATCGAAACGAAAGGGAGATTTGTTTGGGGTAACAGGTGTTACTTGGAGGGACGGGAATCCTTGTGGCCAGCAGCCGACGTTTGGCCTTCACGCGGCTTGCGCTCGCCGCTGTACTCGGAGCGGCTGCCTCTCTGCGAAAATAAGGGCGTGCTTCCGTTGTACGAGGACGAATTCTGGCTGGAACCGGTAGAAGAGCTGCTGCCTCCCAACGCTGGGCGGATTCCAGGCTTCGTAGCTGTGACAAGGAGAACAAAAGTGAAACAAGTGAAAAAAATGAGTCGGGTGTTTCAAAAGAGGAGAGGGGGGGGGAAACAGGTCAAAGTTCAACTTGAAAACGTACAATGGGGACGCGAAATCTCGATGGACACTTCCTCTCCGCCGAGGAATTTCTGTCAAGGAGAAGGAGAAAAAAACCCAAGAACAACGAGTGTGGAAAATAAGTGACGGCAGCACCAAACGAAAATGAGAAAATCACTCAAGAACAATCTCCTACCGTGTTTGTCAATTTGATGGCAGCAAGCAACGCGTCAGCATCATTGAAATCGACGTGAGCAAAGCCCCTGGCATTGACAAGGTAGACGCTTGTGATCTGCACGTAAAACGAACAAATCAAAAATGCTCAGTGTTGAGTCCTTCTTCAAAAGGCAACAGAAACAAGCAAAAAAGACAATAACAATGCACGTCGTACCGGCAAACCAGCAAAGAAATCGCGAATCTGCTCCTCCGTGGTGGTGGAAGGAACGGGCTTCATGAACGCAGTAAAGGGGAACTGAAGTGCGGAGTCTTTGCCGCTGCTGGCAGCACCAGAGGGAGCAGCGTGCGCGTGCCCAGCGCTGGTGGAAGTCGGTGCAGTGCGCGGTTCCCGACGCTCGCGAGTTTCGCCATTCGTGCGGCCAGGAAGGTTGGTGACAATGGACGAGCTCGCGCGTGTGTGGTGCTTGGCGGTCTCCGGTGCAGCACGACGCTTGATGCGGTCGACACCTTGAAAAAACAACAACAAAAGCATGTGTCGGTGAGCTTTTCTGCTTTCGACGGAAACCATGCATTCGTCAGATAAACTGGCTTACCTTCAGAGTACATCTCAGAAGCAATGCGCCCCTTCTGGTCAACAGCAAGGACGGCATATCCAGTCTCCCAGCTGGGCAGAATGTGGTGAACAGTGGAGGACCAACTGGCGTCAGTCACGGGTTGGCGCACCATGGTCATCACCGACGAAATAAGAGCTAAAACCAACGCCACAGCAGCCAAAAACACAACAAAGAATTCAACAGTACACGGTTTGTCAGGACATTTTGCATTGTTGACACAACATCTGCAAATCGAGCAAACGACAACACGTACCGAGTTCTTCAGGTGTGCAGCCTTGACGGAGAGTCTCGTGCACCTGGTTCCAGATGGTCTGAAGGGCCTCGGTGCAAGTTGCCAGTCGAGCATGGTACAGCTCTTGGGACATGACCTGCGAGTTTGTGTACGACAAGCAGGAGGTGCTGAGGACGCTGCCGCTGATCGTGTAGTCGGCCTATTACAGTTGGACAAATCCCGCCACATCAATCGCAGCCGTGAGCCCACAATCTTGCCGCAAAAAGAACAACAACAACAACAGCAACAACAACAACAACAACAACAACAACAGCAACAACAAAAAAAAATGGCCACAAAACTCACATGGATTTCGGAAGCAATGCGCGTAATCAAAGCATCGGCACCAGAGCCAACGTGGCTCACCAAAATCCTGGTGACCGGGATCGGGTCTCGCGGGGCAGCGGAATGGGACGCACCAGAGTGGGTGGCTGCTGGACGCACAATCGCTGGATCCTGGGTCTGACGAGCCAAGGCCAGCAGCTCGGCGATCTGAAGAAAGGTCGTCCATGCTCGGCAGTTGTCGCCAGCAATGGAGGATGTCGTGCCCGAGTCGAGCAACTTGCTGTAAGTAAGGTCGCCGCCCAAGCCGAACAGGCGCAGATTGTCAATGCGAAAGGAGTTTCGTTCGTCCAGCACGTGCAGGTTCTTGACGGCGTAATCGCCAGAGCGGAACTTTTCAAGCACACGCACATCCTCGTGCTGGCCCCAGATGGTGTAAATGGGCACATGGAGAGTGCGCTCGCCGCGAAGATAGAGGGGCAGCTCGCTCAAGCTGTGGTTGGTGCGGCCGTACTTGCGCAGATCAGGCTCGTTCATTTCGCTGGTCAAGGTCTTGGTCTGGATGTTGCGGGTGGACTTGACGATGCGGTTTTGCAAATCCTTGAACAACATGGTCGAGTAGCTCGTGTCGTCGTAAAAGCCAAAGTTGCCAGTGTTGATCACAATGTCCGCCTGCTCGTGCTGTGCAAGCTGAACGAGCAGGGAAAGCTTGCCCCGAACGTCGTTCACCACAAGCACGCGACGCTTGCGCTCATTGTAGCGCCCTGACGAGACCAAGTGGAGCACGCTGTGTTGCTGGAGCTCATTCACCGGCACAGAAGCCGGGGAGGTCGTGCTGTGATGGAGCTGTGGAGAGGCGTGAATTGCCGCTGATGGAGCCGTGTGTGACGTGTGTGAGGAGACGGCGGCGGATGATGTGGCGGGAGCGGTGGTCGCACCAGACCGATGCGAGCGGTCGTGATGCGAGGTGCTGTTGGTGGATGCATGCGCAGATGCAGTCGTCGCAGCAGCAGCAGCAGCAGCAGCAGAAGCACGGTCCTTTGAGGAGGACGACGAGGCATGCTGCAAACCACCGGACGGTGCGGGAACGCCAGATTTGCTGTCTTTCGCTGCTGCCGGCTTGCCCTCTGTGGTGTCTTTAGCTCCCTTGGCGGCGGGCTTTTGTTGCGACGACGACGCCTTATCCTTGGCATCCTTTGGCTCTTTGGGTGCAGCTGCGGCCTTGGGTTCTCGGGGCTCTCGAGGTTCTCGGGGCTCTTTGGGTGCTCGGGGCTCCTTTGCTCCGTCTTTCGGCTCCTTTGAATCCTTTGCTCCGTCCTTGGGCTCCTTGGCGTCCTTTGCTCCGTCCTTGGCATCCTTGGCGTCCTTGGCGTCCTTGGGCTCCTTTGGCGCTCGCGCTTGCTTTGGCTCGCGCGGCGGCCGTTCCCGCGGCGCTTTGGCAGCGTCCTTCTTGCCGCCGTCCTGCGCCGCGTTCGTAGCAGAAGAAGCGCCAGATGTGTTGCCATCGCTCGGCTGCGGCTGCGGGCTGCTGGCTGCCTGGGCAGTCGCGTCACCAGCGGCAGTCGTCGTTGTAACTTCGCCACCCGTCGCGCTCTTTGTCTGCTCGCTCGACGCTGATGTTCCTAAATTTCCCATCGTTTTCGTTGTTTTCAAAACCAAAGCATTTCAATCAAAAACACACACACAAAAAAAGTGAGCAAAATCAAAATCAAAAAAATCGAGCGAAAATTCGAAAAAAAAAAAAAAAGATCGCTGGAAATTTTGCTGCTTTTTTGAATGATGAAACAAAGCAAACAAACGAAAAAAAAAAAAAAAAAAAAAAAAGTTCAGTCGTTCAGTCGTTCGACGTTTCAACACAAAGACGATTGTGTTTCGAACGACGGGTTGTTTCCGTTTGTTTTGCATGGCGCGTTTTGGAGTGGCAGCGCAGACGAACGGAGCGGAGCGCAGAGAAGGAGCCGCAATCGAAAAGGGCTTTCGAAGGGAGAATCTCACCTGCAGGCTGCTGCTCGGCGGCTGGGGCGGCTGGGGCGGCGGCGGCGGATTCTGTGGCGGGAGTGGGAGAAGGCGTTGCTGCTGGTGCTGGTGCAGGCGATGCTGCGGTGACGGCGGCGGCAGCGGTGGCCGGAGGACTGGCTGGAGCTGGAGCAGCGACTGGCTGACTCTCGCTCTGGCTCTGACTCGAGCTCTGGCTCGCTTCCACCGAATCGCTCATTCAATCAGACCTACAAAAAAACAAAAACAAAAAAAAAAAGAACTGAGCAAGCAAACTATCAAAATAAAAGATGTTTGATCATTGACATCCTTCTCACTCAAAACAGGGAATAACATTCATTGTAGAATTTCACTCTATCTTTTCCATTCTACGAAATCACAATGTCTGGCGCCAAGCAAGAGAAGGCTCCGGCTGCCGCTGCTCCGGCTGCTGCTGCTGCTGCTGCGGACGAGGAAATCGATCCCCGCGCGTACTTTAACAACCGTTGCGCGGCTGTCCAGCAGCTCGCTGCGGAGGGCATCCCTGCCTACCCACACAAGTTCACCGTCTCGACCGGTCTGACCGAGTATATTGAAAAGTACGTCCCTTCTCGCTCTCTCTCTCTCTCTCGTTCTTCGCTCCCGTTCGACCAAGCTTTTGTTTGAATCACACTTCACGACAACGTTACTCGGCACAAAAGTCGCTCAGAAGACAGCGATTCAAACTCAGAGACAAAACACAATGGAAGATCAACAATAAAAAATAATAAAAAAGCGAGATCGCGCACATGCGCTTCTTCAATGGAGGGGCTTCAATGCATTGCCCATTCTGCGAGTGCGTCGCAAGTCGCCACTCTTGTATTCGAACTGTCGCACCATTCACATCGCAACAAGGTGGAGCGATTTCAGAACGGCTGGACCGGAACAGTGCGGATTCAAGTGGAAAGAAAACAAAAACCAAAAAAAAAAAAGAAAAAAAAAAAGAAATCCGAGGTATTGGAAAATGGACACACGCGCGGAGATTATCATACGCGGCGCTCACTAATCCGTGTGGCTGCGTGCTACCATTTGTTGAGTCCGTGGACTATTCCACCCTCGTGTGTCTCTTTCCTCCTCTCACTGTGCTAACGTGGCTCACTCACTTACTCTCACTCTCTCTCACTCACTCTCTCCTCTGTTATTGCGCAGGTACGGCGGACTTGCTGAGGGCTCGTCGCTCACTGATGTCACCGTCTCGGTCGCTGGTCGCATCTACTCCAAGCGTGAGTCTGGCGCCAAGCTCATCTTCTACGACCTCCGCGGCGAGGGCGTCAAGATTCAGGTATGTGTGCAAAAACAACAGACTCTCCTGCTGAAATGGTTCCTGCTTCAAAGCAGTCGATTTTCAGCGTGGACATGTCTGCCGGTTTTTGTGTGTGTGCTGCTTGGCTCGTTCACATTCTCACCAGAAAACGCCCTGACACAACCATGTTTCTGACACGTGTTGCATCATCTCGCAACATTTCTTTAGGTTATGGCTGATGCTCGCACCCTGGAGGGCGACTTTGGCAAGATTAACGCCCGCTTCCGCCGTGGTGATATCATTGGCGTTCGTGGCCACCCTGGCAAGTCCAAGCGTGGCGAGTTGAGCATCTTCCCCGTCGAGCTCACCCTGCTGTCGCCCTGCCTGCGAGTATTGCCGACCCTGCACTTTGGCCTCAAGGACCAGGAGCTCCGATACCGCCAGCGATACCTCGACCTCATGCTCAACGACGCCACCCGCAACAAGTTTGTCGTCCGCAACAAGATTATCAACTACCTGCGCCGCTTCCTCGATCAGCTCGGCTTCCTCGAGGTTGAGACCCCCATGATGAACATGATTGCCGGCGGTGCCACTGCCAAGCCCTTCATCACCCACCACAACGACCTGAACATGAACCTGTTCATGCGCATTGCCCCCGAGCTCTACCTCAAGCAGCTTGTCGTCGGTGGTCTCGATCGCGTGTACGAGATTGGCCGCCAGTTCCGCAACGAAGGCATCGATCTCACCCACAACCCCGAGTTCACCACTTGCGAGTTCTACATGGCCTACGCCGACTACAACGACCTCATGTCCATCACCGAGACCCTCCTCTCTGGCATGGTCAAGTACATTACTGGCGGATACGTCATCGAGTACCACCCGCAAGGCCCCACTGAGCCTGCCATCAAGATTGACTTTACCCCTCCCTTCCGCCGCTTCAGCATGATTGCCGATCTCGAGAAGAAGCTCAACGTCAAGTTCCCACCAGCAGACCAACTGCTTTCGGACTGTGCGTGTTTTCGATTTTTGGTTTTGTTTTGTTTAGTTTGGTTGGTCTTCCGGTGCTGACTTTTTTGTGTGCGTGTGTCTGCTTGTTTGTCTGTACCTCTCTGGCCTGCCAGCGACCAACAAGTTCCTCAGCGAGCTGTGCATCAAGCACAACGTCGAGTGCACGCCACCGCGCACCAGCGCTCGTCTGCTTGACAAGCTCGTCGGTGATTTCCTCGAGGTTGAGTGCATCAACCCGACCTTCATTTGCGATCACCCGCAGCTCATGAGTCCTCTTGCCAAGTGGTACGTGTTTGCCATTGATTTTTTTTTTTTGCCTCTTTTCAACAAGTTCTGTAGATTCGACTTATGAGACTAACTTGCCTTCTTTTGTCGCTTGACAGGCACCGCTCCATCCCCGGTCTGACTGAGCGCTTCGAGCTGTTCGTCAGCAAGAAGGAGGTTTGCAACGCCTACACTGAGTTGAACGACCCCATTTACCAGCGCAAGATGTTCGACGACCAGGCCAAGGTTTGTGATTTGTTGTTGATTTGTTTTTCAACCCTCGATGTTCGTTCCCTGGTCAACATCGCTAATTTTGTTGTTTCGCAAACGCTTTTTTCTCCTTCAGGATAAGGCTGCTGGTGACGACGAAGCACAAGTTATTGACGAGGTGTTCTGCACCTCGCTCGAGTTTGGTCTGCCCCCGACCGGTGGCTGGGGCATGGGTCTCGACCGTCTGACCATGTTCTTGACCGACTCGAACAACATCAAGGAAGTTTTGCTCTTCCCCGCCATGAAGCCCGAGATTAACGAGCAACCCGCTGCTGCTGCTGCTGCCGCTCCCGCCGCTGCCCCCGCCAAGCATTAATTGAAGATTGCGCTAGACGACTGTGATGTCCTATGACAAATCCAGCAGCTTTTCTGGATGCGTTTTTGTGTGTCGTAACAGCGTGTTTGAGATTTTGAAACAAGATTGTCCATTTTTCCAACAACATTCGCCTCCTGTGAACTTTTGCTTTTTCAGATTATTTCTACGACAACGCTTCTCAATTGTGTTCTTTTTGTTGCATGCGCGTCTTTTTTGAAGGACCTCTGAGCTACAGTCGCCAATAATTCTTGGCGCTGACACAGATTAGGCTTTGTTCATTTCTCTTTTATTCTTTCTGCCTTTGGTCGACTGACTTTCGCTAGATTTAGAAAAGGCACGCCGATCACCACATCACGCAGCTTTTGCATCGCGCTTGCATGCACTTCTATTGGAGACGCGAGTCGCGGGAAACGGGGTTGGACCCTTCAATCAACGCGCAGTTATCGCAGCTGGACACGAGAACTTTTCGCTCCGACCTGAACATGAACTTTGGGGAGGTGGGCGATCAGTAGGAAGCACCGAATAAAACGGTGCGGCAGTGCACTCGATTCGGAAAACAAAAAACAAAAGCGAACGAAAAAAAAGTGCAACCAAACAAAAACACCAAAAATGCGGGCTGCGTGACCACCGTGTCGGTACCGAAGGGAGGTCCTGGCACCCCTCGCAACCCCGCAATGTGCAAAGTGGCTGTGATTGCTGTAATTTTACTGGTGGGGTCGATGGCTGGAACTGGCTGCACGCTCAGATACCGGCGGAGGAGGAGGAGGAGGAGAAGAGAAAACTCAACAAAACGCCTTTATTTGGTGTTTGCGCCACGGCGATTCTTCTCACCGCGACCAACCTGCACTCCCCCTCCTCGGAGCACCCTAATTGTCGCTCAAAGTGTTTTGACGTTAGCAATATTCACGATATTACTTCTCGATTTCGGGCGATCATTGTTGGAAGGGTTGAGACTTGCTTAGCACCAAAAAACGCTCAAAAACACAAAGAACGCGTTGGCGTTCTCTCGCCTTTTTCCCGCCAACCGCCGCCGTCACAACAGCCACCTCGATGACAAACTCCGTCTCGAATCGAAATGTGCACATTATCGTTCCAAAAAGCGAACGTCGGACTGACGTTCTTTCGTCAACTGCTTTGTTTCTTGTTGTGCTACAGAGTTTTGCGTTGTCTCCGGTTTTTTTTTTGTTGATTTCCTCTCTCCTCAACCATGGCGATTGACGAACAACTGCTGATGCAAGTGGCTCAGGCGCAGCATACGCAACGCAAGAACGTCTCGGTTGAAGTGGTCCAGCAACTTGCCAAGGGAAAGATTCCTTCGATGGACGATGTCCGGTTTGCGGCAACCAAGTTGAATGCATCCATTGAGACGCACCGTGGCGAGGTCGAGTCCAAGTCTGGCCGCAAGATGCTCGCGGATTTGGAGCGCCTGCTCACGACAGCCACGAGCCTCCTCGACGCGCACGACTTGCAGCAGGAGCTCAAGAAGCTCACCACTCACATCCGCGAATCGGTGGATGCTGTCGGCGGCATCAAGGGCTTCAGCAACGAGGTCGAAGGCGAGGTCGATCTGGAACGCGAAGCTGAAGAGGCCGAGGCGATTGCTCGTGGTGTAGGTCAGGAAGACCGCGAAAAGATGAAGCGCCAGCGCGCCCAGTTCCGCGCCCTGTCCAAGAGCTTCCGTGTGTTTGGTGGCCTGTTGTTCCGCTCTGCAGACTTCCGCCGCGGAGTGACCACCTTGGCCAAGGCCGTGATTGAGGCGCTGACTGCGAAAGACCTGGACACTTTGAACATGGACTCTTGGGTAAAGAACCAAAAACGTTCATTGTCCGGTTTTGTTTTGGTTTTGTTTGTTTTTTTTTTTTTTTGCTTGTTTATGGAAGTTGAGCTCACTGAACTACAATCCTCTCCAACAAAAACAAACAAAACAACAGAACTCGTCGCTGGAAGTCTCGGGGGGCAAGGGCAAAGCGAGGGCGTATACCGTCGAGGAGCCCGACGATCAGCCAGCTAGCACCTCACGCATGGCTGGCGGAGTTCAGGACTCGGACATGAGCGACGAGCTGAGACTGGAGGGCAAGGACCGCGCGGCGATTCGCGCCTTGTCGACCCCAGGCGGTGCAAGCAGCAAGCGCTCGCATCACTTTTCCTCCACCATGTCGGACGAGCAGGTCGTGCAGGCTGTCATGGAGGTCATGGAGATGATTGCGCAGCGTCCCGAGATGCGCCGTGGCATTGACGCCTTCTTCCAGATCTCCGAGCAGGTCTGGGACGACTTTGCCAAGTCCAAGTTCAGCCTTACCACCACGTTTGGTGCGTCGGCGGGCGTGGGCGTTGAAGCCGGTCCCTCGATGGAAAAGCGCAAGACCGAGCTGTCCAAGCACTTGCACAAGGTGCGCGCCGACCTTCTGAACGTGTTTGCGTGCCTGGCGCGCGGCCGCTCGATTGAGCAGTTTGCCGCGGCCATCGAGAGCCTGTCGCAGCGCATTGCCTCGGACGAGGATGTCAAAGTTTTGATCGACAGCATCAAGTCGCTGCTGGACGTGCTCACGCGCGATCCTGACATGTACCGTCGCCCAAACGACGTGCAGTACGCACGCGAGCGCATTCGCGCAACCCTGACCCGCATCCGCATGATGGGCAACCGCTACCGACAACACCCGACCTTCGAGACGGCAGAGCGCGAGGGCCGTGTGTTGCTCGATGCGATTCGCACCAACGAGCGCCTGATTCACTTGGCGCAGGACGTGTACGCACTAGCCGGCGACTTTGTCTACTCTGATCGCCACGACAAGACGCACTTTGACCTGACCACCATCTCGCACATTCGCAACGTTGTTGCCTCGATTGTGATGGACCAGCTGGACTTTTTGCCGCTCCCGGCGATGAGCGGCTCGTCCAAGAAGATTGACTGGGCCGTGGACAACCTCACCATGTCGGCGCGCGACATTCTGCCCGAGCACATTCACATCCAGACGCTCTCGGACACGGACTTGAGCCTGTACTCGCTGTCGACGGCTCCCAACGAGACCATCATCAAGGTGGACATTGTCGGCCTCTATGCCAAGCTGCGCAACGTGTGCTTTGCCATCGAGAAGAAGAACTGGCCGCGCAGGAGCGACAGTGGCACGGTGGATGTTGCCATTGGCGGCGAGGGCGGTCGCCTGACCCTGTGGCTGCGCACCCTCAAGACCCCCGGCTTGCCTGCGCTGTTCACGGGCGTGACGGTGGACTTTGTGATCTCGGACCTGACTCTGGCCTTTGGCACGGATGTCAACCATCCGCGCATGCTCGGCAGCCGTGGCGTGCGCCGCCGCATCCGCCACGCCATCGAACGCAGCGTGATTGAGCGCAGCACGGAAATGATTGGCGAGTTTTGCGGTGTGCTCAACCGCGCCATGTTCAGCATCAGTCGCAAGCTCCGCGAGAAGGCCTCGCAGGACGGCAACGTTGCCGCGGTCTTTGCCACCAAGCTCATCTCGGGCAAGGCTGCGGCCTCCGTGCCGTTTGAAATGTTTCGCGCTTCAAAGGTGGATAACCACGGTGCTCAGCCCTTCAATCGTGGACCTCTTCCTGTAGAAAAGATGCTCGAGCGACTCGAGCACATTCCGCAAAAGCGGGTCACCATTGACCAGCGGCCGTCCATCTTTGCCGAACCTGGTCGCGCCACCATCCAAGCTGACCAGCAGCAGCAGCAGCAGCAGCAGAGCATTTCGCGTGCACAGTAAAAACCAATCAAAAGCTTTGTCTTGTTGTTTTTGCGAAATTGCCAATTCTTGTTTGTGTGTCGTGCAAAAATGTGCTTTCGAGCGTTGTTGTGCTTTGCTGTTGCTTTTCAGTGTTTGGGTTCTGAATGCTATGATTGAAAAGTGCTCTCGTGTTTTGATTTGTGGAGCGATGGTGTTGCATTTGGTTGTAGATTTCTGTGGCTGAAAAACAAAACGCTCTTTCAAAGTTCACCCTTCGCGTCTTTTGATCAGCATTGGCATCCAACCCACTTCCAATGTAAACTTGCGCTTTTACGAAATGATTGCGTCCGTTTTGCAATTAGCAACTTGAACAAATCAATCAAATTTGAATCAGAATTTCCATTAAAAACGAAAAATATCTTAAAATTTAAAAAATAAATGATCCACTCTTCTGTTTGTTTTTGTGAGTTTCGTTCTATTTTCCTTCGACTTTTTCGTCTTTCGTCGTTTGTCCTGTCAAATGCGTGCGCTGTTTTCGTTGTCTCTGTTTTGCTTGTTGTGCTGTGATTCTTCAACACTCGGATGGCTGGCTGGACCAGTGACAAGCAACACACAGTAGTGGGCTGCGCGAAACTCGCAGTGCGCAACATTTTCGTCCTGCCGCTCTTTTTTTTTTTTTTTTTGGAATCTTTTGCCCATTCACTTGTCTTGTCTTCTCTGAGCGCTGCTGCTGCCGCGTCCCACTGCCCAATGCAACCCAACTCGCATCATCTCTTGCACTTGTATCCATTGCACAGTCTCACGCGCACGGATGTGCTCATCGACCGACTCAACGCTCCAACTGTTCTCGCTTTGTTTTTCTTTTCTCTCGCTGTTCGCCTCGTGATCTGCCACTGTCCCCACTGTGCCTCGCTTCGACGCCGTGCACCTCGTGCTGCTTGGCCACTGGCACCTCACTCAGCCAGTGCTTCACTCTGCGCTGTGTGACGCGTCGTCCAACTCGTCGCTGCTCCACTCAAACACATGCGGGTGGTTTTTTTTTTTTTTTTTTTTTGACTTGAATTTTCATTGTGTTTTTATGGCTTGCGCAGATCTTTTTTGATTTTTTTTTTTTTTTTTTTTTTTTTTTTTTGTGGCTGATCTTTGTCGTTCGTCGTGATCAACTCACCTTCTCCTTTGTTCTCATCCTCAACTCGTTTTTGTTTTGCATCAGATTTTTTTTTTCACGATGGTTTCGCGCGTGACTGCACTCGCAGTGACGGTGGCGCTGGCTGCCATTGTCGCTGTTGCGGCCGCCACTCCGCTTGACGACTATGTCAACAAGCCCGACTCGACGTACGCGTACAAGCTGGTCAACCAAGTCAAGGGCCCCGACTATGTCACATACAACATTTTCATGACCTCGCAGACGTGGCTCACGGCCAACGACACCAACAAGCCCGTTTGGACCCACTGGCTCCAAGTTTGCGTGCCGGACTACCCCGTGCACACGACTCTGGGTCTGCTGTACATTGATGGTGGCGGCTCGGCCAACGAGAACGGCAACGCCCCCGACCCAGATGCTCTGGTGTCGATCATTTGCGGAACATCGCGCGTTGTCGCGGCCCACCTGACCTCCATCCCCAACGAGCCGATTGTCTTCACCTCAGACCCGACCCAGGCCTCGCGCTCGGAGGATGCCATCATTGCCTTCACCTGGGAGCACTTTATCTTCAACAAGAACGACTCGTTCTGGCTCGCCCACCTGCCCATGACCAAGGCGTCTGTGCGCGCCCTCGACACGATGACCTCGTTTGTCGGCTCGCTCGGCGGCAAGGCGATTGCTCCGACCCAGTTCATTGTTGCTGGCGCCTCCAAGCGCGGATGGACCACCTGGCTCACCGGCGCCGTCGACAAGCGCGTCGTTGGGATTGTCCCGATCGTCTCCCCCTTCGGCAACCTCGTTCCCCAGATGAACACCATGTTCCAGGCCTACGGCAACTTTTCCTTTGCCCTTGACGACTACATGAACGCTGGATGCATCCACTACCTCAACACCCAGAGCTTTGTCGATCTCCTCGCTGCTCTCGATCCCCTCAACTATGCCGACCGCCTTGTCATGCCCAAGCTGATTGTCTGCGACACTGGTGACGAGGTGAGTGTTGTTGTTGTTGTTTTGGTTTTTAGGATATCAGTGGATGCAGGTAGTGTTGGTTGGTGTGTGCTTATACGAGTGTTTGATGCTGGTGTGGGGTTTTTTTTTTTTTTTTTTGTTTTGTTTTCTCCACCTTTTCCACCTTTTCTACACCCATCTCAGTTCTTCCTGCCCGATAGCATCGACTACATGTGGAGCGGCCTCAAGGGCGAAAAGCTCTTCCGTGTTGTGCCCAACGCCGAGCACTCGCTCACGGGCCACCAGCTGGAGGTTGCTGACCAGGTCCTCTCATTTGTGGAAACCATGATTTACAACCACCCCCGCCCCCAGGCCGATTGGGAGATTTCCGCCGACGGCACCACCATTACCTATCGCCACCTCAGCCCCCAGGTCTTGCCCACCAAGGTCGTCATGTACCACAACCACCACCCCGGCCCAGCTCGCGACTTCCGCATCATCAAGTGCGCCAACTTCAAGGACCCCAAGTGCATTGATGTCCGTCTCTGGCTCTCCCAAGAGCTTGTCGACCAAGGCAACGGCGTGTACATTGCTCAGGTAGGTCACAGACGAAAAAGAGTTTGCGAGCTTTTGGCGATCTGTTGTTGAAACCCCCCATGTCTCACGATGATTACTCGTCTGCTTTTTGCTTTCACATTGACAGCAAGTTGCGCCCCAAGTCGGCTACACTGGCTTCTTCATTGAGGCCGAGTACAACATTTCGCTCATTGCCCTCGTCGACCCCTTCAAGGTGACGTCGGGTGTCTCCATTCTCCCGCAAACGCTGCCCTACCCTCCTTGCGGCTCGAACTGCGCCTGGCCGGATCCGACCGCCGACGTCGAGCGTTTCGAGTGATGATTTCTTTTTTCCCCCCCCCCTTCCTGCAGAGTAGGATTTTGATTTGTTTTGCTTTGTTTTTGTCTTGATTGTGATTTGTTGTTGAAAGTAAACAGAGCATCCCGGCAGCGGGGTTGTGTTTTTTTCCAATGAATGAATGGTTACTCTGGAATTTCTTTGCGATTGACGATCGACCGACTCATCGCCATCCATTTGCGTCGCTCTCGCCCGCCTCCGTTCAGCATTGAGAACTTTTCCCCTTTCAACTCTGATTCGTCTTTCGCTCAGATTTCACCGACTGTTGATGCTCTGTCAAATCGCACTTTCAATTCTATTGATTTATACTTTTTCGCTTCCTCTTCTCTCTTCTCTCTTCTCGCTCTCTCTCCCTCTGTGTCAGTTCAGTGTTTCCAATCCTTCATCACTGAAAACATTCTTCACTCATTCCCCCTTTTTTTTCCAAAAGTTCACCCACCAATTACAAATGTAAGAAGTGGAAGAAGAGCGAATTTTTTCGTTTTTCATTGTTTCACGCTGACGCTGTTTTGGCGTTTCTTCCGCTCGCGTCACCGTCGTTTCGCCGGTTTTTTTGTTCCCCCCTCTCCCTTTTTCCCTTCCTTCATCCTATCTCGCTTTTTAACCTCTCTTCTTCATGTAGACCTTTTTGTCTCGCTTGTCGTTGAGTTGTTGTGGTGAATGTAGTCTGCTGAACTGACCTTGTCTGGCTGGCGTTCTTCGGTTTTTTTTTTTTTTTTTTCTTTTGTTCGAACAGGTCCTACCCAAGGTAAAAAAAAAAAAAAAAAAAAAAAAAAAAAAAAAAAAAGGAACGCCTTTGTGGCTCTCTCTGCGCGCGCTCGGATCCCGCTTCTGTGTCTCTCCCCCCGCTGGGTCCGCACCAGCATCGTCGGCATCGCGATCCTTGGGTTGGATGGGCCCGTCGTGTCGCGCTGGAACAGCAGCAGTCAAAGATCAATGACTCTATTTTTTTTTTCTTTTTTTTCTTTTTTTTTTTTTGAAAATTCGCTTGAACGCGGCTGACTCGTCCTGTCGTGGTGGAGCAGTCCCCACGGTCATGAAGAGCGATGTGGAATTGGGTTATGCGAGTCTCCCTTCACCCGCGCTGGTGTTGCTACGCCCAACAAGCAGCTCTCTTCAAAAAACAACCTGCCTCGTTTTTTTTTTTTCTTTTTAAAAAAAAAAAAAAGACAAAAAACCCTGTTTTTCCAGCATCGAGCGACCGGTCGCTGCTGGAGCCGCACGAAGCGAGAGTGGGCGACCAAGCGCAAGGTGCCCATTGGTGCGGGCCGATTGGGGACATCTTGTTCTGAGTGGTGTCGCTGAATTGGGAGTGCGGCAGTGCGAGCCCAAGCGTCAAAAGCGATGACCAACCTCAGGTTCGAGTAGGATTGACACTTTCAACGGCTTCAAAAAACAAAAAAAATCGCTTTTTGACCGCCTTGTCTTTGCTCACTCGTTCCGACACATCTCTTGGGGGGTTTTGTCACGGCGATTGAATGTGCTGCTTGAGCTTTGTGCCGCAAGTTGGAGTGTGGGGGTGTCATTGCACCGCGAAAGCTAAGGTTTGGACTTCGCATTTTGTGCTTAGCTTCCTCGCTGGTTGTTACTTGCTTCTCGCACTCGGGCTTATGCACGTCGGAGCAGGGGAGAGGATTCCCTGTCAGACCTGTGTTGATATCGCGCGCGCGCAATGTGATGCCGCAATTCACAGTGACTTACTTATTCCTCGTTTTCGCCCATTTCCAGCCGAGCAGCAGGCGGTGGTCCCAGCACCAGCGCTGGATCAAACGATCGCCTCCGACAAACTCAAGACCAAGTCGATGAGGTTGTCGGCATCATGAAGAACAACGTCGAAAAGGTAAAAAGGGCGGTTTTTTTTTCTCTTTTTTTTTGGAATTGCCGGTGTGCTCGTACTGCGTACTGCGGCACCTGTTCCTCTGAGCGTTGGTGTCTGTCGCTTCCTTCTGCAAACTTACCTTGCTTTTTCGCTTGACTCCTCGTGCTAGGTGTTGGAGCGCGATGCCAAGCTCACCGACATCCAGGACAAGTCTGAGGCTCTTCGTGATGGCGCCGAGCGATTTCAGACCACTTCTCGCAAGTTGAAGAGGAAGATGTGGTACAAGAACATTAAGGTGGGTTGCTCAAGGCCTTGTTGTTCTGGTGTTTGTTGCAAGATGTTGACTTTTTCTGTCGTCTGTCGCTGGCTTTGTCCTCGCTTTTTCTCTCTTCTTGCTGCTGCCCCCAAACAGTTCATGATCATCTTGGTCGTAGTCGTGCTCATTCTCATCGGTGCTATCGTGCTGTGGGCGGCTCCTTGGAAATAATTAATTGCTGGATTTGCGTTTTTGCCGATATGCCCAAGCACTGGTCCTCGGTGGCCAGTCGCTCGTTTGTTTGCTTGACTCGAAACTGCCTCTGTCTAATTGCTTTCTTTTTTTATTACAATGACGTGTTTGGGGAGGCGGTTGTGCCTCTCTGCGTCTTTTGTGAAGTGTTGCCAACCCCAGTATGTTTTTAGTCGCTCGCTGATTGTTTTTTTTTGTTCCTGATGTTTACCTGTATGGTGTTGTCAAATTTTACGTGTTTGGTTCCAAGTGCATGTTTCTGCTGTGGTCGCAGTAGTGGTAAAAGTGATTGAAAACTGAACAAATGAATTGGTTTGACGTTTCTTTGTGAGCGAGTGAGGCGCGGATGGACGCCACTCATCAATACTGGGTGTTTGTGAAGAGTGGCGTTTGATGAAGTGGTGCTGCACGTCGAGAAATCAGGCGTTTTGAAAAAAAATTCAGCGGGTACCATACATGCTCAAGGTGGATGGCCAAACAAAGGGTTTCATTGGAAGTTGTCAACCGTGGATTGTACACAACTCGTCCGATCTCGTCCAGCAACTTGCAACCTACAACACTACAAAGGGCTAATTTTCTGAGAAAGTTTAAGCGCAATTGAGCAACGCCGCTGCGCTGTACACTCGAACACTGAAATCGAATTGTTGGTTGTCGCGCTGTGACAGTGCCATCGACAATCCACGCCGCCTAGAGATGCACAATAGATCCACAATTATATTTGACACACACTGGATAACGAATTATGGATGGGAAGGGCTGGCATACGTGCGATCGCGAGCTTGTTTGCTCCGGCTTTGAAATCCGAAAACTTTTTCCCACAACTCGCCGTCTTTTGCCTCAAAACCGCCACTTGGCCACTTGGCGAGCTGTGGGGTGGCGGGGTTTGGGCACGCGATCATCTCACGCCGGCTAGGCGGTTGGGCAGAGCGTCTCAGACGTCCCAACGACCAATCAAATTTGCAACTGCGAGTGACCGATCGTTGTGTGATCAGATTGTAATCTCACAACAGGAACGCGTCTCAAATTCTCATTCACAAGCCACTGCATTGCACTGCATTGTGCTGGATCTCGTTGTGTGTTGTAGCCACAATGCGTGTGTGTGGTGGTTGCTGATTTTTGCGATATGGACCGCGCATTACCACGAAGTCAATTCGCCGTCCATTCAATTGGAAACAAGAAAAAAAAAAGCAAAAAAAAAAAAGCTTGATTTTTTGAAACTGCTGGTTGTTTTTCAGTCTCGGCACTGCGTCGCGCCTGTGCTCCCGCTTGGACTCCACCCTTGCAGTGCTGCAAAACCAGCTCGATGACACCAGCCACCACTACCACCACCAGCAAGCAACCGCACCCCCCCTCCGAACCAAGGGGCGACTCGTGGGCTTCTTGTGGTCAGCGTGGGGTTCCACGTGTTTTGATTTTATTTCATTTTATTTTATTTTTTCATTTTTTTGTTGCCCAAATCAATCCAGCGAAAACTTCAGTCTTTCTTTCAAAACACATTTAATCATGTCGATCGACGACAAGACTATGGCTCAGGCTAAGGCCTTCCTTTTCGACCTCGCTGCTGGCGGTGTTGCCGGTGGTATCTCCAAGACCGTCGTCGCCCCGATCGAGCGTGTCAAGCTCCTCCTCCAGGTCCAGGATGCTTCCACCCAGATCGCTGCCGACAAGAAGTACAAGGGCATGGTCGACGCCTTCGTCCGCATTCCCCGCGAGCAGGGCTTCGCCTCCCTCTGGCGCGGCAACGCTGCCAACATCATCCGCTACTTCCCTACCCAGGCTCTTAACTTTGCCTTCAAGGACAAGTACAAGCAAATCTTTGTGCGCCACAACCCCAAGACTGACTTCTGGAAGTTCTTCGTCGGCAACCTCGCCTCTGGCGGTGCTGCTGGTGCCACCTCCCTCCTCTTCGTCTACCCCCTCGACTTTGCCCGTACCCGTCTTGCTGCTGACGTCGGCACCGGCGGCGCTCGTCAGTTCACTGGCCTCGGCAACTGCATCTCCACCATTTACAAGCAGGTTTGTTAATTTTTTTTTTTTTTTTTTTTTTGCAAATTGCCTTTTTTTTTTCCTTTTTCTTTTTGAACGCGCCTTCCTTTGTCTTTCGGGCGTTTCCTCTTGGTGTTTCTGGGTGATTCCTCTTTTCACTATGCGTTTGCGTCTCTGGTACGGCCCTGCCTCGCGTACGAGCGAAGCAGCGACCAGCCAGAGAAGAGCACATGGGTTTTTCCTTTTTTTTTTTTGCGATCGCTTTTTTTTTTTTTTTTTGTGTTCCTTCGCTTCGTTTCGACCATCGCAGCTCGGGCACTGCGCCATCCTTCGAGCTGCTGTTGGTTCGATTGGAGTGGGCATGTGTTTGGTCCATCGCTTGATCTCGAGATCAGTGTGGATGAGGCGCGCGCTACTGCCAAGACAGAAGAAAAAAAGGAAAAAAAGGCGATCTTTTGAATTTTTCAAAAAAAAAAAAAAACGAAAAAAAGAACGGCAGCTCTTTGCTTTTGTTTTTTTGCCGAACTGCTTGAGCTGTGAGGACGAGCTGTTTGCTGGATTCTGCGCTTGGACAGTGAATCCAGTGACTTGGCTTTTCTGCCTCGGTTGGAGCCCGATTCGCGCAAGGCAACTTGCTACAAATCAGACTCAAATTGAAAAAAACAAATCATTTTCGGCCAATCTCGACCACGCGGACCACGCGGGAATCAAATCACGCTCCTGGTTTTTTTCCTTGTTTTTCCTTGTTTTCCCCCATCTCGCTCTCGCACTTTTGACGTTTGATCCTTTTGTTTCGCCTTTTCTTTTCTTTTGTCTGAAATTTGATGAACAAACCAACTTACAACTCTTTGTTTTTTTCTTTTGTCTCTCCCAAACCAAACAGGACGGCCTCAAGGGTCTGTACCGTGGCTTCGGTGTCTCCGTCGGAGGCATCATCGTTTACCGCGCTGCCTTCTTCGGCGGCTTCGACACTGCCAAGACCGTTCTCCTCAAGGATCCCAAGAAGGCCCCCATCTGGCAAACCTGGCTCATCGCCCAGGGTGTCACCACTGTTGCCGGCGTTGTCTCGTACCCCTTCGACACTGTCCGTCGCCGCATGATGATGCAAGCTGGCCGCAAGGACATTCTGTACACCTCGACTTTCGACTGCTGGAAGAAGATTGCCACCAAGGAGGGCCCCGGCGCCTTCTTCAAGGGTGCCCTCACCAACGCCATCCGTGGCTCTGGTGGTGCCATCGTCCTCGTCCTCTACGACGAGTTCCAGAAGCTCCTCGGCTTCGAGGGTGGCGCTGGCGGCGAATAAGCACTACGCCCCTCGGTCCCTTCAACTCTAATCGGCGTGTCGATCCCCTCGAGATGCCGAGTGTTGCTGGAATTGAAATTGTTTTGAAAATGCCCTCTCTTTATTCCCATTGTTTTCAGCCAACACTACATTTTAATTTGATTCATCCTAATTGCGTGTGTTTAAAGTTGCAGTGAGTTTAGTGAGTTTGGGTGTGCAAGAGGGAGCAGGATTGTTCCCCCGCGTCTTTCCAACTCGGCAAGCGTTTTGCTGTCGAGATCAACTCACAGCTGGGGTTTGTGTTTCATTCACAACAGCATTGCTGATGCGCATGATTGCACCGTTGCAGTCGCAGTCTTGTTTCTGTTCTTTGCTGGGCAGAACCGCCACCAAACCAACCAGCATCCCCCCTTCCCACCAAAAGACCTCAGAAAAGCTCCAGCAAGATCTTTGTTGCCAGACCATCGTAACAGCATCACAAAAGAACACAAAGCCAAGTAATAAGAGAGCAGGGGTAGCCAAGACACACGGGTCCGTCAAAAAATGGCGCCAACAGCCAGAGAAACTGAGCGCGCTGCTTGGGCATGGGTTGGCCAGGTGTCCCGTGCGCAGGACATTACACAGGCACACATCAACTGCGCGTTTCGCGTAGACCACCCAGTCTGCCCCGTGCAGCGGTTTGACGTGGCTTCAGCATCAAGTCCGGACGGCGCTGGTTCTGGCGCTGAGACCTCGACGGCTGCATTGGCTGCGTCGGACGCTGGGGCAAACCCGGTTGCGAGCCTGGCTGGACACCGCAAGAATTGCACGAGCAATCCCAACTGCGTGGGCCATCTGGGCGAGACGGGCCTGCGATGGTCTGCAGAGACGGCGGTTGGCGCGCGCGCTGCCGAGCGCCGTCAGCAATCCCAGTCCAAGCAGCAGCAGCAGCAGCAGCAGCAGCAGCTCAAGGCATCCAGCAACGAAATGCCAAGCGCTGCTAGTACGAGTTTGGCTGCCACGGTGCCAAGCGAGGCAATGCTGGTCAATGATGCAACGGCCGAGGGACCGTTGGATGGCGAGGCATCGCTCGATTGCAAGCCAAAAGGACGACGAAGTGCGTCCAGGAGCGCGTCTGCCAAGCAATCCTCAGCTCGTTCGCAATCCAACACGAGCGAGGCGTCATCGAAGGACGCCATCCCTGCAACGGCCGTCATCGCACCTGCTGCGACGGCACGAGCTGCTGCTGCTGCTGCTGCTGCGTCCGGCGTGACCTCATCAGACCAAGCAGGCCAGTCCGTGTCTGCCACTGAACTCTTTCCCGACGTGCCTGAAATCACTGACGACGATGTTCGACAAGTAGAGGTATGTACTGGAGCCGATGTTTTGGGATTTTGGGATTTTGGGATTTTTGGGGATGATATTGTCCAAACTCGACCGAAACTCACTCACCCCTTTCCATTTCAAACCCCTTGTCCCAATCCCTGAATCTCCCTTGCAAACAACTCAACCTGACACTTTCTCCCCAGTCCAAGATCCTGTCCATTCTCGGGCCAGATCCGCAACTCTCCCTTCGACCGGCTGGAGAATACGCTGGTCTGCGCAACCACGGCGCAACCTGTTATGCCAACTGCTTTTTGCAGGTCTTGTTCCACAACCAAAGCTTTCGAAGAGCCATTTTGGCCTACAATCCAAGCCAATCCAAACGGCTACGGCACTTGCAGCCCGACAAGAGCGCCTGCTTTCAATTGCAAGCGCTCTTCATGCGCCTGCTCCACAGCAGGACGTCTTTCGTCGATCCCCTGGCCTTGATTGAGACGCTTGGCCTCAAGAAGAATGAGCAACAGGACGCGCAAGAGTTCAACAAGCTGTTTCTGACGCTTCTCGAGCGCGAGGTGAACGACCAGCCTGATGCCACCGTCCGCCACATTGTCCAAAGCCAATTTCGTGGCATGTACGTGTATGTGACGCAATGTCTCCAGTGCAAGACCGAGTCTGTGCGAGACTCTCCGTTCTTTGAGCTCGAGGTGCCCGTCCAAGGCCATCGAACGTTGGATGATTGTCTAAACTCCATGCTTGCGGTACGCACTGCACTTCTTGTTTTTGTTATTGTTTTGGCCTCGTTTTTGGCCTCGTTTTTTTTCTTGGGATTTGACTGTGTCTGGTTTTGACTGACGATCGACTTTTGTGCTTGCCGGTTTTGTGTTGCCTGCATAACCACTTCTCCCCTTCCTGCAGAAAGAGCAACTCAACGGATCCAACAAGTACTTTTGCGGAAGCTGCAATGCAAAGCAAGACGCCGTGCGGTTTATGCGCCTGCGCGAGATGCCGCCAGTCCTCAACATCCACCTGCTACGATACATTTACGATCCTGTAGCACACAACAAGAAGAAACTGGTCAACCCAATCACCTTCCCGGACGAGCTCGTTCTGACCCCAGACCGCTTTGTTGCCTCTGCGCCCACAACCACAATCAAGTACAAGCTCAAGGCCGTGCTGCTTCACCGAGGCAATTCCGCCAACGCCGGTCACTATTTCGCTCATGTTCGAGCGCCAGCCACCGAGTCGGCGGCAACGCTGGGCGCGGACGCAAGCAGCAGCAGCAGCTGCAGCAGCCAACTCCTCGGCCAAAATGGCACACATCGCCCTGTGTCCAGTGGCGCTGGTGGTTCTAGCAGTTCCAATGGTAGCGAAGCTCTTGGAGGCCTGTCGCAGTCTCCGACTTCCAATTCGGCTGACGTGTGGTGGACGTTTGATGACGAGCACGTCACTGTCATGGACGACGAGACTGCTCGCACCAAAATGGATCACGAGCGAGGCTACACCTCCTACACTGCTGCTGCGGCCGCCAATGCTGCAGCGAGCGAGCTTGAGAACGGCAGCGACACAAGCGTCGAGAGCACGTCGAAGGCAAACTCAACGGGCCGTAAAAGCAAAAGTAAAAGCAAAAGGAACACGGGCAGCACAACAGCTGCTGGCCGTGGTGCGCGCAAGCGACCCACCAAGTCGAACAACCCGCCAAGTCATCGCTCGTCCGACTTTCTCGCAGACGATGGCGATGACTCCGACCTCATCGTTGCTCAGCTCCTGCAAGCCGGTTCCGATGATGTGGAATTGAGCGGGGTGACGTCAGACCACTCCAGCGATGAAGAGTATGCGAGCAAGGAGGCAACAAAGTCTGTCCGCAAGGCACCTGGGCGGAAGGGCAGGCCCGCCAAAGCGTCTCAGAGCGCGACACGAGGCAAGCGGACTCGCGCCCAAGCCGAAGAGGAAGATGCCGTGATTGAAATTTCAAGCCAACAAGCGCGCGACCCCAAGGCCAGTGCGATGGTTGTGGATGTGGCCAGTACCGAGCCGCAGGGCATCGAATTGATTGATATTTCGAGTCTGGACGGAGTGCCGCCAACACATAAACCCACAGAAGCATCCAATAGTGACTCGAGTGAGTTTCCACTACCGTCAGCATCAACACCATCTTCAACAGCAGCAGCAGCAGCAACAGCAACAGCAGCACTGGTGCTGGCCGAGGTCATTGCCAGCGAAGACGACGAAGCGGCTCGTCCAGGCAAACGCCCTCGCCGTGATGCGACCGCCGACCAAGTTCCTCCTCACCACCATCGCTCAGGCAAGGCATACATGCTTGTCTACGTCCGCGAAGGATCAGACAAGGAGCTCGCGGGCGCCGTTGACCAACCGCAGTCGGTTAGCCAACCCATGGACGTGGACATGGACGACGTCGCGTCGGTCGACCAGCCAGCAGACTCGAGCACCAACCGCTCACCCTCGTCCGCTTACCAGGCGGCCATGCATGCCATCCGTCAAATGAACGAAGAACTGGGCCGACACGTCATCGCCTACAATCAGCGCAAGCAGCAGATGCTGCGCACCGTTTTGGAGAGCAAGCTGGCCTCTCGCCGATGGTTTAACGCGCTCGCGCGACCAGTTCGTCATCCGAGTGCGCATGCGCTGCAGCAGCTGCTGCAGGACGTCAATGTTGAGGTCGAAGTCGATGATGGCAACGATGTCACGACCATTTCGGAAAGTGCCCCGCAGCCACCGCTGCTGCAACAGAATACTGCCGACGATGGCGGCGCGTTTGACATTATCTCGATGGATTGGCTTCGAAACTGGCTAACACGCGTCGATCGCGATGCAGTCCCCGCAGTGAACAACTCGGCGATTCTCTGCGACCACGACAAGGTGGATCCGCTGGCGATTGCCCATTTCAAGTTCATCCGCTCGGACACGGCCGAAGCCTTGTACAAGCGCTACGGCGGAGGACCGCGACTCACAGCACCAGAGGCCTTGTGCCGGGAATGCGTCGTCCGTGAGTGGCACGTGCGCTCTACGGCGAATCAGCTGACGGCCGATCAGCTGCATGTCAAGCAGATCGTGGAGGCAGCTGCAGGCGCTCCGAGCCCGGCTTCTTTGAAGGACTGCGCATGGGTTGGCCGTCAGAGCATGCGAGATTGGCTCCGTCTCAAGACCTCCGCACAATCCGAGCAAGCGCGATCGGAGCAAAGTCGTCTGGAAGACTTGCAACAGGCGCGTCAACTGGAAGCTCGTCAGATTATCGCCGAGCAGGATATGGAGCGCCAAAAAGAGCGCGATCAGTCTGCCCTGACAGCCCTCAACGCGACTGCAGCAAAGCTGGTGATGCTGGACAACCCGGCTCCCTCGTCTGCCACGGCCATGGAAATAGATGGCGAGCCGTCGTCGTCGTCGTCGTCGTCGTCGTCGTCGTCGTCGTCGTCGTCGTCGTCGTCGTCGTCGTCGCCGTCGTCGCAGCAACCATTGATGAAGCTCGAGCACACCAACGGCACTCACGGGGGTGATGCTGGCGACGATGACGAGGTCGTCTTCCAACAGGCTCCAGACGTCTCCATCTTGCCGAACGCCCTCCGTTCAGCTGACGCAAATGCTGCTGCTGCCGTTGCTACAATCGACCTGGGTGAGCTGCCACCAAGCTCGTCTACCAACAAGCCAGCTGCCAAGTCGAGCTCGACTCTTTTCAACGGCGAGTTGATCTGCCGGCACGGCAATCTGGTGCCGGAATCCATCGCGCCTCGAACGGCTGTGCCCTTGGGTGTTTGGCATCTCCTTCCCATCCATTGGCCCGACAGCAGCACTGTCCAGCCCATTCCAGCGACGACGCCCGACTGCAGCCTTTGCCTTGCTTCGCACTCTGCCAATCACTTGGCGGCGTCCCAGGTCCACGCCGATTTGGCGCAGCAGCGGTCATTGCTCAGCGCCTTGTACAAGAACACGCATCGGCCAGTCTTGCACGCGAGCGAGCCGGCGCGAGTTCCAGATGTCGTCCAGCGGCAGTTGGCAGCAGACGCAGTGTTTGCTGCTCACGACGACGAAGACATTGACCTTGTGGACGACAGCGCAGATGCTCGCTCCCGGCCAGCAGTTGCGAGTCATGCCGCCGAGCCAGAAAACGGCCATGCTGGACGCAATCCAGTTCTGGCTGCCTTCGCGGTCAATGTTTTCGCGGTGGAGTCGGTCTTTTTGGACCAGTGGAGGGCTGTGCTACGCAAACCCAAAGGCGCAGTTCTTCCAGGCGTGTTGACCAACGACAGCTTGTTTTGCCACCACTCTGAGCTGGTGATTGCGCCATTGGACGCCATCGACCCGATGCTGGGTGCTGAAATGCCCTCTCCTGCTCGATACACCCTTGTCTGGCCACGCGAGTGGGACTTGCTGGTGAAATGGTACTCGAAACCACGCGAATCAGCAGCCGTTTCCAGTACTCCCAACAACCACAGTCTGTCCTCCGGTGATGTTCAGGACGGGGTTGCCATCGCGGATGAAGCAATCACGGCAGCAGCGTCTTCCTCCTCTGCTGGAGCCACGCCTCGCGCTGTCATGTTGCAATTCGACCCCGTTGCGCGTTGCTGGGCATCCGTCATTCCAACCTGCACGTCTTGTATTGGCCGGCTTCGGCAGACAGAGGAAGAGGCGCGTTTTATTTATGTCGACTCACCATTCACGGTCGTGCACCTAGCCAAGTCGGAGTGGTCTCAAGTTCACCATCAGGCTGTTGAACGCGCGCGCCAACCCGCAGTCATGCCCTGGGGTAGCGCGTCGGCCATCGTACCAGCACCGGCCAGCCCCGACAACCCGCCGTCCACAGCAGGCGAGTCGCCATCCACGCCGTCCCAGGGTAGATTCTCTGTTCTCGGCACACGTAAGGCTTCGCGCCGTCGCGGCAAACAACACAAGGTGTTTGTTTCAAGCACCGACACGCTGAAAAAGCTCAAATTAGAGGTCAGTGGTCGTGAGTGGCTGGCTGGAGAAGTGAGTTGCATGATTGATATGTCGTCTGAGCGCTGTTCAAACTTTCCTTTTTGGTTTTTTTGGCACTTGCAGATCATGACAAAGTTCCAAGTAGCACCGATCGATCAGCACGTTTTCGATGGTGAGCGAGAGCTGCGCGGAGACACGCTCACGCTTGCCCAGCTCCATGTAGCCCCAAGCAGCGTGCTCGAGCTTGCTATCGATCAAGTGGATTCGCAGCCCGATCTCGAGGCGATTATCGCGGAAGAAGGTGCGGTTGCGGTTTTTCCATTTGAAAGTTTTTTTTTCTTTGTTGGATTTTTCTGACATTGTTCTTCTGCGTCTGTTGCACAGCTGATACATCCGCTCGAGGCAAGATCGAGACAGGATTCAAAGGTACGACAGTGATTTCTGTCCTTGGCGATGATCGAGTGCATGATGCTCACCATTCTGTGTGGTATGGAACAGGAACTGGATTGCTTTCACTTTGAGGAAATTTCGGATTGTGCTTGTCTTTTGATGAACTTATTTTTGGTAGCCTGTGTATTATTAACAACTGTGTTCTCGACAAAAACAAGCCTGTCGCTTCATTTGCTGGACATTGCAGCAGTGGCTGAATGTGCACTACGGGGCAGGCATGCTGGCAAAATTCACGCCGACCTCCTCGTCTGTTTCCATCTTGACCAAGTCTATCAGATGGGCCTTGGGTTTGGGGTAGGATTCCATGACCTGGTCGATCACATTCATGCACTAGCATTCGAGACCAGGTACGTGAGTTTCGTTGCAGAGTTAGTTAGAGAAGCGAAAACAGAAGCGAAAAAGTTACCATCTTCTTTCGACTCCGCCAGGCCGTGTGAGCGGTGGTGTAGTTTTTCTTAACCTGTAGAGAGTGCTGGTAAGTACACACCAACAAACGGGTGGTCATGCATTCCGCATGTTTGTCCCACGTACACGAGCAATTTCAGCCGAAGAAACCAGCTTGGTGCCAGTTTTGAGCTTTTCCAAGCGCTCCATGTTGGCTGCATTCTTGGTGCGCAGCGCTGCCACCCGAGCAATGATATCGACGGTTTTCATCGATGCGCCAGAGACCTTTACGTCTGCAGGGAGGGAAACGAAATAGTGAGACTTGAAGAAGAGAAGGAAAAAGTGCAACTACCGAAAGGCTCTTGTTCAACCCCACCTCCTTCCAATGCTTTGCACGCAGCACTCTCTTCGCGCAACTGATCCCTGAGCTCGTCGATCGTTTGGTCGAGCTGGTCGAGTTCGGCTTCATCGGGGATTTCGAATTGGTCCTAAAGTCGGAAAAGGCAAGGATGAGCCAAACACAAACCATCCATCCTGCAATCACAACAACCAGCGCAGGGTCGCCATACCTGTCTTGGGCAATAGACATGCTGCTTGCCGTACTCCTTTTCGATAATCTTCTCTCCGGCTGTGAGCGACGCGAGCGCTTTCGTGACTGCCGTTTTGCCAACCGCGCCGTGCAAGTTGTTGAAAATGTCGACTGCGTTTCAACGAGTCAAATCAAAAAAACCAAAAAACAAGGCGAAGGCAGGGGGTTGAGATTGGGACGAGAACGCACAGAATGAACGCAAAGTTGCATGAAATGGAAAAAAAAAAAAAAGTGAAACATGAAGTTTTTCCCGCCAAAAACCAATCCTCCAAAGTTGAGCGTCTCTGTTTTGCGCGCTCAACCGCGGCCCACAGCGAGCAGGTCACTAGCGATAAAGCTACTAGTGACCACCACACGATAAGCTGAGGAGGGGGACACGACCTCTGGGTGTTTGAGAAGCGGAACGACGAGCAATGTTGCAAGTCTGCTGCAAGTCCCCATGGTGCTTAAATCTGGTCTTGCTGGGGGTGGGGAGTGGTGGCTTACTCGCACTGTACGGCCTGTTTTGCTTGTTCAAGTAGTCGAGAATGACCGATTCTGGGCACAGCATGGCAAGGGTGAGTGAGTCGACAGAATTGGCCCCAAAGTGTTCCATACAAAACTCAATGGTTCAACAACCAGCGCTTTCGTATGCCAGACCATCGCACCCCAAACACAACAAAACACAACACATGCTTGTGTACCATCATTGTCAACAGCGCCTTTCTTTGTCGTCGCTTTAACCATGGTTGAAAAGTTAAAGCAGTTGGATGGAAGACTGAACTGCAAATTTCAATTGCTCGTTTTAGGAGTGCTCTAACCCCTGCTTCCATTGAGAACAGCATAAATTCATGAGAAACAACTCGAATCCGAGTCGTTTTTAAAAGTGGGGATTCGAGGCGTCTGACGTGAGGCACATTGATCTGTTGATCTGTTTGGCTATTTTGCCACTCGTCGCTTTGTGTGCCTGAAAGTTTTTCACTACACTTATCATCAACCCAATACTCGGACCCTCGTAGAACGATCTCTGATCATAACAGATGGGCGACAGGGTCGACAATGTGTGTCGCATCACACGCCAGGACGTGGATGCTACTAGCGGAGTGGAGTTGCCAGCCGAGATTTCCGATCGCGCCAACGTGATTACAGTCGAACATCCTCTAGAGTTGGTGCCGCGAAGCCTCGCTTTGCATTTACTAGATAACATTACCACTGCCGTCAACGCACCGGCCAACGCCTATCTCACCGGTTCTGGAGGCGTTGGTAAGAGCACCGTCCTGTTCATTCTGTTGGTTCGGGCGTTGGACTACACTGCACGTCAGCTCCGCCAACCTCCAGAGAGCCCGCAGCGCCCGTTATTTGTACTCTACGTTGCATCAACGGCCAGTATTGCTCGCCTGAGGCCAGACCCAGCCGCTGCTAGCTTGTGCCGGATACTTGAGATGCTCAACCGTCCGTTGTTGAACCTGCCACAGTACGCGGATCTGCTGGCTCTTCTTCGGCCTGCGATTGCTCCCATCCGTGCTCATGGAGTTGCGCTTGCTGCGTGGAACGCCGTTTGTGATTACTGTGCTGCAACAACCACTTTCTGCTCGCTTTTTATTCTCGACCAGTGGAATGCCATGTTCGACCCAGCTGTCGTCGTTGCAGGCTTGCCTCAAGACCATCCTTTGCAATCGCTTGGCTTCATGGGTGCTCGTTTTGGCGTGTCAATGTTCGTGGCAGCCGTGAGCTCATCGTTCGACCCATTGGACGCTGCGCGAGGAGTGTTCCGCGATGCAGAGGCTCACGCCTGCAAACAGATGGTTCGACCGCTCAGCCACGCTGAGACACAAGTGCTTCAGCAAACCTGGCTCTCTCGTAATCCCCCTGTCCGCATTTCCGACAATATCATGGCAGACTTGCATCGCATTACTGGAGGTATCCCACGTCTGTGCGAGCTTTTCGGCAGCCGGCCTTTTGCCAGTGTTGAGGATGCCGAATTTCGCAATGTTGCAAGTCTGCTGCAAGTCCCTATGGTGCTTTAATCTGGTCTTGCTGGGGTGGGGAGTGGTGGCTTACTCGCACTGTACGGCCTGTTTTGCTTGTTCAAGTAGTCGAGAATGACCGATTCTGGGCACAGCATGGCAAGGGTGAGTGAGTCGACAGAGTTGGCCCCAAAGTGTTCCATGCAAAACCCAATGATTCAACAACCAGTGCCTTCGTATGCCAGACCATCGCACCCCAAACACAACAAGACAAAACACATGCTTGTGTACCATCATTGTCCACAGCGCCTTTCTTTGTCGTCGCTTTAACCATGGTTGAAAAGTTAAAGCAGTCGGATGGAAGACTGAACTGCAAATTTCAATTGCTCGTTTTAGGAGAGCTCAGAGGAGACAAAAATCATCATTGTGAATAAGGAATACAAAATAAATTGAAAACAAAACAATACAAAACATACACAAACAAAGCAAAGACCAAAACAACAAAAATTTAAAAAAAAAACCCCCTTTCCTTCCTCACCGTTTTACACCATTGAATCGCGCTTGACACGGTGCGTTGCGCTGTTCCACATTTCAGAAACTTCGCGAAGGGCTGCGTCATCGCGAGCAGTTGCAAATAGCTCTGCCGGGGGAGGAATGGATGATGAGGCGGTCGTGCGCGCCGCGGGATCGGCTGGGACCGGGCGGTTGACAGACGTCGACGAGGACGAGGTACTCAAACTACGCCCGCTGTTGGCTTCGGCAATGGCCGGGTCGAAGCTGTCGGTCGTTTCAATCGTGATGGTCGAGAGGCGATTGGAGGACGGCGCCGCCGCAGGCGAGTCGAACGAGAAGGACAGCGGACTGGCAGACAGCTGGGCTTGTGCAGCGGCGAGGGACTCATTGTGCAGCATGGTGGTGGCAGCGAGAATGGCGTCCTCGTTCAAGCTCGACATGGACGACGCCGAGGACACGCTGCCCGGGGAGTTGTCGCGCCCGTTCAGGAGCATGTGGTGCAGCGACATGAGTTGGTTGTAGTACTGCTTCTCCTTGTTGTTCTCCTGGACCTGCGCCTCGAGCGCCGAGCTCTTGTTGAGCAGCATTTTCGTCGACGCCTTGAGGGCATCGTACTTGGCCTCGAGCGCAGCGTGCTTGTTGAGCAAGTCAGAGTATGCAAGCGCCAACTCTTGGTAGCGTTGCTTGTACCCGCCAGCTGCGTTGGGGAGACCTGCGAAAAACCCAGTTGCGGCACCGGCGCTGTCGCTCCGTTGCTTGTCTCGTCGAGGATTGACAGGGGCTTCGTCGTCGTCGTCCGACACGCTTCCAGTGGAGCCCTGGCTGGACCGCCGAACAGAGCCAAACAAGTTTGGCGAGCTCGTTTGACGCCGGCTGCGGAGACGATCGGCCACGTCGGGAGAGATGCCGCCTGCGACGGCTCCTGCCGCGCCGGCAACCTCGGCCTCTTTGCCATCCTTCTCTTTGCCGTCTTTCTTGGTTTTCGTCTTGCTGCGGTAGACGCTAAAGCGCTTGGAGAGACGCGTGATGGCATCGCGACCAAAGCCCAGGTGGCTGTCTTCATCCTTGCCGCCGGTGTGCGGCGAGCTGGACGCTGAAGAAGTGGCCGAGTTGGACTCGGACGACGGACGTTCTTGCGAGCGCGAGGGCGACGACGGAGCAGAGGTTGGGACGGCCGACGAGACGCGGGGCTCGCAGATCAACGACTGCTTGTACAGGGCATTGTCATCAAGCGCTGGAGCGCCCGAAAGGAGCCAGGCCTGCAGGTCGGGGTTTTCCCGGAAGGGGAAGGACGACGTTTGGTAGACTTCAATTTCGCGAATGACCTTGACGACCATGTTCATTTTGCGGTAGTTGACCAGCCCGTCAGGCAAGAAATCGGGGTTGCCCTCTTCCAACAACACCAGGTCATTCAAATGAATGCCAATGTAGGGCACGATGGGCAGCTTGATGGTCGTGAGGTGCTTGCGGTAGTTGGCGTAGCCCTTGCTCGTGTCCATCAGGAAGCTGATATCTTGCCAGTCCTTGAGCGATTTGGCGGGCAAGGCCTTCCAGGTCAGCTTGAGGCGCTGCACCGAGCTAATGTTGAGGGCGGCGACAATTTGCAGACACGAGTTAAGGTTGTTGATCGCTCGGCAATGGACGGCCATTTGAATGGCGCGCCGCAAAACCTCCACGCGTTGTTTTGGGTTGGTCTCGTTGACAATCTCGGTGCCAATCCAGAACGACACGCGATTGAAGCGCTCAATGAGCTGAATCAGCGGAGCCGCACGTTCTGGCTTGTTTGTCTTGGTCCACGACTGTCCCGTCAGAGCGTTCGCACCAATCCGCTTGAACAGGTTGAGCTCGATCAGGGTCATTTGCTCGACAAACTCCTCAGGCGAAACCTCGCAAAAGTTGAACTGCTTGATCGCCTTGTCGCTCAACGGAATGGATGGGTCTGGGCCGGTGGCGACACTCACACCAGAGGCCGACTTGCGCATGACCACGCCGCCTTGCGCCAAGGCCTGCTTTTGGATCTGCTCGAGTTGCTTGCGCACAACTGGGCCGAGAACCTTGACGTTGGACTGCTTGGTAATGTACTCGGTAAAGTCGACGGTCTTTTGGATGAGATCAATTCGGTTGGCGAAATCGTACCAATGCGCTGTCAACCACTTGCGAATCACGTTCACGACGCGCATCTGCACTTCTTTGGAGCCCACAGCGTCGAGCTTGGCCGCCGACTCAAACCGTGCACGCAACTCATCCATGAGCGCCTCGGGCGTGGCAAAATACCGGTAGGTCAACAAAAAGTTGTGCACAAAGTCCGTGTCGAAGGAACCAGTCTCGTTGGCAAGTTGACCGACGAGCCCTGCAAGAGACCCGGCAACGACGACCGTCTTTCCGTCCTCGAGCGCAACACGCACTCCCTCCGCGATGGTCTGCTCATCAGGAAGAGAATGGACCGAGCGCGTGTCCATGGACTCGGACGAGACGTTCAGGTTGGAACGAATGGCGGCAGGAGCGGCCAGCGAAGATGCCGCTGATGTGGTAGATGGCGCTGGAGTTACAGGGGCACTGGTTACAGGACCCGCAGATGTAGAGGTGGGAGCCGCCGGTGCCGACGTGTCTGGCGTGATTGTTTCGGAATTATTCTCGACAATCCCGGGAGGAGGGCCAGATCTCCGCTTGCCTGGCGATGAGGCGTCCTCGTTCAAAAGCGAATCGGCGCGACGACCACGCGACGTGAGGGCAGCGCGACCAGTACCGTGCCGTGAGAGCTCTGACGGCGAGGTAGACAGATCATTCGTCGAACTAGCCTCAGCCACGGGAGCAGCAGCAGTAGTAGCGGCGGCTGCGGGTTCCGGAGTGGCACTTCTCTGGACCTGAGGAGTAGCAACGCTGCTCGTCGTAGCCTCAACAGGAACTGGAGCAACAGCCTCGGCGGTAGCAGTTTCGGATGGCTGAGCAGCCACCACCTCCACAGCTGCTGGAGCTACTGCCGCCTCAGTCACGGCATCCAGCTGTGCAGATGTTGTTGCTGACTGATCAACAGGATCAGCGGCATTGTCGGTGGATGACTGAGGGGGTGCAGAAACGGCGGGGAGAGATTGTTCGTCGATTGCTGGTTTTTCTTCACAATCAATAGGAGTTTCGTGAGCGGCCGAAGCGTCGGTTGTCGGACTACTGACTGCCGGTTGCTCTTGCGGTTGCTCTTGCGCGGTTGAAGTGTGCTGCTCCGAGTTTGTGGCGGCGGAGGGGGCGGCAGTCAGGGGCTCACTAGGCTGCTCCTGATTGGCCTCGACGGTCAGACTGGGTGCAGCTTCTTCCGATGTGGATGCTGGTGGTTGCACGGGCAGCAGCACAACAGTCGAAGATTGGGCGGGAGCCTCACTTGGTGCATGCGCTTGGTCGGCTGAGATGGAAAGATCCGACTGGGGCTCTGGTACAACTTCAGCTCCTACTGCGGGTGTTGTCGAGGCGGAACCTGTCAGAACGGCAAGGGCGGCTGCCGCGGCGGTCATTGCCACCAAAATGGGATTGTCATCACCAGCAACAGCAGCAACACGAGCAGCTTCCTGAGAGTCTGTTGTTGTTGTTGTTGTTGTTGCTGCTACTGCTGCTTCAGACACATCAATTGGGGCTGCGTTGCTGCTGAACTGCGGTTGTTGAGCCATGGATTTGTCGTCTGCTAATGATGTAGACGAAGCTGTTAACGATGAAGACCCGCTCGCAAGTGTCTCGGCGGATTGGTGGAAGAGGGATGGGTCTCCAAACGTCATGGATTTTGGCCGATTTTTCGGTTTTGGCAAGGTCGCTGGAGGGGTTTTCCGAACAGTGCTGGGCGATGTCTCGGCGGAGGATTTGCCACTTTGCGGAGAGGAGGCGCTGGTGGCACCCCGGCGTGATGTTCCTGGTGAATACTGTGCCAGAAAGCTCAGACTTGCCGCCGATGTGGACGGACTTCGCGTCACTGGATAGTACGGCTGTGGCGGGGATGCAGGCGCTGCCGAGGTCATGGATACCACTGCGGGAATGTGTCCCAGCGACGACTGGCGCTGAGGTAGTGGAGGAGCGAATCGACTTGCCATTGCTGCGCTGTTTGGATTGGCCGAGCCCGAAGAGGATGATGCTGCTGCTGCGCGCCCGACGGCACCAGCGTACATGGACGATAGATTTCCAGCATGAAACGACGCTGGTCGTCCAATATATGCATTGCGGTTTGGCGCGCGGCGGGTTGCCGTCGAGATGGCTGGAATTGTTCGCACGTCCGAGCCCGAGCCCGATCGCGACGACGCACCAGCACCAGCACCAGCACCGTCTGCATCATTGACGCTGCCACTGCTGCCGTGTTGCTGCTGGGCGTGTGCTTGGGCTGCGGCGGCCGAGTTTAACAAGTCACCACCACTCGCGCGGCGACCCGAGCGAATGACGGCCAGTTCGAGCTCTGACAGTGTGCTGTGCTGGGTTGCGTGGAGCTGGTGATGCTGCAGCTCGGTTGTTGGCTTGGCGCCTTGCGTGACGTCCGACATGGACGTGCTGCCCGAGCCGCCGTTAGTCAGAGCACTTCGACTGCCGCTCCTTGGAATGGTATTGGTGGTGGTGGTATTGTTGGTGGTGGTGGTGGTGTGAGGTGCTTGCGGTTGCGTTGTGGTCGCATCAGCGGCGCTCGCATGTGCGTGTTCGCCTGCGCCCGTGGCTGCTGCTACCTTGGCGCTTCTTGTTGGCGAGGATGATGGTGAAGATGATGGTGATGATGATGATGGTGGTGGTGGGAGATGTGCGACGCCGTCTGACACCACTCCACCAGCATCAGCAGCAGTGTCATCGTTCAGCAGCAATTCCGCAGACTCTTCGGACGACCCGACCGTCGAGTGCGTCGTCGTCACTCCGTCAAGCTGAAACACTGACGACGAGCTCATCCCCGAAGCAGTCGGAAACAAAACACACGCGCGGCGGCGATCCAGCGAGCCTGCTGGTTCAAAAGGAAGGGGGAAAAAAAGCTAACTGGAATGAATCCAAAGGAAAAAAAAAAAAAAAAAAAAAAAAAAAAAAAAAAAAAAAGCTGTTCTCTTTGGTTTGGCTGGACTTTGAAAAAAAAATATCCAATCTTGACGACCAAAAAGAAATGCGCCTGAGAATCGGGAAACAACAATCAAATACAAACAAAAACGAATACAAGCAAGAATCAAAGGAAGAGAGTGAGTGAGAGCGAGTTGAGAGGAGTGACAAGTGAACAACAACAACAACAACAAAAAAAAAAAAAAAAAAAAAGCCACAAATTCAAAAAAAAAAAAAAAAAAAAAAAGAGTACAGTTTGAAATTGAAAAAATCAAAAAGCGCGCAGGCGAGAGCGAGTGTGTGCACAGAGAGAGAGAAAAAGAGAGAGAGAGAGAGCTAGTTAGAGAGGGAATGAAAGGGGGAGGGGGACTGCGCGATGCAGTGAGAGCGAAAGCGCAGAAGACGAGATGGAAAGGAAAAAGCAACGAAAAAAGCGGTTTCAAAAAAAAAAAAAATAAAAAAAATAAAACGGTTCTCGCTTAGAAAAAAAAAAAAAAAAAAAAAAGACCATTACAACCAACACAACAGATTGAAGTACAAAGTACAGCGACGTTGGAAGGAAGGAAGCCATAGAAGAGGGGGAAGAACAGAAACACACGGTGAATGAAAAACCGGGGATGCATGTTGAGCGCAAAGAGGAGCTGATGGGGTGAGCAAGGAGAGCGAGGGGAGGGGAGGGAGGGCTGAATGCAAAAAGAAAAAAAAAAGAGCGACAGATTGGCAGCGGAAAGATGGATCACCTTCGCACCACCAAACACCACCAACACATCCACACTTGGACAATGAGAGAGAGAGAGAGAGAGAGAGAGAGAGTGTGAGGAAGAGAGGGAATGGCGCAGACTCGTGCGAAAAATACAGGGGAGGAGGACGCACTTTCACAATGGAGAGAGAGAACGAGAGAACGAGTGAGAGTGAGAATACAGATTCAAAGAGAGGGAAAAGCCCTCGTCTCCTTCACACATCACACATCACCACATCACCACATCACACATCAGACACACGCAATGCCAAACACAGGTCTCCTCCAGCGCGAATGGCAGACAGCAGAAATACCAGGGATGGCTGTTCAACTTTTCAAAAAATAAAATAAAAAAACCGCATCTTGCAATGGAAAGCCATACAAAAAAAAAAAAAAAAAAAAAGATGTGAAAATGCAAACCTTTTTGTTGTTTGGATACGAAAAACAAAAAAAGAGAGACTGAAACTTTTATTTTGCTTAGAAAGCTGAGTTTGGAGTTGATTTGTTTCAAAACGAGTGAACAACGAAGAAAAGTGCTTTGAAATTGCAGAATGGAAGGAATAACGAAAGGGCAGCAACAGCTCAAAAGCTCAAACAGTTGTCGAGGCTTCTTTCTCAAATTTTCAAGGCGATTATTTCGTGATCATCCTTCATCAACACAATCGTACATCATAAGACTATCTCGTAATGACCGACCAAGTTCCAAAAAGTGTCAAACCAAACTTGGACTTGGCTCAGTCTCTTGTTCTACTTTTTTTCCCTCTCCTTCATTTTTTAACATGGCTGACTCGCTCAAACCCGCCGTGCTCAGTCTGCTGCGGACGGAAGGCGTCAAACTGTGGCTTGCACCATACACTGCAGGCACCTCTGCAGACGCCTCCGCTGCGACTGCTGCGCTCTCTGCGCTCGGCTCGCGTTACGCAACGGTGATTGCCGCTCAGACCGCCGCCTCAGTTGCCACTCCCACCTCTAAGACCACCACCACCACCACCACCACTACTACTCCTTCTCATTCTACTTCTAACTCTGTCGATGCAATCTGCGACATTCTCGAAGGGCTTCGTCTGCATGCGCTGGACAAGCTCGCCAAGCGCGCTGCAGCACCCGACGACCTCACTGTGGTGATTCGCCTGTCATCCTCAGCCTCATCCACATCCTCCTCGTCAACCACCACCACCACCACCACCACATCCGACGCTGCTCCAAAAGCACCACTACTGCCGTCGTCTGTGACCATCGCTGCAAAGTCGAGCGCGTCGGTGCAGTGGCTGGTCGAGAGCATTGTCACTGCCGCTCGAAACAGTCAGCCAGCAACGTCAGCGTACGCAGTCAAGCTGATTGCCGCCGGCCGCATTGTCTCTGCCACCCCATCAGCATCCGCATCCTCATCCTCATCATCATCATCATCATCCATGGTTGAGCTGCCCCGTGAGCACGCCGACATGACGCTCGCCACGTTGTTCAAGCTCCCGCCACAGCCATCGCCGCCAACCACTCCGACGCCCAGCCACAGCAGCAGCAGCAGCGCTCCTGCGCTCGCATCATCGACGCCAATCTCACCTGCTGCTGCTAGTAGCACTACACCCACTGTGGTCATGACGACGGTGCGCGCGATGGCCGTCCTCACACCCGTCGCGCTGGATGCTGCGGTGGACCATATGGAGTCGCCCGCCAGCCACAGCCAGCGCGAGGACGAGCACCGCCGGCTGGCTGCGTCCGCGACGCAGC
>NW_011887301.1:1058367-1121337 GCF_000151315.2 Capsaspora owczarzaki ATCC 30864 | reverse complement strand
CAGCAGACTGTCGAGCCCGCGCGCCAGCCAGCCATCGAGCCCGGCATCAAGCGTCCCGAGCAGCCCGAGCGCAGGTCTGTACACGACGGCGCCGCCGCTCTTCCCGCCCACATTCTTGCCAAGCTCGCCGCTGCCGCAATCGGCGTCCGCGACCCCCAGCACCACCACCACCACCACCACCACTACCACCACTTCTACCAATCAAGGATTGACAGCCGCTGCTGCAGCACTCGCACCTCTGGCGTCACCACAGCGCGCGCTGCCCCAGCCAGTGGAGATTGAGCGACAGCGTCTCTATTCGTCTGCCCTCACATTCCTGCTGGAGGCGGACGCAGAGTTTGCCAAATGCCGCAGCGACATTCTAGACAACGTCGACAACCTGGGTCTCCTCCAGCTCGACATTGTGTACTGCTACTTGATGCTCCGCGACGTGACCTCGTTGCCGGACGCCACGCGCCGACTTGCCACCTGCGAAGCAACGCTCAAGCGCAGCTACGGTGCCAACTTGGAGCGTCTGCGGCGAACCCGCGAGGGTGCCGTGCCCCCAGAAATGGTCTTTCTCGTTCGTCTCAAGCTGCTCAAGGCTGCCGTGCTCTTCCACGAGACGGCTGCGCGCCGCCCAGCAGCATCAGGCTCAAACCCGACAGCAGTCGCTTCGGCCGTCGTGTCGGCGCGTGCCGAGTGCTCTCGTCTGCTCGAGGAGGTGACTCGTGAGATTACCAGCATGAAGCCCGACCCGGCAGCGGTGGAGCAGCTCATGACGATGGGATTGACGTCGACGCAGGCTCGCGTCGCGCTTCGCGAGCCGAACGACGTCTCCCGCGCCCTCGAGCTCCACTTTGCCCACCGGCAGCAGGAGCAAACGCACCGCGAGCAACACGAGCAAAGCCGCTTCAACCGCGAGTTGCAGCGTCGGCTGGGACGCACCACTCGGGGCGAGTGGGTTGACGTCAATCTTTTCCAGTACCTGCACTCGACCGGCTTCCCCAAGCACGCCGCCGGCGCTGCGCTGCGACAGGCCAACAACAACCTGGAGATTGCCATGCAGCTCCTGACCACATGCCCGCAGCTGTTCGCCAAGCCCACGCATCATCGCCGACGGACGAGCGCTGCCGGCTCCTCCGGCTCGGCTCCGCCTTCGCCTGCTGCCAGGATGGGTACGGGCAACCTCGGCGACCTTACCGCATTGCTGTCTTCGATGGGCATTTACATGCCAGCGGAGCGCATCCAGCAGACGTTGGCAGAGTGCGACGGCGATCTCAACCGCGCCTTCGAGCGACTTCAAAAGGAGCAGTTTGGGGTTGAGGATGCTCCTGCCACCCCTGGTTCCGGAGCCAGTGCCACGCCCGTTGACAGCGACGACGACGACGACGACGATGGGTTTATGGACGATACCGAGCACACCCGCCAAGTGATTGCGAACGAAATCTTGCCCACCATTTCCAAAGATTCTCTCGCCTATCTTGACATGAATCTCGACGAAGAGGAGTCTGTCGCACACTTTTATCAGTCCTTGCTGGCCAAGTTGCAATGAGCGCAGGGGAGGAGGTGCTTTTTCTGTTGCTTTCAGTAGCGTTTAAGAGTTTGGTTGACACCTTCTGACATTGATGTATTTGTAACCTGTACTGTGCTGTATTTTTTGTGACGTGCATGCAATTAAAAAAAAAAACCGCACCAAAATCTGCACCAAATCTGAGTTATTCAATTTTGTTATTGTTCTTATAAACACTAAAATGGACTTTGGACAGCAAAGCTCTCGAACATCAGTCAAACGCAAATTTCCACTTGTCGGAGCGCACAAACCCACGTTGCACGCGCCCAACGCAGCGAATAGAGCACAGTTCATAGTCCAGCGGGACGCGCATACCGCCAATGTTGACAAACGACACAAACCGAGCAGGAGACTCAAAGTAGTGGCGCGCACAAATGAAGCAGCGACGAGGATTTTTGAGGTATGCCAAAACCCCCGGCGTCAACGAGGCTAAATCCTCCTGCCGATCACATTCAAAGATCTTTTGCGCACAGAGGGCAAACAAGGAGGGGATCTCGTACGTTTGCGTGAGCGACTCGACGCCGCTGTACAGAGGGTTGTTGGCAAGGCGGAGAGCCTTGAGCGATCGTTTGGCCATGATGCGGATGGTGGGAGGCAAGGTCACGAGCTGGTTGTCATTCAGCAAAAGAATGTTCAACCGCGTCATGCGTCCAATTTCAGGGGACAGCTTGGTCAGCTTGTTGAAGGAGACGTCCAAGCTGCGCAGGCCTGCCAGCTTGCTCAAACCGGGCAGCTGTGTCAGGAAATTGTGAGCCAGGCTGAGGGTGTGCAGCTCCTGACCAAGCTCTCCAAGAGCCGGAGGAATGGCGGTGATTGCATTGTTATCCATATTCAATTCGACCAAGCTGGCAAGGCGACAGACTTCGACAGGAATCGTGGCGAAGCGGTTGCCTGCCAACGAGAGGCGCTTGACATTGGCCAACGCGCTAAAGCTGGTTGGCAACGAGCTCAAACAGTTGTCGTGCAGACTCAACGTCTTGAGTCTCGTCAGATTGCCAATGTCGGCAGGCAGGCCTGTCAGTTGGTTATTGTTCAGGTTCAGCTTGACCATGCGCGTGAGACGACCGAGCGAATGAGGGGGAATGGACGTAAGGAGGTTGTGGTCGAGGGACAGCACCTCCAGCTCGGCCAGTTCTCCAAATTCAGGCGGAATGGTTGTGATTTGGTTGGAGTGGAGAAGGAGTGTCTTCAGCCCCTTGAGCTGGCAAAGCCCGAACGGAATACTCTCGAGCCAGTTGTTGTGCAACCACAATTTGGCGAGATCTGGCAAGGAGTGCACATAGTCGACACGCGACAGCTGGTTGTGGTCGAGAAGGAGCATTTCGAGGCTTTTGAATTGCGCAATTTCTCGGGGCAGGGTTTTGAGGTGGTTGTTGGAGAGTGGAAGCACCGTCAGCTTCTCGGGCAGCCCGGTGAGCGAGATGAGCGAAGAGAGGGCATCGCTCGACAAGCCCAACGCTCGCACCAATTCTGCCAGTTCCGCAAGCTGGGAAATGTGCGTAGGATTGGATGATGTGAGGTCGCTCGAGGCAGAAATGGTCGCCTGAAGGTCGGTCGGGAGGCTTTGTAGCAGGCTTTGGGTGGCGGGTGAAAGGTTTGCAGAAGCTGTCGCGCTGTTCTCAAGCGTGCCGCCGTCGGGTGCGAGGTGCGAAAATCGCCCTTCCAGTTGGAGCGCCGTCAATCGGGTTGACAGAGCGTCCACTTGCACCTGGGCAGCGTGACACTGGGGGCGAAGCAAGCTATAGTGGAACGAGTGGGGTCGAGCGCGTGCAGCAAGCGGTCGACCAGCAGCTGGCACCCCTGGACGTGTGGGTTCCGATGTTGTCGGCAGCACAGCTTGGGGAGGAGGAGGAGGAGGCGGCGGAGGAGCGCTGCTGCTGGTATTGGTGCCCGTTTCATCCAGGCCCACGGCTGACGCGACCTCCTGAACGGCGGGGACACCGTGCGAGACCTCGCCGGAAGCTGCGCTCCCACTGTCGACCGGACCGACCGATGAGCGAGCATCGCTGGAAGAGCGCTTGCGAGGCAACAGGGCGTGAGCGGCCGCGGCAGCGGACACGTTGGTGGGCAGCGGTGGGACTTGGCCCGAGATGGGTGTCTGAAGCCAAGGCTCGGCCACTGCGGGACTTGCGTGGCGAGTCGGAATGTGCGACGCAGGGGCGCTGTGCGACACCAGAGACGCTGCGGCTGTGGTGATTGACACTTCGGGTGCCGCAGAGGAGGAGAAGGTCGCACCACTGAGCTTGGGGCTCAGGGACCCTGACGATGCATCTCCAACCGAGTGCCGCCAAGAGTGCTTGAATGAGTGGTCGGCCGGCAGCCAGGACGACGGCGAAGCGCCAGACCGCGGAGAACGCACTGCGCGGATGGGCCCGGTCGGTAGGGTGTACGGCCTGCCACGGCTGTCGAGGACGCCAGCATCGCCACCATGCTGCAGAATGAACTGTACGAGCATGTCTCGGCCGCCCATGGCTGCATAATGGAGAAGCGACATCCCGTCCAAGTCGAGGCCATTCATGTCTCCCGAGTGCCAGATGTCTCGCAGATGGTGCAGGGCGGCCAAAACGGAGCGCTCCATCAGTTCGCGATGGATGGCGGAGCGCACTGCGAGCTGTTCGGCCTGGGATTCCAACTTGCCACGCAAATCAAGCGACATGAGATGGAGCAGCCGATTGGACGCATGGCTGGTGGTCGTGTACCCTTGCATGATGGACGAGAGGTTGGATGAGGACTGCTCCAGCTGGTGCGTCGAGCGCAGCATGCGTTCCATCACGTCAAGTGTGCGGAAGCGTTTCGCGCGGTCGCGGTACTCGGGGTCGTCATTATCGTCGTCCCCACGACCACGGCGCGTTTGAGGGCGGTCCAAGCCCGTCTCCTGGAACGTGTCATACGTGAAGATTTCCGTGTTTGTCGAGCCCGACTGCAAGTCCGACGAGAAAACCGACACGGGCACACAGCCCCGCTTGTAATCGTTACGATTGACCAATCCCGAGACGGCGGCTTCATACGATGGAACATGACTGCGGAGCAAATATATAACAAACAGATGTGCAAAATGAGACGCTGGGGATGATGGGATTTTTTTGCCATCCATGCAAACACAAACACAAACAAATGCCCACTTGCCTAAGCTTGAGAACGCGCCGTTGCCCTGGAATAACTTCTTCGCATTGCAAGAACAGCCAACCAAAGTTGATAAAGACATCGAGAGGAAAGTCCAGCGACCCGACCAGGATAATCTCGGTTCCCTCGCGGCCCGATTTGGGGCTAAGATAGATGGTGATGGCGCTCACGCTTTGGCGGTGTTCCGTCACAGACAGCGAGCGAACGAGAGCATCGAGATCCACGGTCGGCACATCGTCGCCAGTCATGGAAGAGGACACTCCGCCACTAATGCTTGATGATGACATTGACGACATTGAATAGGCTGAGGGCGAGGCGGCAGCAGACTTGTCGGAGAGTAGAGAGGCTGTGCTGCTCAGCGGCGTACCGACTTGGAGGGGCAAGTCGCGCTCAGTCGGCATCTCACCAAGCGGCAGCGCCGAGAAAGCAGAGAGTCCGAGAGGTGTGTCCAATGGCTGTGGTTGAAGCAGATGCTGTTGCTGTTGTTGTTGCTGTTGTTGCTGTGGTGCCAGGTGGGGCGTTTCGGGAAATGGTATGTGCAGATCTGACGGCGTGTCGAGAGGAATGCCAAGTGGAAGTGCAGGGTCGAGCAGCTCTCCGAGGGTAGAAAAGAAACCGTCATCGTTGTCGGACGTTCGTCCCATTTGGATGGAGGCGGAGGTGGGCAAAGCTAATACAGTGTCCTCTGTCACCATCGGCGAGGGTGTAAAGCCGAATGACTGCTGTTGGAAAGTACTCAGGAAGCCAGACACCGTTCCTGGAGTGGCCAGCGAGGGCGTTAGTCCTTGCAGAGGATCGTCCAATAATCCAGCCGACGCAGGGGCCAGCAAGTCGCCAACGTCGGCATCCGTCACGGGTTGGGGAGTTGCAAAAGACAAGAATTGTGGTGAGGTTGAAGGAAGGTGCTGGGACTGCTGCTGTTGTTGTTGGGGCGGGCGGCCGCCTGACAAATCCAGCATAAATTGGTGTCGGCCGGTGGAGTGCGATGGCAATTCTTTGGCTGTTGTAGCAGGCAGATCGAATCCATCAGTGCCCAACAGCGACGCATCAGCATCGCCCGCGTCCGCACCAGCCTTTTGGGTGCGGGAATTGACGTAAAATCCCTTCGAAACGTAGAGAAAGAGCAGCTCGGCGTTGTCGGTGGAAGACAGCGAGATGAACGGCCCGCTGCCCGCGTCAGAAGAGGAGCTGCTGCTATCTACAACAAGATTTGCAGTGGCGTCGCATTCAAACAAGGCGACCTCGACATGAAACTCGGTCTTGTTGTGACCCTTGCCGGAAACTTCGCTCGTGAGAAAGTGGCCAACCATAGCCCCGCCGTTAAACACATCCGGACGATGCTCGCGTGCATCCCAGCCAGCAACAAACCGAGCCGGATCTGCGAGCAGTGCAAACGGCGATTTGCCTTTGATGAGCCTCAAGCCCAGTTTGAGGGTGCGGCCTGGCGCGAGCGGCACATCGCGCGCCGTCAGCGCTTCCGTCACGATACTTTTACTGTCCTTGGGCATGGCAGCACTACTATTCTTGTTGAATGAGGATGCGCTACTGCTACTGCTGCTGCTACTGCTTGACGAGACTGAGCTTGTAGCGCTCGAGACGAGCTGTACCGACACAACTGGAAAGTCCTTGATTTCGCGCTTTCGTCCATGAAAGTGTTTTCCATACTGAACACACACAACACCCCCAATTCAGAATGGTCATTGAGCGACAGCGAGCGAAATGAGTAGAATTGAAGGGGTCGAGGTGGATGATGACTTTGACCGGACTGCCGACTCGCCCATCGCAAAACTCATCTCCACACAAACCATTGAGCAGCACTCACCTGGAGCTGGATGGGCGCGTCTGTGTGGATGGCGAGCGCGGCAGTGGCGAGTGGTGCCCCAGCACGCCTCGCGTCGCGGCTGTACAAGCACGTCCACGCCGGGTACTCCATTGGGGAGACGTCACAAAAGCCTAGTAGGGCAAAGTGCTGCCATGCATTGAGCCACACGCAGCGACAAAGAGTCCATATCCATATCCATATCCATAGCGTCAGCACAAAGAATCGAACGCTTACCAAATTCGGCGTCCGCGCTTCAACTGCGATCAAATGCGAAAGTGAATTGTCGACTGAGCCGAGCTGAGCAGAAATTGCATGATGGTGATGATGATGATGATGATATTCGTTCGATATTGAAAAGGACATTGGGAGGAAGGGGGGAAGGGAGGGGGATTCAAAGCTGAAAACATCTTGAAAAACGAACGGATTGTGTTCCTCCTCTCGTCCATCTCCAGCATTACTGGATTTTCCAAACAGAACAGTACAGTAATACAGACTGATCATCACAAACGGGCTCACTTTTTGAAGCTAAACCGTGTTCATCAGCGACAGTAATTCCAAAGAAGGAAGCGTCGGTTTTCGCTCAGTCTTGAATGGTAAAATAATCAATTGTTGCTTTTTTTTGTTTCGTTCTAATGCGGTTTAACTCGTTACTAACTGTTTCTATTTTGCGTTTTCTTCCCTATCAGACTGTTGCCTGTTTTTCAGCTACCTTTTGGTGGTTATTTTTTTTTTTATTTTCCTGTTTTTTTTTTTCAATGTGCTTTTCAATGCTTTTTCCATTGCGTTTTCCTCTATTTTTTTCCCTTTTGCTGCCGTTTTTTGATTCTGTTTGACTTCCAATTCGTCGCTCTTTCAAACAGTGTTGCCTTCTCCTTTTTGCCCTCACTTTCATTCTTCGGCGACTGAAACACTTCAACAACAACAGAGACCTTCGTTTGCGCACAAAAGCAGCACTGCGGATCTGACTTTCCAGCATTGAACGAACGAACGAAAGAGACAAAAGAGAAGAAAACTGAAAAAAGCCATGTGCTTTTTTTTTTTTTTTTTTTTGATTTTTTTCGCTTCTAGTTTTTTTGCTGCAGTCCGTTTGTTTTTGCAGACAAGTCTTTGCTGTGTGTTTTTCGTTTGCTTGGAAGCGATGACAGTCGAGAGTTGAAAAAAGCAAAGCATTCACTGCGAGAGTTTGGTGTTTTGGCGGGAGGGATTTTGCTTCGGCACGTTGGGAGTTTTGGAAGGACCCGATGAGCATTGATCGCATGGAAAATGATAAAGACTCTGAAAAGAAAAAAAAAACCGCCAAAAAAGCGCGCGCTTTTTGAAACGCTCTACTTTCCATTGGCCTCGAAGTAGCTCTGTGCCTCTCAGGATGCCGCCGTTATGGTCGATGTGCTGGAAGGCCGGGTGCGAACCGAGGATATCAAGGAGCCATGCTGGACCTGAATGCCTTTTCTCTGGAAAAAGCGATGATCAGCAGCGTGGTCTTTTGTTTCAGGCGCGTATTTTTTGAAGAGCTGGTGACAGTGTCTCCTTCATGAACAGAACAATCGCGCCACCATACGCGACGAACGACTTAATCGCAAGCTTTCCCCATTCTATGGAAACGACTTGTTTCATGCGTCGACGACATACCCTTTCCCCAAAAACAAAAAATATTCTTTCAGTTTTTGCTCTTTTTCTGGACTTTCTTCTCGGCTGGTTTTGTTGCTCTGGTTGACTTGTATTGGTAAACAGAGCGACATCAAACATCCTTGGGCGGAGAAGGTCTGTTCACCAAGCGGACGATCGGGTAGCACGGATGCAGCTGAAAATCGAGCACTGCTTGTTGCGCGCTCTTGTTGTACGTCGGCGCACGCACCAGGCCGAGAACCACGAGGTTCATCTTGATGACCTTGAGCAACGCGTTAAGCTCCTGCGATTGGTTTTCGCCAAGTGAGTCCAAGGACGCAAAACAACACAAAACCATGGCGTCTGTCAAAGCTACTTGCCTCCATCCACATGTCTGGCAGGCATGTAATGTGCTTCCAGGTGCCATGCAGCGAACCGGGCCTCTGATTGGCAGGGAGTGCCGTTTGCGCCGGTGTGAGTGCGGTGGGCGGTGGCAACAGGCGCTCCAGCATTGGGCGCGCAAAGGTGAGCAACTCGACAGCCGTCTTGAGCATTTGATCAAACTGTTGTTGGTCAGAGACACACACAAACACAAAATAAAGTTAAAAAACGAACTGCACGTGTCCCTCCCTTCCAATCCAAAACAAAACGCCCCATGATCAGAAATGAAAGGCGAACGGACATTGGCGTCTTGCGATTGACTCGCTCGGTACGCCTCATACGTCACCGGGGCGGGAGAAGCCAGGCTAAAGAAGGGCATCACACGTCGCAAGTAGCGCACTTCTTCCACGTCAAAAATGCCGTGTGGAGGCGCGAGCATGCCGGCGTGCACGAGGCCAGAGTGAGCCACCTGAAGCGCTTTGAGAACAAGTTGTGGGACCTTGCGGAGGAGCTGAACGATTTCCAGCCATTCTGCAAGCACATTCTTTGCTTTTGCTTTGGCCGATTTTCGTCGTGCGGCGGTTTTCACTGGCAAAGACCGAAAAAAAGAGGATTAGTGTGGAGGTGAAGCTTGCAAAAGTCACACGACAAAAGAACAAACAACAGGGGGGCCCCCTTACTGTTGAGCTCAAGCTGACGGAAATGGAACTGAATCACATGGTCAAACATCTGAACATCGCAGCTGAAGAGGTAGTCGGCGTAGCGCAGCATCGTGCCTTGCTCACGAGGTGCAAACAGATTTAGCCGGAAACCATGCAGCACGAATCGCTCGCACATCATCAGCTTGAGGTTGAGAACCCATGTGCCTATTTGGTCCACCTTGGGTGCACTGACGTCGATTTCTGCAAGTTGTTCAGGGGTGGCCTGAAGCGAGAAGAGAAGAGAAGAGAAGGGAGGAAGAGGCGAGAGAGAGGAAAATGAGTACAAATCAAAAACAAAAGCAAAAGCTGATAGAACGACGGCGCTTGCTGTACATATTGAGACTGCCAGAGGTGGTAGATTTCAAAGTCGCACTGCTCGACGTCCGCATGAAGTTCTTCAAGTGTGGAGAGCATTCTAGCAATCCGCCTTCGCTCGCGCCCTCGATTCAGCGAAACTGCCCGCAAAATGTGCAAGACGACCTGGAGCACGACAAGCAGGCGAGAGCAAACAGAACAAAAAGGCAATTACCATGAGCCAACAACCGTCACGAGTGAAGAGGAGAATGGGGGTGCTTGCGGGCTCACCTTCTCACAACACGCCAGAGCGGTCTTCAATTGCGCCTTGACAACATCATTGGCGGAAAAGTCGCTGGGTGAGGCGGCCGGGACGAGCGAGAGCGGGTTGCAAAACGTGGTCACTGACGCTGCAATCCACTCGGAAAGCGGGTGAAGCCCGAAAACGACATTTCGCATTTGAATCAGTGTCGCATGGAGGCGGGAGCGGGACAGGACGTTTGGATCCCGAGAATTGAAGAGCATGACGAAATCCTGGACCAAGCAACGGGTGAGATGGCGAATCAGAGCGAGCAATGTCGGTGTTGTTGAGCGCAATGATAACAAAAGATTACAACAAACACAAACCGCCCCCTCGACGACTCACCAACGCATGATCAAGCGTCGTGCACTCTGTCACGCGACTTGAAAACAGCAACTCGTCCAAAATGGTGCCAAAGAGCGCACACGCGGCGGGACGGGTGGGAATGCGACTTGCGGCCAGTGGCTGCGACGCCAACCAGAAGGGAACAATGAATGGGTTGGAAGGAAGGGTGCTGCCTGGGCGCGGCGGCGTGGCTGTTGCATCGGCGTTGGGGAAGGAGTGGATGGACTGGCCGGCGTGCTGCTCGCAAGGGCCAATGCCTTCGCCGAGCGCAAGGGTGTCGCGAATCACTGCGAGATGCTGTGCCGCTTCCTTGACCAGCTGCCTGGCACTGTCAAGTTGCTCGCACTTGATGGCGTCGAATGCCACGAGCGCCTTGAAGAAGCTGCGACGGAAGCCGACGCGCGCCCGAAGCGCAGCGACCTCCTTGGCGGCGGTGCTGTCGGCCGGCAGTCCGTTCAGTTCTGCCAGCAAATGCCGCTCCACATCTTGCAGCATGTGCGCCATCTTGCCGTTTGAGATCTCGTTGCAGGTGGTAAAGCCGTGGGTTTGCAGCGGAATGTCTTCCTCATGGTACACGTCTGCGCGCATGACAATCATTCGGATGTGCTCGCACGTCCTCAAGATGGCCGTGAGCACTGGCATCAGAATGGGATCTGCCGTGATTGCGCTGGGCGTCTTGTGCAAGTACATGCATGTGAAGAGCGACTGCGGCAGCTGCGTCCCGCCCAGCCACGCAGCCTCGCACGCCAGCAGCGCGTCCATCAGTCCAATCCGCTCGGCATGTGTAAATCCGCTCGTCTTGAGCAAGTTTCGATCGAGCGCGTCGTCCAACGTGGCCGCCTGACCCCTTGCCAATGGCACGCACCCTAACAGTCACCAACAGTCCAAGTGAGTGCACTGCAGCCCCAAATCACCCACTGAAGGGAGACTGACCGGCGTCCATCTTGGCGTCCATGAGCTGGAGTGCAGCGACCAAGCGGTGCAGCGTAATCCCAGGCAGCAGCGCGACCTCGCCGGGCGCCAGATCGCCAGCCAAGCGGCGCAGGTGGTGGGACTGGTCGGTCCAGCTCACGACACTGCGCGCAGTCCGAGGACCCTGCTGCTGCTGCTGCTGCTGCTGGTGCAACAATGACGATGAGGGTGCAGCAATAGCAGCAGCAGCGAGGTCTGATGGTTCAGCGGTGGCAGCGGTGGCAGCGGTGGGTGGCAGTCCATCGCTGGAGGACATTGCAGAAATGGAAAAGCAAAGAAAGAACTGATCTGCTCAGAAACAGCAAACAAAAGGCAAAGTACCGATTCGCTCAGATTCACACTTTACTTTGGGAAGCCGAGCTTCAGTCATTTTTGTGGTGAAGTGAAACAGTATTCGGCTCAGACAAGAACTCCTGACAGTTCAGGTTCAATGGAAGCGGACGAAGACGACGACGACGACGAGGCGATTCAGCCGCGGGAGGACTTGGACTGGTTGGACGACACGAGCTGGAGCGATCTGGACGCAGACGCAGAGGCAGAGGCAGAGGAGCAAGCAGAGGAGCTAGCAGAGGAGGAGCAAGCAGGACGACTCGCTCAGGCGCTGCTGAAGCCGGCCGCTGAGACGGCGTTTGCGCTGCTCGGGTCAACACTCGGAGCCGCAGATGCACCGGTTCAAACAGCTGGAGTGGCCAGCAGACCGTTGCGAAGGTGGCCGCAGCGATCACACGCGGATGCGACAAGCACACCGGTCGTGCGAGCGAATGCAGGCAACGGCGCTGATGATGACGGCCTGAGCAAGACCGACGCACCCTCTGGCGCAAGCATGGAAACCGAGCAACCAGGTCTGAGCGATGGCAGCCGATACTCTTCTGCTTTGAAATCACCGCCGCCGGAGGTCGCAAACCGCTCCTCGGTGGTGGTGGGGCTGGCATTGGCGGAAAAGAACAGCGGTCTGATTTCGCGCCTTTCCCTCAACCAGGACAAGGCCGGCCTTGAGAGCGTCGACAAGCAACGAGCGAATGCAATCATCTACGAGGCGTCCAGAAACTCGCGCTTTTTCAAGAACGAAGTGCGCAAAGACGCGTCCGTCACGCAGCGGCTGGAGTCGTTGCGCTCGCAGCTCGCCGCGATTCGCCGCGAAATGGCGCTTGTGGTCGCTGCCTACCCCGATGATCCGCTTGCGGAAATTCTGTCGGCAGCATTGTCATCTGCTTCCACGTCGGCTACACTGGGCGTCGGGTCTTCTTCTTCTTCTTCTTCTTCTTCTTCTTCATCTTCTACCGCCGTCTCTGCTTCTGCTTTTTCATCCACCGCACTTTCTTCGTCGTCCGCTCGCTCACTCGAGTCTGCTCCTGACAGTTGGTCATCACGCTCTGCGCCACAAACGGCCGCACCCGCCACCGCCATCCTGCGACAAAAGTTTCGGCATATCTACGCAACGGTCGACAGGCAAGTCAACCTGATGGAGGCGGCCCGCAACCTGGACCGCGTGATTGTCCACTTGGACATGGACATGTTCTTTGCAGCCGTTGAGCAGCGAGACGACCCGTCGCTGGCCGACAAGCCCATGGCAGTTGGCTCGCAGTCCATGCTCAGCACCGCGAACTATGTCGCGCGAAAGTTTGGCGTCCGAAGCGCCATGCCCGGCTACATTGGCCTGAAACTCTGCCCCGAGCTGGTGATTGTGCGCCCAAACTTTGAAAAGTACGCCCAAGTCAGTACGCAGGTACGCGAGATTCTGGCGCAGTACGATCCGCACTTTACCGCTGCCAGTCTCGACGAGGCGTATCTGGACTTGACGCGACATATGCGCCAAGTGGTTCCCGACGGCGTATCCTCGGCAGACGTGGTGCGAGAGATTCGGGGCAAAATCCAGGCTGCCACGCAGCTGACCGCCTCCGCGGGGATTGCGCCGAACGGCATGCTCGCCAAAATCTGCTCCGATCTGAACAAGCCGAATGGGCAGTACCACTTGCCTGGCGATCTGGAACAGCTGAAATCCTTTGTCGCCAAGCTGCCCGTCCGCAAAGTGTCTGGCATTGGCAAGGTGACAGAGCGCATGCTCAATGGGCTGGGCATTGTGACTTGCGAGGACATGTTTGCGCACCGGTACGACCTGTTTCAGCTCTTCTCCCCCATTTCGTTTGATTTCTTCCTGCGCGTGTCACTCGGTGCTGGGTCTAGTCGGTACGAAGAGGCTGTCAAAGCCGATGCAGTCGCCACCCCGACGGCAGCGTTTGGCTTTGGCTTTGCCGTTCCAGACAATGATCGCAAGAGCATTTCGGTCGAGCGCACCTTTCGCGAGATCAACACGCCCACCGCCCTGTTGGCCAAGTGCGAAGAGCTGTGCCATAAGCTGGCGGCTGATGTGAACTCGTGCAAGCTTCGCGGCCGAACCGTCACCGTCAAGCTAAAAATGGTGGATTTTCGCATGTTTACCCGCGCAGCCTCCTCACAGCGGTACATTTCCTCTGCCTCAGAGATGTTTGAATTGGCCTCAAAGATTCTGCAGGACGAAATCCAGCAGAGCGAGCGCGCAGGCGGGCCGCTGCGACTCCGCTTGATGGGGGTGCGGTTGTCTGCGCTCGTTACCGAGCCTCCTCCTCCTTCTTCTTCTTCCTCTATCAGCAACACGATTGGTTCCACCCCGGGCGCTGGCGAGGGCGAGCTACTGGACAGCACGCCAAGCACTGCCCACGCCAAGGCCAGCGGCATTGAGCGGTTTTTCGCTTTGAGCTCGAGGCATCTGACTTCCGAGATTGAAGCGCGCAATGCCAGTAAAGATCGTAAGGCAGCAGCGCGGCAAAGGCAAAGGGTGTGTTCCAACGATGCCATTGAAATTTCGGACGATAGTGATGCCGAGGACGGCGATAACGACGAGGATGACTGGGCTGCGGTTGCGGCCGACTCGGCGTCTCTGGACAACGCATCACACCCAAACGGCCAGCAAGTCGGGACAGCCGCCTCCTCAAGAGGGGCACTTCCAAGTCTTGGAAGCGCACCTGTGAGCAACGGTCGCATCCACACGGCAACAACAATGTACCAAGCGATGAAGCATCGCTTAACAGAGCAGACTGCAGCGGCTTTCAAGCGCCCTCGGCTGGATCCGAGTGCCGCCGATTCTTCATCCACTGCAGCTAATACTCCTAGCCAACCATCACACGTTTGTCCGATCTGTCAAAGGCCACAAGTCTGCCAGAACCTGGTTGAGTTTACTGATCATGTCGATGAGTGCCTCACGAAGCAGACCATCAAGCGAATTTTACAGCATGATGATCAACAGCAGCAGCAGCAGCAGCAGCAGCAGCAGCAGCTTGGAAGAACTGGCGTCACATCTGGGACAACAAAGAGGTGAAGGGTTGGTTTGTGGTTGTTTTTTGCTCGTTTTTTGGTTTTTGTTTCCTTATCAACCCTTTACTTTTGGTTTTGGTTCATTTCACTGGCAGACAAGCACCACAATCGAGTACATCTACTACATTGGAGCGAATGATTCAGCGGCAAAACAAGATAAGCTGAGCAATCTTGTCGATGCTTGACCTACGCGACGACAGTTTCAGCGTTCTCCAAGCGTCGGAATGTCATGTTTTCGGATCAGAACGCACTAGTTGGCGGCATGTGCACTGCGGCAGCAGAAGGCCGTTTTCATGTCCGCGATAATCGCCTTTCTATCTTGGAACGGCCATCGTGAGGAGGACTTGGCTGTGAGGTCGAAGCAGAACTGGAACACGTGTGGCAGTTGTTGAGGTTTGAGGTTTGCCCCAACCACGCGCGTGTCTGCTGACTGCCGCTTTCAAACCAATGCATGGGCATTGAAGAAACATGGCCATGCGTTGTAGTGATGCCTGCGTTGAGCACACACACATGTAGACCTACTTTTTGTACAACTGCAATTGAGGACCAATAGAAAACAAAGACGCTTCTGGTTGATAATTACCAGTCCACTCGTTGTTTTTTGTTTTGTTATCGTTGCTTCTTTTGTTGGTTTTGTTGTTTTCTTCAGCCTCGCGGTTTCGTTTTTTTTTTTTGTAAGCGAGATCTGCTTTGTCCATGTTTTGTTCAATGCTCTCTCTCTCTCTCTCTCTCTCTCTCCCTGAAAAACTCTTCGACGGGAATCGCTGAACATGTGGCTGATCACGGCATGCATTTGGCACTGACTCGTGCGATCGTGTCGGCTGCGGTTTGTTTGAGTTTCTTCATTATGTTCCTTTTTTGTTGGGTTTTCGATTTGATCCGAGGTTGTTTGTGGAAAGGGGGCTCCTCATCAACTTGTGCACAGGCACTCCGCCAGCCACTTGTTTTCACTTGGTCATTTTATGACCTTTTTGCTTGGTTGAGGGCAGGGTCGGCGAGACAGTGAACGGCAGGGTGGTACAAAAGGGGAATAATTGCCATGGGGTTGTGTTAATAAACAAACTGATAACAAACTTCTCGCGGTCTTCCGGATTTGTTGCCGCTACTGTTTCTTCCACAACCATTGGACAGTTATGACTTGAGAGTGTGGACATGGTGCTGCGATTCGTTGCGACTTTATCCCTTTTGTTTTGTGTGAACCGATCTCTTCCCAACACAAACTGTTCAACTCACCATGAAGATCTACATTGTCCCATCGTCGCATCGCACTGTTTGTTTTTCTCTTTTGTGCTCGCAGGCGCTCGATTTCTACCTCAGCTTCTCAAAGACCAAAACGACCGAGCGCAACAAGATGGCGACGTTGCGACTGGCAATTCTGCTGGTTGTGCTCTGTGCCGTTCACTCGGCCCGCGCACAATCCGCTTCATGCTCTGGCGCACCAGCGTTCACCGGGTCTAGTGGTGCGGCACGCTCATATAGCGGATCCATTGGCCAGTACAACGCGCCGTGGGAGAACACCGCCATCACTGGCAGTGGTGGAGGCAAGTGTTTGACCTGGCAGTACACACCAGCAACCGCGGGAACCATCTACACGACCACATGCTCCTTGACTACTGACGACACAATCATTTTTCTTTCGAGTGGCTCTTGCGTCAATAATTTTGGCACTAATCTCAACCAGCTGGCCGACGACAGCTGCGTCCGCCAATCAACCATCTCATTCCCTGCCACTTCCGGCACACTCTACTACTTGCACTTGTGCCGGTACGCGGGCGATCGAACCAATGCAAACTCCGACAGACTGACCACTGGTCAGTTTGTGTTTAATTTCCAGTGCCCTGCTGGCATGACGGATCACGATTCGTTGGTTGAGACAGCCTGTGTTGCCTGCAGCGCGGGCACGGACACTTCAACCGGAGCCAAGGCTGGACCCTGCACCAACTTTAACGTTCCCGCGGGCTCGTTTGATCACGATTCCAACTCTGCCACCGCGGCGATCACTTGTCCTCCTGGAAACTATGCGCCCGCAGCCGGCACGACGTGCACCACTTGCGGCACTGAAACATGGGACCATGATTCGTCGTCTGCAACTGCCTGCACTTCTTGCACGTCCGCATGCTCTGCTGGCTCCTTTCAATCGCAGGATTGTACTCCCACGAGCAACCGCATTTGCACTTCGTGTACTGCCGTCACCTCGTGCGCCGCCTCGAGCACAACATGCACATCGAGCACGGACTCGCGCTGCTCGACTTGCGCCGCGAACTTTTACAAAGTGGCGGGTGCCTCGAGCGACACGTGCCAGGGCTGCACTGCGGCCTGCACCACAGGAACTTTTGAAACAACCCCTTGCACGACGGCAAGCAACCGAGTGTGCACGGCATGCCCAGCGATCGCCAACTGTGGAGGCACGCTTTCGTGTTCATCCAGCAGTACCTCTCGATGCACTGCGTGTGCCAGCAACTTTTACTTGATTGCTGGAACCGGATCCACACCCGATCGCTGTGCTCCTTGCTCGGGCAGCTGTGCTGTCGGTCAGTTCCAAAGCGCAGCGTGCGGCGCCGCAGCTGATCGCGTCTGCACCACATGCACGTCCGTTGCAAACTGTGTTGGACAAGTGACGTGCACGACAAGCGGCAACTCACAGTGCTCGGCGTGCGCATCCGGCTATTATCGGACGACTGTTGGCGGTGCTGATGTCTGCTCGCCATGCGCCAGCACATGTGCACTGGGCCAGTTTGAATCGGTTGCTTGCACCACGTCGACCAACCGAGTTTGCACTTCGTGCACATCGGTCTCAAACTGCGCATCTCAGCAGACCTGCTATGGTGCTGGCAACACCCGCTGCTACACTTGTGCGACGGATTTCTACTTGACTCTGCGCTCAGGAGTGTCTGATGTTTGCACTGCGTGCGCGTCTTGCGGTGTGGGCAACTTTTCGCTGTCCCCGTGCAGTCCATCCGTCGATCGTGTTTGCGGAGTCTGCACTGCCATTGGCAATTGCAATGTGCCAGTTTCCTGCACCTCGCCAATCAACGGCCGCTGCTCTGCCTGTGCTTCGGAGCATTACCTGGTGCCCGGCTCTTCTGACGTTGCTCTGCCATCTCAAGACGCGTGTGCGGCGTGCGACACCTGCGAGGTTGGCACGTTTGAGTCGCAAGCGTGCACGCATGCCACCAACCGAAACTGCACGCAATGCACGCCGCTTGAAAACTGCGCTCAAGTATCGTGCACCGACACCACCGACTCTGTGTGCGTGCAGTGCCCTGTCGGCACGTTCTACAATACGACGAGCGCGACGTGTCACTCGTGTCTTGAGTGCGCCTCCAACGAGTTTGAGGTGGTTGCTTGCACCTATCTGACCGACCGCACGTGCAGCGCTTGCACTAACGTGACGAACTGCGCTTCTGTGACTTGCACTTCTCTGGATGACTCGATTTGCGAGACTTGCAAGTCCACCACGTACATTTCGCCAAACGCAACTGCGGGTGACGCCGAGCAATGCTTGGCCTGCGCGGCTGTACCCGACTGTGCTTATGCGAACGTGGTGTGCACGAACGCGACGAACGCTCGTTGCAGCGTTGCAGCAGCGAGCTCGATCGACAAGGCTGTCATTATTCCTGTGGTGGTTGTTGCTGGTGTGCTCCTGATTGTCCTCATCCTCGTGCTTGTGCTGGTTGCGCGTCGCCGCCGCCGCAATGCCCGCAAGCCTGAAGCTGCTCTATCATCTCGACGTGCACGCTCTGAAACTGTGGACCTTCCCATGTCCACGATAGCCATGCTGGCCAATCCTCTTTCCGATCATGGGAACGAAGCGGCCATGTATGCAGAGGCGAACAATCCTCCACTGCACACCAACGCAGCGAGTCCCAGCGGAAATCCGTTTGCGTCGGCCAAAATGGCCGAATTTCTGGCTCAGACCCATCGGCTTGGCAGCGATCAGCAGTCTGGGGAAGGGTTGTACGACTCCATCCGTCCTCCGCCAGTGCCGGAACACCCTTTCTACAGCAACTCGAACAGCAATGCAGCGAGGCACTCGATCGCGTACGAAGCTCCGAGCTCAAGCTCCAGCTCCCCGGTTGCAGAGCTGCCCGCTTACGAGAATCCGCACGTCCAGACTTCCACCTCGGACGTTGTGTACACAAACGTTGAAGTCAACAACGATGCCTAGAGCGCGTCATCCCATCATCCGACAAATGCGCGAGGGTTGGCATGTTCAAGTTCGACCCAACGAGTCTCGCCGAGATGTGGCGTTTGAATCGCTCTATGTTGGATACACTTCAAAAAATAAAATTTCAACCAAAGCAAAAGTTCATTGGCGAAACTAACCTTGGCGGCCGGAGCAAATCTCACAATCTAGGCACAAACAAAACAATGCTCTGAGAAGTAGAAGGCGAAGGCAACAAGCCAAAGGAACACTTGGGAAGCGCGAAAATCGAGACTAAACGAGGACAAACAAAAACCAGAGTTGCACTTTTAAGCGTAGGTGCCCTCAATGTCATGGTACACAGAACGAGCAGCGGAGATGGAGATCAGCTGTTGGAGGGAGAAAGAGCGAGAAAATGGAAAGTCGATCAGCATGAATGAGCCACGAAACCGTACAAGCACACACACACACACAAAAAAAAATGCCTGAAACAACGAAGCAACAATCGGATTGGTTACCTGAAGAACAGCAATAATGACAGCAGTGATGCCAATAGCGAGGAGGTTGGTTTCCATAAAGCTCGAGAACTCGGAAGCGCAGCCGCGATCGTAAAGATTGGAAGTGGTCGAGCCGCAAGTTGGGGAGCTCTCATTGTGCTCGCAGCAAGACTGGGGAGGAGTCTGGGGGTTCCAGTCACTGTAGCTGGTGATACCACAGCAAGTAAACTAAGGAATTGTTCAAGAAGAAAAGAGTCAGTTAGGAGGCACCGGTGAGTGCAATGTCCAGATGTCGAATTGGGAGGGGGGGGGGGAACAAAAAGTGGGCTTACATCGTTCTGGAGCACGTCCATGCGGTTGATGGCGTTGGCGTCGCCCGCTTTGGCCTTGGTGATTTGGTCGGTGATTTGGTCCGTGACAATGCCGTTCATCTGTTCGAACAAGTTGAGTTTGATGAGCGAATGCGTTTCGGGTGTGTTTTCGTTGAGGTTTGTCAAACAAATCCTTCAAACCTTGGTGCGGTAGACAAAGCCGAGCACAGCGATGGCAATTTCAAGCAGGAGGGTGATGGTCATGATGACAGTGTACTACAGACCAAGCAAATGCGAACGCACCAAATTTAGTCAACACGAAAAGGCGGTTTAGATCTGAGCAGGTGTCACCCATTGCATTGGATCAAACACACTGACACACCTCCTCCTTCTCCTCCTTCCCCTCCTTCCATTCCAAAATCGAAAAGCTCGAGCAAAATCTTGGCAAAAGCACATCACACGGGGTCACCGAATGATGGCCGCTCCATTGAAAGAACTGTGGCGAGCCTTTCGTCATCGTTGACATCCCGCCCCCCTCCTTCCCCTCCTCCACGAATGTCACCTCCTAGCAACAAATCGCTCTTGCTCATTTGCCGCTTCCCCAATGCTTGTCAAGTCAGTCACAGCAGAAGACGCGACAAAGCAGAAGCAGCAGTTCTGCTGATCAAAGAGAAAGAACACAGACAAAAAAAAAAAAAAAAAAACAATCGCGGTTCGTTCAAATAGATCAAAAGTGACCGCCCCTTTTTTGTTGTTGTTGTTGCTTTGCTGTTCAACACAAACAAAAGGACGTGTTCCCCACCAAAGTCGAGGAGACAGATCAAAAAGTCGAAGCAGCAGAAACCGCATCACGAAAGAGAAAAAGCAAAAAGTCTCAAAACACAATAAAAAGAAAAAACCCAAAACAATACCCAAAACAATACACTTTGCGTAGATCATCATCGATTTTTACGCGGTCTCTCCTCGACAGCCGTCCTCTGCTCGGAAGCATGTCGCTTTGCTCGCCCTTCCATTTCTTCTTCCTTCTTCAAGCTCCCCTGCGGCCCCCCTTTTCGCTCGCTCGCTCGCTCCCCCCACAGTGTTGCCTTGCCCCCTTCGCAACGAAGCCCGCCTTGATTTGGGTTTTGCTTCTTTTTTTTTTTTTTTTTTTTGAATCTTCACTTCGACTCTCACCCCTCACTGTCCCTCTCTCTCTCTCTCTCTCTCGCGCTCTCTGACTTACAATCTTGAGCATCCAGGTCTTCTCGGCCATGGCGCCGCAGCAGCCGAGGAAGCTGGTGAGGAAGACGACCGCGCCGCATGCAATCAGCACGTAGCAGGCGTTGTTGAGGTTGTCCTCGGTGAGCAGGCTCAGCGACTGGTCGTAGCCAACGCGCCCGTAGATGCCCAACCCGAGCATGCCGCCGCCAAGCAGCTACAGTGTTGCAGCAGTAGAAGGGTCAAACAAAGTGTTGTCGTGTTTGACAGCAAAGCAAAAGCACACACACACAAAAAAAAGTCAGTTCTTGGTTTTTCACACATGGTTTTATTGCTCATGCGCTCAGCCACGCGCTCAGCAGAGAGCCAGTCATGACTGCTCAGTCATGCTCAACTCGCACGCTTGAAAAGAACACAAAGACAATGAACGAACGTACCACAAAAAACAAGTTGTAGACAATGAGGAAGGCTTTCGAGCACTTGGCGTTTTTGACCATCTTGACGAAAATAATGAAGACTGAGATGATGGCAACGACGACGAATTGAGAAGTGGAATGGCAAAAAGAACCAGTGTGTGTATTTGAAATAAAATTACAGCTGTACAACATGTCTGGAAGTGAGGGAGGTGAGGTGGTTTATTGTGAAGAAGGAGTCGCAAAACACGCAAGAAAAACCATCCATTTCCGACCGCAGACATTCGCAAGCGCACAAGGGCTATCAAACATGCAACGACAGGTGCATCGAGCAAGACAGGTGCATCGATATCGAGCAAGGCAGGTGCATCGAGCAAGACGAGAAGACAAAAAAAAAACTACAGACAAAAGACACGGATCAAACGAATTCTGCATGTAGTGATGATTCGTCGCTGCCATAATATACTCTCCTCACTTGTCACACTTGGAGATCACTCTGTTATTTTTTTTTTTTTTACATCGTCCAATTCTCAGAAATGAAGCGCATGTTTGGCATGGGCAAGCCAACGCAGCCCCCGCCAACGCTCACCGACGCCATCTCCAACGCAAGTCATCACGAAACCCCCTCCCCCTTTTTGTTTCTTGTCAATTCTGTTTGCCCCCCCCCTCCTCCTCCTCTTCGAAGTGTGTGATGGAACGAGTGAGACCAGCGGCCGCATCAACCTGAGCAGTTCCGTTGCTGCTCTTGCTGCCTTTACGTCGAGCACTTCCGACGCCACTCGTTTTGTTTTGTTTTGTTGTTTTTTGTTCTTGCCAAGCTGGTCATCAGCCCAGCATTACACACCGCGTCTCTCGCTCGTGTGGGGCGGCGCTGCTTGAGAACGGCGAACCGACCGATGTTTGCGTCACCATCCGCCTTTCCCAATGACAGACCATTGGACTCGACTCGACACTCACCGACACTCACTTCTGAAATCTGTGTGCCATGTTCATGTTCATGTTCATGTTGTGAATTCTGCTGTTGACAGACGGACGCGCGTGGCGAGTCCATTGAGAAGAAGATTGAAAAGCTCGACGTCGAGCTCAAAAAGTACAAGGACCAGCTCGCCAAGACCCGAGACGGACATGGCAAGGTGAGAGAACAGGATGCACTCCAAGTGTGGATTGTCCGAGTTTGTTGCGCCGTTGGGTTTTGCGCAGCCGGACTCGTTGAGGCGGTCCATCTTTTCTGAGCGCTTCATTTTTTTGCTGTGCTTCTGAGATTTAGGCTGCGAAACTCATCATGATGCTTGTAATTTGGGGGGGGGCTGTTTTGAAACTTGCAGCAACTGCTCAAGCAACGGGCCATGCGTGTCTTGAAGCAAAAACGCATGTACGAGGCGCAGCGCGACCAATTGATGCAGCAGTCGTTCAATATGGAACAGGCCAATTTCGCCACTCAGACAATGAAAGACACCATCACCACGGTATGGAAGTTTTGCTGCTGACTTGTCTTGTTTCATTGTGTTTGAAAAGCAGGTCGTCAAGGCACCAACTCATCTGTTGTTTGTTGCTTTTTTTTTTCTGTTGTTTGAACTCAGGTCAACGCCATGAAGGTTGGCGTCAAGGAAATGAAAACCCAGTACAAAAAGATCAACATTGACAAGATTGAGGTTGGTGGATGGTTGAAATTGCTTGGCACAGTGTGGCAAATCTCCTCGGACTAGAAGAAACCTCACAAACCCGTTCACTCGCTGACGACCACCACAGGACATCCAAGACGAGATGGAGGACTTGCTCGATCAGGCAAACGAAGTTCAGGAATCACTGTCCCGATCGTATGGGCTCGGAGAAGACGTGGACGAAGCAGATCTTGAAGCTGGTGAGAAACATTGTCAAACCATCGCATTGCTCGTCGTCCTCCTGCACACTTCTCACCTGTAATTGGCTCTTGCATTGATGCACTCGTGGCTTCACAGAGCTGGACATGCTTGGAGACGAGTTTGCTTCCGAGAGCGATACAAGCTATCTGGACGATGCGACGCGAGCTCCTGCAGCCCCAACCGGCGAGCTGTCCTCCCCTGCGAGCGGTCAAAAAGCCGTGGCAGTGGACGAATTCGGCCTGCCAGAGGTCCCTGCCTCGTTCTGAGCTGTTTGCATAGTCAAAGTTGCTGTTGATTGAAAGTTTTTGTGTTTCAGTCTGTGTTTTTTAAATGTGAGGAATGAGTGCGTGTTGCGCTGAGCCGTTTAGACTGATTCATATTCGTTTCGAATTTCTCCCTATTTATGTGCTCTTCATTCGTGTTGCATCTCCACCGCTTTACTGCGACGTCCACTGACAACACTCATCTTAATTGTTGTTAGCTCGACAATCTCATTGTCCGCAGAGTCTTTGAGCGATGTTTGGTTTTCGACAGCTTTTATGGATTTGTTGTTTGAACATCAACAGCAGCAACAGCAACATCATGATCTACATCATTATCAACAAGAAACAAAAAACAAAACGGCTCACGGAACAAAAGTCTGGTTGAATTTGCCAGTTTCATAGGTGGTCGGAAGGACTCGGCAAATCATGCACTTATCTTGACGCTGTATCATTTCTTGGGCACATGCAACGCAGACACATGCGTGGCAGCACGGCATTAATTTGGCATTCGTTGGGGCGCTCCAACAGACCATGCACTCGCGATCACTAGGAACTCAGAGCTCAATATACTTCCCCTTGCTTTTTTTACCTTGAACTCCATGTTCAAAATTAACTAAATAGTTTAACAATACACGACAACAAACTCAAAAAACGAAAAAAAAAAGTCAACAACATCAGCGATAACAACCTTTTGTTTTTTTACCGCAAGATACATTGAGTATTGGACACGGTTTGGCGGAGGAACTCAATATACGATTGAGCGGATAGATCGGCGCGGCCCGAGGCACTGGACGCGGTCATGCGGAAGCTCCGCAAGCCAGTCGCAGAGTTCAACGTGGTCAAGGACGCTTCTGGGGGCAGGGACAGGAATTCTCGGACATTGGCGTCCATGTTTCGAAGATCCTGCAGAGTGGCCTGGCTGGTGCGGTGCGCGCCATCCAGAATGTCTGCTTGGACTTGGATGGCCTGTTCGATGGCCGACACGAGCAGGTTGGTTTCCGTGAGACGCTCACGAATCACGCCAACCTCAGCGCGGAATGCGGCCACAAACAATGCCACAGCGTCGGCTTCGACGTCGGGCAGCACAGCAAACTGCCGCTCGCTCTCGTCAGCGAACGCGGCCAGCTCGTCTTCCACGCCACGCGCGACCATGGCAACGGCACTTGGGAGGCTGTCCACGGTCGCGGAAATTGCAGTGAGCTCCTTGAACGTTTGTGCGCGAATGGACGAGAAGGTGCGGCTCAGCTCGACGTTGACAGATTGCAGCATGGATGCCAATGCACCGGCGCGCGATGTGATGGCCGTTTGAAGCTCGTGCAATGCATCACTGGACTCGACGGCAACCACTTTGGCGGTTTGGCCAAGTTCCTCGCGCACAGATGCGAAAGCGCTCATGTCAAACTGAACTTGACGGCGATCAACCTGAACGGGGTTGGCGTTGAGCATGGCACCGAATTGGACAAGCATGGCGCGATGGCGCTCGTAAAAGTTGTCGAGAATCTCGCGCGACAGGGTCAGCGTGGTTGCGGCGGTTGCCATCAGCTTGTTGCCGTGTTCGTTGAATGTTTGACGCTCGAGTGGAGACAGGGCAGACTCGGTACCAGCCTGCACGGCGGCAGTGAAGGTGGAAATGCGCGAGCCTGCGAGGAGGTCGGAGACGCGGCTCAGAGCCTTGTGCGCAGCCTTGTCAATCAACTCGAGCATGCTTTGCAGCACCATGAGGCGCGCGTTCTGGCTCTGGACGGTTGCCAAGTTGGTCTGGGCGGTGGCAAACGCGGCAGCCGATGCGGCGCGAAGCTCTTGAATCATGGCAGCTGACGAATCGACGAGTTCGGTTCGGTGCTGCTCGAGATCGGTCGAAATTCGCTCAACCAGCTCAGTCACATGCGGGGCCTTTGCCGGGTCGAGGTCGCGCAACGATGCCATGAGGTGGTCTTCCGCCAACCCGGCTTGCTCAGCAAACTGGCGGACAGCCTGGTCAATACCACCGAGCGCGATGACAATGATGGCATGGGACTGCTCCAGCTCCTTGTTGGCCAGATCGGCCTCCAAGAGCGTGGCACGAGCCGACAGTTCGGCCAAAGTGTCGCGATTAGTGGACAGCAGCACCTTGTCCTGGTTGGTGAGCGAGCCGAGTTTGGAGACTCGGGCGGCGAGCGCATCAAGGCGGCGAAGAGCATCGGTGCCCGCGCGCTCAACAAGAGCCATCAAGTCGGCCGAGCTTTGAGCCTCCAGGGCAGCAGCAACAGACTCCCAGACCAAAGTCAGCTTGTTGAGGGGCTTTGCCACCGAATCTTCCATTTCCGCGCGATCATACTTGAGGCCTTCAGCTGCGGCATCCAGCTCTTCGCGACCATCGACTGCAAACTGGAGATGTGTGGACAGCCAGTTGGAAGAGCTGGCAAAGGCCGTCATGGTGCTTTCGAGGGATGTCTCCAAAGTGACAAGCTGATCGCGGTTGGCCGTGTTGCGGGCAAGCAGGTTGGCAAGTGTGGACGTGGCGTCATGAAGACGGTCGACAACGGGGGATTCAAGCATGTTTCCAACTTGGCTGGCATCCTCGAGCAGACCGGCAAGCTGGGCAGTCAGCTCGGTGGCTTGCTGGGCGGTCTGGTCGTCAAAGGCCTCAAGCAGGTCATTCAATTGCTGGGAGCGGGCCTTATCGTCTGAGGCCAGAGGCTGAACGGTGGGCAGGAATGCAATGATGGTGGCTGCTTTTCCTGCAACAGCGTCAGCATCGCGACGAGCGAGGCCAAGCGAGTCCTTGATGGCGGTAATCTCTGCGGCAATCGCGGCTGTCGATGCGGCCACCGACTGCGACAGAGACATGGTGTGTTGGTAATCTGCAATAAGACCGTAGATGATGGCAGCGGCGTCGCGGGTGCAGTTGTCACACGGATCGCAGCGGAAGAGGTTGCCGCCGAGGGCGATTTGCTCGTAGCCAAGCAGACACTCGCGGCAGGTCGGGCCAGTGTAGCCGTTGGCAGAGTCGCAGTCGCAAGTGTAGTTGCCAACAAAGCCAGGAGCAACCGTGGTGCAGGTATCGTTGTGGACGTCACCCTCGGTGCCAGGGACGACACGTGCAATCGAGTGGCCATTGCAGTCGCACTGGAAGCACTTGAGCGACTCGCCAGAGGCATCGAGAATAAAGCCCGTGCCGATGGTGCCGGGAGTGTCAAGACGGGTCGGGTCGCCATAGTAGCCAACCTCGCAGACCTCGCAGTTGGGACCGGTCGAATGACCGAGGCAGGCCTCGCAGATCAGGTTGCTGGGGTTGCCCGCAGAGTAGTCGCAGTTGTCCATCATGCTCGACTCGTCAATGTTGCCGTTGCAAATGCACTCGTTGCAAGTGTCGAACGACAAGCAGTCGCCAAGACCGCTGCCGCCAACACCAGGGGTGAGGCATTGCGTGGGCTGGCCAAAGTACGCGTCCTGGTTGCACGAGTCGCACGTGCGGCCCTCGTACACGACACCCGACGAAATAATGTTGAAGAAGCCGCCGGGAATGGAGCGAGGGCAGCTGCACAGAATGGCGCTCTGGGGATCAGCAGCAGCGTCGTCAGGGTTGACGCTGTGGTCGAAAATGCACGTCTGCGCTCCGCCACTGACGCCGCCAAGGCTGTTGTCAAAGAGACACTGCTGGAAGGTGCCAATCTCGGTTTCGGTCAGCAGGTCAAACTTGCTCGGCGCAGAGTGGTAGCACTTGCAAGGGGTGCAGGGAATACCGCCAGCAGGGTTGCCAAAGTAGCCGTTCTGGCACGAGGCGCAGCGGTGGCTCTCGGCGTGCGACAGAGCGCACTCTTGGCAGATACCAGTGTCGGCACCGCACATGGTGTTGGCACCAAAGCATTGCTCAGAGCACGGGCGACAGGCGTCGGTGAGCGCGTCCGAAGTGCAGTCGCCGTCGACCAAGGAGCAGGCGTTGCAGGTGTCGCTGGCAGGATCAAACCCGGCGCTGGTGAGCTGGCGGAAGAAGCCGGGAACGCAAGTGTCGCACTCGTTGGCAGCGCCGTTGGCCGTGTTGCCGCCGCAGTTCAGGCAGATGCCGAGCTCGGGCGTGCAGATACCCGGCGCAATGGTGGGATTGTTGAGCGAATGTCCGTTGCAGTTGCAAGGGGTGCAGTCTTGCTCGCGCATGGTGGTAATCACTGCCGGGTCGGGCGTCGGCAAGTCCCAGCCAACAAATGCGGCAGGATTGACGCGGCTGTTGCTAGCAACGCATTGCTCGCAATTGTTGCCCTCGGTGTTGCCTTGGCAGCCAGAGCACACGCCAAAGTTGCTGCAGGTGGCCGAGTGGCCGTAGCAGGCGCACGGGGCGCAGTCGCGGCCGTCCTCAGAGTTGCCAAAGTCGTTCCAAGTGTTGGGTTTGCAGTTTTCGCAGCTGTCGCCCTCAGAGTTACTCGAGCTGGTGCAGGTGCACAGACCGCCTTCGGCGTTGCAAGTGTCCAACCCACCGATGGGCGACACGGAATGGCCGTTGCAGTCGCACGGCGAGCAGTCGTCCGTGTAGTCGACAGCAGAGCAAGCGGTCGGCACGCCAACGGTGCAAGGACGGAAGAAGGTGGCCACGCAGCCTTGGCAGTGGAAGTCGTTCGTGTTGCCGTCGCAGGGCTGGGGAGCGCCAGAAAAGTCAGTCATGCAGTCGCCACCAAGCGCGTTGCACTCGTTCGAGACATAGTCCTTGTGGCCGTTGCACTCGCACGCCGAGCACGAGGTGCCCGACTCGGCGTTGCCGGTGGCACTCCAGAAGCCAACAATGCAAGACTGGCACTGATCGCCCTCAGAGTTGGAGGCCGGGTCGCAGTCGCACACGCCGCCATTGGGGTTGCACAGAGCGGGGCCGACGCCGTGGCCGTTGCAAGCGCAGGGAATGCAGTCGTCAGTGGGGTCGATGGAGCCGTCGGGGCGGAACGGGCGGTAGAAGCCGTCGAGGCAGAGCTCGCAGTTGAAGCCGGTCGTGTTGTCCTGGCAGGGGTCGCCCGCCTGGTCGCAGTTGCCGCCAGAAACGTCGCACGTCTCGGGCGAGCCCTTGTGGCCATTGCAGAAGCAGGGCTCGCATGTCTCGCCATCGACACCGTCGCCAGTGCTCGAAAAGTGGCCAGGCAGACAGCTCTCGCAGTGGGGGCCAGTGACGCCGTCGGCAGGGTTGCACGAGCAGCCGCAGCCGTTGCCGTCGCACTGATCAAAGCCGCCGACCTGGGGCAAAGTGGAGTGTCCGTTGCAGTCGCAGCGCTCGTTGCTGCACGACTGCAGGCGGCACGCGTACAGATCGCTGCTCGACAAGGGGGTGTTGTTGCATGGGCTGGTGGAGCGGCACCAAGTGGCCTGGCACGACTCGCAGTGGTCGCCCGTTGTCTCGGTGGTCGGGTCGCAGTTGCAGACGCCGGTGGACGCGTCGCAGCCGCGGACATTCTGGCCGGCGTCAGCAAGCGAGTGGTTGTGGCAGTTGCAGAGAACGCACGCGCCGCCAGTGGCAAAGAACTTGGAGAAGATGGCAGAGGGCAGGTCGCGCGCAGAAACGCCGGGAACAATCACACCGCTGCGGCCGCCTGATTCAAAGAACAGCGACTCGAGTTCGGACACGTCAATGTCGGCCAGGGCCGGACCGTCACAGACCAGCACGTTGTCGACGGCGGGAGCAGCGAGATCGCAGTTGACCACCTCGGCAGGCAGCGAGTTGCGGCGGTTTTCCCAGTGCGTGTTGTCGCACGAACCGCAGGTGTCGTCTTGCGTGTGGTGCTCGCAGCCCGTGCACTGGCCGGTGGCGTAGTTGCAAGTGGACGAATGGCCGTTGCAGATGCAGGTGCCGATCGCCTGCACCTCGGAGATGCCAAAGTAGCGGTAGGCGGCGTCGAGATCGAGCGACGAGGGCTCAATGCCGTCAAACACGAGGCGCAGGTCGGAGATGGCCTGGTTGCCGAGAATGGTGTCGCTCGCGCGGAGGTACTCGAGCACGTCGAACGTGACACGGCACGGGCGCTGGCGCTGGCCGCGACTCACGCAGTCGCGGGTGAAATCTTCGGTAACAGAGTCGGTCACATCAATCCACGTGCCAGAGGGCGCGAGGGCAACCCACAGCTCGAGGCGGGACTTGGTCGAGGTCGAGTGACCGGACTGGCGCGGGAGGATGGCGGCAGAAGGGCCATCGACGGGGTACGGCAGCGGGTAGTGGGTGAGGTCGACGGTGACGTACTTGATGCCAAAGCCAAAGGCGCCGAGCTCGATGTGGACCTGACGGTAGGTCGGGTTGTCGTCTTGGGCAGCGCACTCGAGCAGCGACTGCAGGTGCGATGTGCCAACCTGCTGGCAGCGACGGCTCGACCACACGCCGACGGCCGAGCTGGTAGCCCCCGAGCCGATCGAGTACGTGCTGTCGGTGATGGCGCTGGTGGTGCGCGAGCTGGTCGTGTACTGCGAGATGATGGCGATTTGGGAAGTGGGCAGAATAGCGGTGCCCAGGAGCGGAGCGGTCAGCAGGTGCGACAGAGCGCGAGTTGATGAGCAGGAGGCCTTCAGGCGCGAGTTGTCGAGGAACCACTTGTGCGCGCACTGGGTGGCATCAATCTGCGTGAGAGCCGTCAGGCTTTGGGGAGACGTCATCCATCCAAGGTAGGAGCCCTGCGAGTTGCGCACAACCACGTCGACTTTGGTTGGCGCGGAAAACAGCAACGTGAAGGTGCGGCCGCCAAACTCGGCTTCAAAGTCCGCGATGGCGCCGGCGTCGTGGATTTGCGCCTGGGCGGCAGTGTAAATGCCAAGCCAGGTGCTGGTGGACGTAAACGACAGGCCGTTAAAGTCACGAAGGGCAATGGCGACAGAGCTGGCGCCGATGGGGTCGCTCAGGTACTGGAGCGACTGGGCAAAGAAGGCGTCGAGCCATGCCAAAAAGTGGTCGGCATCCGCTTGGTCCACCAGCAGAATGGTGCTCGTGTCGAGCGTCAGCGTGGGCAAAATCTCAAACATGGTGTCTGCGTTCACATTGTCCACCACCTCGTACTCGAAATCGCTGACACTGCTGGAGGACTGGCGGAATTGCAGAAAGCCTGGACCAGAGTTGGTAAAGCGAATGACACTGAGTTCGGGCTCCTGACGCAAAGGAGTCAGCTGGGCCGTGACGGAAATGGCGCTCTGGGCGGCAACGTTGGTCTCGGGGGCTTGCAACACTGCCGGGAGAGAGAAGGCCAGGAAGAACTCTTGGGATGTGACAGTGGCGCCGTCGAGCGTTTCGATGGTGATGCGGTAGGTGAACTCGTCGTTGACTTGGCTCGGGGCAAGCTCGATGGCAACGTTCGAGGAGGAGGCGTCCACAGCAGTGGTGGTTGCGCTCACGGTCGGGATGGCAACCCACTCGTCGTCGTTCTTGATGGCACGCTCGACAGTCGCAGTGCAGCAGTTGGTCTCGCCGCCAGTCTCGCCGACAAGCAGGTTGAGATGCACGTTCTGCTCGGCGCACACCACCTTGTCCGAGGGTCCGGTGACAATAGACACACCATGTGCGGACGCGCTGATCAGTGCGAGCACAAGCAGCAGCAGAAGAGTAGCCCGCGGAGTCTTGTTCATGGTTTTGAGGCACCGAACGCGACACCAGTCGTGGCTACAACGAAGTGGTATTGATTGCGGTGAGTCATTTGGTATTTGCTTCCGACAATGGCATCATCATCGTTATTCCGTTCTTCGCACCGAATCCCAACGTTTCAGCGAAGGCGTGATTTGTTGCCTTTTTTTTTTTTTTTTTCTTTTTTGAATTCGATGCTTGGCAGAAGCAGCGACCCATTCCCCCCATTTCCCCCATTTCTCCCACTTCCCCCTTTGAGCGTCCACCAGACAACCACCTCTGCGATGACAATCAACGAACTCTTGTGAAACGCAATAGCGGAGTCTGCACGCCGTGCGGGAGAGTAGAGGCTGGGGATTTCGCAGCTCTGCTCTGATGGGAGCAACGCAGTTCCCGTTTGTGCCAATGCCCGGCCTCGCTTCACCCGCCTCAATGACAAATGTAAAGAGCGTTGAGCACAGTGCTTTTGTGGCACCACGCAACGCGTTCGGACTCGCTGAAGAGGGGGAGGGGAACAGAAAGCTTCAGTCCCGACACATTCGATTTTTTTTTCTTCTTGGTTTCATTGCCACGCTGTTGGATGACTCATTGCAGAGCCCAGTGATCAATGGATGGATTGCCGCAAATCAAGTCATGCAAATAGAGTTGCTGTGAATGCGGGTCAAAGCGGAGGCGCCGCGGGGTGTGTGCGCGGCTCACCTTAGAAGAAAGAAAAGAGAACAAAAAAAAAAAAAAAAAAAAAAGGAGGGAAAAGACAGATGGAAAAAGTACAAAAGACTGTTGCAGCTGAAGGATGAGAATGGTGATGAAGGATGATGATTATGAGCGTATCGAGGCAACGCGCCAACCTTGTGAACACCTCGCGTCTCTGAGACCTGCGAAACGGAAGCCAAACAAACTGAGAACTACTCACGCACCAGCTGAGAAACTCACCCCCTTGACCATTTTTGACCACTCATGGAGCACTTTGTAATTCTCTTACTCGCCCCTCTCCCCCCACATCGCTCTTTACAAGCTCGACAAGCTCACTATCAATCTCATAATGCATCTCAATGCAAAATCCATTCTTTTTTTTTTTTTTTTTTTTCCCTCTCATTTCCATTGCAGATGGCAATGCACCTGTACTCGTTGACGCTGCAGCGCGCCTCTGCCATCACCTGCGCGGTGCACGGCAACTTTAGCGGGACCAAGCAGCAGGAGATTGCTGTCGGCCGCGGCAGTGTGCTCGAGCTCCTCGCGCTGGACCAGGCGTCGGCCAAGGTCAAGACGATCGCCAGCATCAACATCTTTGGCGTTGTGCGCTGCCTGACTGCCTTCCGCCTCACCGGCGCCTCCAAAGGCAAGTCCTGCGTGCTGCGTGTTGCTCATAGCTAGGCGTTCAACTCTGCTGCCCCCTTCCTCGGAGGGTGGCTGCCAGCTCGTGGATGCCGTCGTTCAGGAATCGACGGATCTCGCAAATTTTTGGCGCGCAGTCTCCTTTGCGATTCAATTGCACCAAGAGAGAGAGGGGTCGATTTGGCCTTGTTGGACAAGGCGTGTGTGCTGTGTGTGGATGTGGTGTGTGGATGTGGTGTGTGATGGTCGTCCTGACCTTGAGCGATGGAGATTCACACGCGTCCTCTCTCTCTCCTCTCTCCTCTCTCTCTCCTCTCTCTCTCTCATGTCTCTCTCTCTCACTGCTCACTCACAACACGTGGCAACACTGAATTCTCTTTGCAACGTCACTCACCAATCCGTGCATGGCTCTTTGCCCCAATCACAGATTACCTCGTCGTCGGCTCAGACTCTGGCCGCGTCGCCATCCTCGAGTACAACCCGACAAAGTACGAATTCGAACGCGTCCACTTGGAGACATATGGCAAGAGTGGATCGCGCCGCATCGTGCCTGGTCAGTACCTCGCAGCAGACGCCAAGGGTCGCGCCATTATGATTTCTGCCGTGGAGAAGCAAAAGCTCGTCTATGTCATGAACCGCGACTCGACCGCCCGCCTGACCATCACATCGCCGTTGGACGCACACAAGGCGCACGCGGTTGTGTTTGCCACGGTTGGCTTGGACGTCGGCTTTGAGGCGCCGACGTTCGCCTGCGTGGAACTCGACTATGAGGAAGCCGACAACGACCCCTCTGGAGAGGCCGTCGAAGCCACACAGCAGCACCTCGTCTTTTACGAGCTGGATCTGGGCCTCAACCACGTGGTTCGCAAGAGCAGCGAGCCTCTGCCTGGGTGGGCCAACATGCTCATCCAAGTTCCCGGTGCGGACGATGGTCCCGGCGGTGTTGTTGTCTGCTGCGAAGGCTTTTTGGTGTACAAGTCGCCCGAAGACCCGGCCATTGACGTGCGATGTCCCTTCCCCGGCCGTCGTCACGACATTAGCGACCCGAGCAAGCGCGGCGCTGGTCGCGGCATCGTGGTCGCCCACGCGTCGCACAAGACCAAGACCAAGTTTTTCTTTGTCGTCCAGTTGGACAATGGCGACATGTTCAAGGTCACCCTTGACGTTGCCGACGACAATGTTGTGAGCATTCGCATGAAGCTCTTTGACACACTTCCAGTCGCAACGTCCTTGCACATTTTGCGCAGCGGACACTTGTTTGTCGCCGCCGAGCTCGGTGACCACCACCTGTATCAAATCACCCAGCTTGCCGAGAACGACGACGAGCCCGAGTTTACCACGCGCGGACTGGTCATGAACGGCCGCGTCGTGCCCTCGTCGGTGGCCCATGGCGGGGTCGAACTGAGCGCCTTTGTGTACACGCCGCGCCCGTTGCTCAACCTCGTCTTGTTGGACGTGATGGAATCGACGGCACCGACCATGCAATGCCGCGTCGAGGACTTGCTAGGCGAGGATGCACCTCAATTCTATCTCTTGTGCGGCCGCGGGCCAAACTCGACACTGCGCATTCTTCGACACGGTTTGGAAGTGAGTCAGCTCGCCGCTACCGAGTTGACGGCCAGTCCGGTCGCCATCTGGTCCGTCAAGCGATCCATTCACGACATCCACGACACGTACTTTATCGTGTCCTGGGCGAGTGCCACCGTCGTGCTCAGCGTCGGCGATCAGGTCGCACCCGTGTCGGACAGCGGCCTGCTTCTCACGGTGGGCACCATTGCAGTCTCGCGCATCGGTGAGGACGACCTGCTGCAGGTTTACACGGACGGCATCCGACACATTCGTGCAGACAGCCGCGTCAACGAGTGGCGCACGCCTGGACGTCGCCAAATCGTCCGAGCGGCCATCAACGACCGTCAAGTCGTGATTGCCCTTGCGGGTGGCGAGCTCGTCTACTTTGAGCTGGACATTACTGGCCAGCTGAACGAGTTTGCCGAGCGCTTCACCTCCTCGGCCGAAGTCTGCGCTCTGGCCATTGCGCCAGTGCCAGCCGATCGCCGCCGTGCGCGGTTTTTGGCGGTGGCTGCGGAAGACAACACGGTGCGCATCGTTTCGCTCGAGCTGTCCGACACACTGCAGAGTCTCGGTGTGCAGACTGTGGCAGATCGCGCTTCCTCGCTCTGCTTTGCCGATCCCTCGCTCGACAACAGCTCGGCAGACTTGGTGCTTGGAGTCGGCTTGCAGAACGGCATTCTATTGCGAACATCGGTCGAACCATCCTCGGGCAACCTGACGGACACGCGCACTCGCTATCTTGGCACGCGGCCCGTGATGCTCTTCCCCAGCAAGGTGCATGGCGCGGCAGGCTTTTTGGCGCTCTCGTCCCGCCCGTGGATTTTCTACGTGCAGCAAGGCACGCCGACCTTGACCCCTCTCTCGTACGACGCGCTGGACTGCGCCGCCACCTTCTCCGCTGCCAACTGCCCCAACGGCCTGGTGGCCATTGCTGGCAACACCCTGCGTGTTTTGAATTTGCCACGCCTTGGCAGCGTCTTCAACCAGACATCCATGCCGCTCAAGTACACTCCTCGACGCTTTATTGTGGACAGCGAGCACCGGCTTCTCGTCATTGCCGAGAGCGATCACAACACGTTCGCTGCTGGGCGAAAGGCTGTCGAGCAAGCGCGAGTCGCCGCGGAAACCAACACCACCCAGGCGGCCATTGCCGAATCCTTGCCCGACGCTGTCTTTGGTGCTCCAGCTGCCGGCGCGGCTCGCTGGGGATCGTGTCTTCGCATTGTGGACGCCCAGCTGCGCGAGACGCTCGAGTTGATCGAGCTGGACGAGGACGAGGGTGTTTTCAGCATGACCTCCTGTTCGTTCCACGGCCACGAAGGCCAAACGTTTTTCATTGTCGGCACCACCAAGGCGTTGAATCTCCAAACACGCGCCCACCAAGGCGGCTGTCTTTACACCTATCGCTTCAATCCTCAGACCCGCCGGCTGGACTTTGTGCACCGGGTAAGATTTTTGCTTTGCCTGTTTCCGAGTGGTATGAGAGCTCGACTGTTGACGCGCTTTTTGTTGTTCTGTTCTGATCAGACGGAGGTCGAGGACGTCCCCGGAGCCATGTATCCGTTCCAAGGACGGTTGCTTGTTGGCGTTGGGTCTCTATTGCGAGTATACGATCTCGGCAAACGGAAATTGCTGCGCAAGTGTGAAAACCGGGTATGTGCTTGGTATTTTGTGATTCCGGCGTACTTTGCTTGTTTTCCTGTAGTGTTTCGATGGACTCACGCGTCTCCTCTGTTTCTTTCCTCCGCGCAGTCGATTCCAAACTTTGTTTCGAGCATTACTACATCTGGAGGCCGTATTGTTGTGACTGACGTCCAAGAATCCTTCCACTTCCTTCGGTACCGACCAAGCGACAACATGCTGGCCGTGTTTGCCGACGACAGCAATCCACGCTGGGTCACAAGCAGCACCATGGTCGACTACGACACTGTTGCCGCAGGCGACAAGTTTGGCAACGTGTTTGTGCTTCGTCTGCCCCAAGATTTACAAGGTACGGGCGGGGTGTTGAAATCAATCGGAGAAAGATGGTGAGGGGTTTCTTTTTCTGTTTTTCGTCCTGATGACTGACAATGCATGGCACCAACTGCAGACGATCTGGAAGATGATCCAACGGGAGGCCGATTGTTGGGAAGCAGCAAAAACACGTTGAACGGAGCTGCCCAAAAGGTACGTTCCATCTATTGCTTTCGATGCAATGCAATACAATGCAGATACGCAGAGGGATCTCACTTTTCGTTTTCCCGACGTTTCTCCTTGTGCATTGCCAGGCGGATACGATCATCAACTTCCATGTTGGTGATACCGTCACCACCATGCAAAAGACCGCACTGATTCCCAGCGGTTCAGAATGCCTTGTGTACACCACGACTTTGGGCGCGATCGGCGTCCTCATTCCGTTCACCACACAATCGGATATTGACTTTTTCAAGCATTTGGAAATGCACATGCGTCAAGAAAATCCACCCATTTGCGGGCGCGACCATTTGGCGTTCCGATCGCACTATTTCCCCAGCAAGGTACGTGTCTCTTTTGGTTTGTGGCTGTTGCTGTTGTTGTTGTTGTTGTTGTTGTTGTTGTTGTTGTTGTTGTTGTTGTTGTTGTTGTTGTTGTTGTTGTTGTTGTTGTTGTTGTTGTTGTTGTTGTTGTTGTTGTTGTTGTTGTTGTTGTTGTTGTTGTTGTTGTTGAAAGTAGTCAAATATTGACCCAAGTGTGCATCCTTTTGATTTGCTGAAATCACAGAATGTTATCGACGGCGATCTCTGCGAGCAATTCAACTCTCTCGACCCGCACAAGAAGCGTCTTATCGCCGGCGATTTGGCCGACCGCACTCCAAGTGAAGTCTCCAAGAAACTGGAAGATTTGCGCACTCGCAGTGCCTTCTAATCAGATGGAGATGGGCATTGTTTCAAACTTGCTGTTGCCATCAGTAAACACAATCGTTTTTGTTTTTCGTAGAAATGCTCTACATGGGTAGTAACGTGATAACACAATCACAAAAAATCTCAACAAAAGAAATCAAGTCAACTCACAGAAAGTTGAAAAGAAAAGGGAATACAAACTAAAACAGAGAATATCAATCAAAGCACGAGGCTGAAGAAATCCTTCAGGCTTGGTGATGATCCTGCATCAGGTGCGAAATCTTGTCGAAAACGCGAGTGCGGCAGTCCATGCCCCAGATCAAATCCATGTGCTCGTAGTCTTGAATGCTTTCCGCGTGGACAATACGGGTAGCGCCCAAGGATTGCAACTGGTCTGTCAGCTTCTGTCCAAGCACAAGCTTGTCCTTGCTGCCCCACATCAGAGCGATCGGGCACGTGAGGTTGCGAAGATCGTACTGGCGCTGGGCAGTTGAGGGGAAGGTTTCCTGCTCGAAATGACCAACAAGAACAAATCGAAAACAAAACAATTCCGTTAGCGCCGCGCAAACTCAAAACGGACCCTGCTCGGACTCAACAAAAAAGAACACCACTCCATACCAGAGGATCGTCTTCGGCCAGGACAGGCGTCGAAGGTGGGGTGGCAGAAGATCGGGCAGCCGTGACCATGCAATTTGCGCTCCAGGGAACGAGCTGGCCCGCACGGCTCGCGTCGCACCAGTGCTGGATGAGCTTGCAGCTTGCCGGTCGAGGAGTAAACATAAAGTACTTGTTCTTGCGCGTCTTGTCCCAGAGTGCATCGCCCCAGTTGAACAGGTAGGCAAACATGTGATAGGCCACGGACGCAAAAGCGGTCACGTTGAGGTTTCGTTGAACGACGCACATGATGGGAATGAACGCCTTGTCGCCAAAGTAGGTGCGGAACTCGGCACGGGGTGCGTTGCTCAGATAGTCCAGCGCCCAGTGGCCGAGCGGGCCAATGTAGAAGGCCGGGGCCAAAGCGACAAACAGGGAAATCTTCTGGCTGAGCTCGGGGTCCTCGGAGAGACCAATGAAGGCCTGAGCAGTGCCCTGCGAGTGGCCAATGTAGCAGAGCTTGGCGTGGTTGGTTGTGCGCAAAACATGGTCAATCTGGTTTGGAAAGTCAATCTTGCCCATTTCGTCGAGAGACCAGTCCCAGAAGCGTTCGTCGGAAGTCGACCACTTGGCATGCTTTTCGAGGACGGTGCGGTTGTTGCCCAGCCAGACATCATAGCCCAGATCGGCCAGGTAAAAGGCAAGCGAGTCGGCGCGTTCGCTCGTGACGAAAATTCCCGACGACTGCATCAGGCCATGCTGCACGAGCACGGGGCGGAATCCTCCAACACTGCTGCTGCTGCTGCTGCTGCTGCTGCTGCTGCTGTTGGCGGTGGCAGAAGAAGAGGAAGAAGAAGAAAAAGACGCATCAGCAGGGCTGGCACGAGCCGCGGCGTCCTTGGCGGCCTGGCGATAAATGCGCTGCATGGGCAGAATAAAGCCGTCATCGGTGGAAATGTCGTGCTCCTCGCAAACAAAGCCGTGGAACTCGGCAAAGTAGCGCACAGACATGCAGGGCGTCTCGTTGGTCGTCGAGACGTGTGGGCGAGAAATGAACGCCTGGTACACGGCCTTGACAAAGTAATCTGGGCGGTACCACGCACCATTCACCGACTTTGCGTACTCTGCGCAGTACGCGCACAGCAGCAGGTAGCCCAAGAACATCATTGAGAACATTTGGCCAAACATGTCCTGGATCCATCCGCGCGTTGGCAAAAAGCTCTCCTTCCACAAGTACAGCGCGGCGGCTGCGACGAGCGTCACGCCCAAGCCGACGAGCTCGGTTTCCGCTGCCTGCACGAACAGCGACTGCACCAATTGCGTGACCATTTCCGTTGATGTCGGTCTGTCTGCCTTTTTAAGAGTTAAGAGTCTGTCAACAGCAACAAAATGAACGTGAGTTGCTGCAGTCCTGCGACTCTATTCAACAAAACATCGCTGTCATCAACTTTGCACAATTGAGTGTTTTATCATTGCTTCAAGCAATGAGAAGCTTCAAGATGGCCGAAAAGCCGGCGGTCGGGGCCATTGCTTTTGCATTGCGGTTTGTTGTTGTTTGAAAAAGGCTTTTTAAAATGTTGTGGAAGCTCAAAACAACAAAACGAAACAAAGCGACAAAGTGGAGCAACAGCAGCGAGGATGGAGCGTCTCAATGTTCACGCCAAGACAATAGAGATTCCCAAATCGAAATCCCGATGAAGAGAGAGAGAGAGAGAGGGAGAAAGGCAGAAAAAGAGAGGAAGAAAGGAAGAAAAAGAAAAAAACGGTGTCGTGTTGTGGGTCGACCATCATGCGACTCGCGCTGTCCACTCCACCATGATGAATTGGATGGATGGATGGATGGATGGATGGATGGGTTGATGGATGGAGCAATGACATGTGCTGAGACTGGCGAATGAGGGGAGGGGAAAGCGAGTAGAACTCCAAAAAAAAAAAAAAAAAAAAAAGAAGCGTTTGATTTTCAGCCAATTGGAAGAGCAAGTTTCGTCGTTGGAGAACGCACCGGACGAGGCAGCGTTAGAGAAGAGGAAGTCCCACCGCCCCCCCCCAAGACAGACAACGAGATGGATGATCACAGAGAGTACAAACTAAAGAATGAAGATGAAAGACGAAAGACAAAAGCCAAATCAATCATACAAAAAGCGCTGTCGGACTTACAAAAAAAAAAAAAAAAAAAAAAACGAAAATTAACAAAAAAGAAAAAAAAAGAGTGGGCTTTTTTTTTTTTTTTTTAATTTTATGGCTTTAAGCGGTAACTTGACTTCAACTCGGCAGCGGGCTGAGGTTGCAATCAAAGCAGAGGCCTCGCGTGAGGAGATCAGATACGCACTCAGCTCTGACAGCAACGCATCAAGCGACAGATCGCAGTGAAGAAAAAACAAAAACCCAAAACAAAATGGATCAACAATTAAAAAAAAAAATCAAGTTTCGTTTATTCACAGCTCGTTACATGTGATAACGTTTCGCAAAGTGGTGTGATGTTTGTGCATCCATCACACAAATCAACGCAGACAGACAGACAAGAACAACTAGCGGATGGGCACCAGCGAGCCAGCAGCAATGCAAGCGTCAATCCAGCTGGGAAGCACCGCGGGCGCGTTTCCATTATCACGGTCGGATGCAGCAGAGTCCAAGGATGGCACGACGACATGCGTGCACAAATCGAGCTCTGCTGGCTTGACAATTGTCCCGCCATAGGCAACAATGTAGCGCTGCAGACGACGCTTGACATCCGGAGACAGCTGCGGTGAGAGCAAAATGTTGGTGCCAACGAACGTGTCAGGCAAGGCGGGATCTGCATCGTCGTCGTGTTGCTGCTGCATCATCGGCTCAGAGGTCATTGAATGCTCTTTGGCAAAAACCGGAGCAGACTGTCTGACCGGAGCAGCTTGTCTGACCGGAGCAGCCGCCTCCTCGAGCTCATCTTCCGTATCCATGTCGTTGACACGACGCGAATCGCTCAATGTCGACTTTTTTGGTGGCTGACGACCGGGTACTTTGCGACCTTGCTCCTCTTCTCCTCCTCCAGAGCTTGCCGACGACGCTTTGACACCCGACGACGACGACGACGACGACGAAGGTTGGCCATGTGCGGGTGCTGCGCTTCCACCATGCTTGGAATAATAGTAAATGCTGGTGTGCACACCGGCGCGTGCCAGGCGGCTGCGGATGATGCGCTCGATCGAGTAGTAGTCGGTGCCTCGCATGTTGTGCCCAATTCGGGGCAGGTGGACGCTGGCTTGCACTCCGAGCGCAAACGTTGCAATCTTCTCGAGAGCCGTAGTGAAGGCAGCTTGCGCAAGGGGCGCCAGGTTTCCATTACGATCCCGTTTAAAACAGACGAGCAGGGCGACCCAACGACGCGCGGTGGAGTCGGACGACGCGAGCTCAACCAAATGGACGTCGCCCAGATGCAGATCGTCCATCTCGGCCGCCCGTTCGTAGCAATCGCCGACTGTTTTCAGCTCGCGGGTACCGCGGGCCAAGGCGTGACGATCCAGCGCGGAAAACACGCCGCCCCGACCCCAGCGACCCTCGTCATCCACGACATGCACAACCACGCACGACTCGCCCGGTTGGACTTGAGGGCGCGTCACGTCCCCGGAAACAAAGTTGATTTCGTCCTCGTCATCTTCGTCGACAACGCTGCTGCTGCTGCTGCAGCGGCGCAAGACCGCGCGCTGTGGTCCTGCAGCTTGAGGTTTGTCGAGCAAAGCGCGCACAAGCACGGGCAATGACGCGCTGAGGTACTCGTAGTGGTGTTGGTCTTCTGCCTTGTCCTCCTCCTCCTCCAATTCCTGCTCGGTCCCACTGGCAACAGCATCCAGCATTTCGACGAGATTTTGCGAGTGATAACCGTGCGATTTCCACAGCTCGAGCTTCTTGGCTCGCTCGCGCGCTTGTCGCTTGGCCTTTTGTGCCAGCCGCTCTTGTTGTCGCTCCAACTCGGCTTCTTCGCGCTGGCGTCGCCGCTCGAGCAATTCGGCGGGCGATAGTTTCGAGGCACGCTCGTCCTGGCTGTCGCCCTCGTCATCGCTGCGTGGTCGCCGCGCCCGGCGCTGCCGCCCATCCATCGTCATGCCCGAGCGACTCTCGGTTGCTGATCGCTCGCCCTCGGCTTCCGCCAGCAAGGCATCGAATCCATGCGGGTGTGGTGGGGATTTTGCCCGCGAAGGCTTGGCGGCAGCCTGCTCCGAGTAGTCGCGTCCTTCCCACAAATACAGGCTGTCCGAGACCTCTTCGTCCTTTGCCGACTGGGGTTGTTGTTGGTGTTGGTGTTGGTGGTGTTGTTGCTGCTGCTGCTGTTGTCGGGACGGGCCTGTGGACTCTGCAGCTGCGTCATCATCCGATACGGACTCGCGGGCAATAGGCGCCGCCATCGGCAGCCAGTGTTGCGTCTTGGGATCAGTGTCGCCCACCAGACTCGTCAAATACGCATCGGTCAACTCGTCGTCGTCCACGGATTCAGTGACAAACAAGTGCTCGACGCCATACTTGAGCATGTCCGAGAGCTCATCGCCAGTCGCGCCCGAGACTTCTCCTGGCTGCGCTGCAGATTGCGTGCCTCCCCCAAAATGGCCTTTTTGGATGACCGCGTGAGTGAGCTCGAGCTTGCGTTGAGCTCTTCGCAAGACAATCTCTTCCACTGTGTGCTGCGCGACGAGACGAATCACGCGCACCGGCCGCGTCTGGCCGAGGCGATGTGCACGCGCTGCTGCTTGTAGGTCTGCCTGAGGGTTGAAGTCGGAATCGAAAAAGATGACAGTGTCTGCCGACACGAGATTCAAGCCAAGACCGCCGGCTCGGGTGCTCAAGAGAAAGACGAAGCAGTCGTTGTCGTCGTCGTCGATGTTGTTGCTGGTGGTGCTGCGGTCGTTTTCCTTGTTGTGGCTGTTTGAGCTGGTAATCACAGGCTCATCGTCGTCGTCATCCGAATCAATCACGTTTCGACGGGGTGCTTTGAACGCTGGGGTTGGCTTGGCTGCCGCCTGCTTGTTCGTTGGTCGCCGTTGCGCCCCATTAAACTTGTTCACGGCTAGAAAGCGCTCCTCGCCACGAACAGAGCCATCGAGTCGCTCGTAGCCGTAGCCACAAAAGTGCAAGTAGTCCTGCAGAATGTCCAGCATGCGCGTCATCTGGGAGAAAATCAGGACGCGGTGACCCCGCTGCTTGAGGAACGGCAGTAGCGCGTCCAGCATGCGCAGCTTGGTGCTGGCATCAATGAGGTGGCGCCCCAGCTGGAACGGCTCTGGCTCGACGCCGTCAAACAGGTACGGGTGATTGACGCACTTGCGCAGCTCCATCAAAATGTTCATCAGTCGCGTTTTCGTGGGGTTGGCAAAGGCGTCAATGTCCTTCTTGAGAATCGCCTTGTAGTACTTTTTCTGGAGCTGGGTGAGTGTGCATTGGAGCACAACCTCCTCCTTTGCTGGTAGATCGGCCGCGACCTGCGCCTTTTCGCGACGAAGCAAAAACGGCATGAGCATCAAGTGTAGCTCTGTGGCAGACTCTTCGTCGGAGGCGACCTCGTCAAATGTTTCCAGAAACCCTTCGCGAAGGGATTCCGTGAAAACTTTGGGTGCCACGAAACTGTGAACAGCAAAACGAAAAAAACCAAAAAAAAAAAACAAAAAAAAAAATACAAAACTTGGTCAGCAACCCAAACAACAGCAATCAATGAAAAACACATCACGACCATGCTCCGCTTACCGAAACAACGAATACAATTCGCTGAGATTGTTCTGCACGGGGGTGCCAGTCAAGAGCAGCCGGAAGGGGCAGGAGAACTGGCTGAGGGTCTGGAACAGGACAGACTCGGCATTCTTGAGCCGGTGGGCTTCATCCACGACCATGGCAGAGAAGGAGATGGATTGCAGCACCTCCGCGTCCTTGATGGCAATGTCAAAGGTTGTGAGAATGACATCGACCGGACCATTTCGATGCATCGAGCCACGAGCCATGGCTGCAGTTTGTCGCACGAGGGTCTACGAGACAATGTGTTTGATTAGATGTAAAGCGTGATGGCAGTTCGTGGGCATTTTCGTGCTGCAAAGACGAAACAGCGAAAAGACCAACAACAAACCAAACCCCATCCTATATCGTTACCTCGCCAAGCGACTGCCGCTCTTCCTTGCTTCCAGCATACGACACGACAGCCAGCGACGGAGCAAACTTTTCGAGCTCTGCGGCCCAATTGTCCAGCACCGAGAGTGGTGCAACCACCAGGCACGGCTTGGCAGCGGAGGTTGCCGCAAAAGTTGTGTCAAGCAGCCGCGACCGCGCGAGCTGGATGACACCGATCGACTGCAAGGTCTTGCCGAGCCCCATTTCGTCGCCGAGAATGGCGCCTGTGTGGTTGCACAGCGCCTTTGCCATTGTCAGTGCGGCGTTGCTTGTGCGTGAATTGCCGGCAACCCGGTTGCTGTACGACGACCCGTCATCCTGCCCCAAGTCCATGCTCCCGTCGCCAGAGCGCAATGATGCCGACGCAACTTCGCCAGCAGGCACGCCGAGCAATGCCCTGAGGTGCGCGCGGAAGGCGAGCTTTCGCGCGAGCCAGTCAACGCCCTCCAATTGGTACGGCCGCAGCTTTGTCGCTGGGCTGATTCCCGCTGTGCGCAGCGACGTCGCAGTGCATGTATCCCTTTGAGCAATCAAACGTCAATGAAGCCAAAAAATGCAAGCAGGTGTTGAGTGCAAGCAGCAAGCAGCAACACACGCCGTTGTCAAGTTTTGTCTTTTTGGCGGGAAATCGCTCCTGTTGCGTACCATTGCTCAGAGAAGGCTGCAAACTCGTCTTCGTACGCGTTCAGCACACTTCGCAACTGCTGCATTTTCTCGTCTATTGTGTTTGTTCAAAAGCACAGAGTCTCAAAAGCCAAACTCCAACAACAAAAAGGACTGTTTCAACATTTCGATTTTTCCCGCCTTTTTTTATAGACGAAAATCCAGCAAAACGTGAAACACTTGAAAAGCAAGCAAAACAAAACCAATACTGTTGATCATCATCAAAAACTCGATGGTTTTGTTGCTTTTTTTTTTGCTGTTTGCTGAATTTACTTCAATGAACTCACTTCTTTTTTTTTTTTTTTTTTTCTTATTGTTCCATTGTTCCTTTGACATGCGAGTCGGACCCGGTCGCAGAACGCAGCGGAGAGGAAAGGCGGACGACGTTGTCGTTGAAGTCGACGGTGACGACGGTGTGCCTACAGTCTCGCTCGTGACGCCCAACCGCTGGGTGGTGCTCTACATGGCTGCCCACTTTCTCGATGGGCCCATGTACAAAAGCCACCTGGCCCCAAACCACAAGCAGATGAGCACCGCGGACACAGTGCACAGGCTGACTGAAGTGCTGGATCTGTCGGAGCTCGACCCCAACTATCCGTCAACGAGCGCGACGACGCAGAACAGCAACAGCAACAGCAACAGCAACAGCAACAGCGCCATCGATGCCACGGCTGGCAAGGCAGACCGGAAGAAGGACAACCAGCCATTGCGACAACCAGCCATTGCTAGAAAACCCAACTGGCTGGACTGGGCTGTTCGACCAACTGCGGCTCGGCAAGTGGGATGCAGCTCAGGTACGTGTGCCCCCGTTATTGCTTCGATGTGGATGTGCGTTGTGGTAGTCGCTCGCAATGCTTTTTTTTTTCCCGCCAAGATCAAACAACCCCATCTCCCAATGTCTGGCGGTCCGTGACGACTTGCTCATCTGCGATCCGATGTGTGTGTTCTGCTATAATAGAAAAACCTCGTTGTGCTGATGGACGCGTGGGCGAAGGAGGTGACTTTACCCGACACCAAACCGCCAGTCCACTCGGTCTTTCCAGAGCTGTGCGACGTGGCGCTCGAGAACGACCAGGTGTGGCTGCTGCGGGCCTTGGAAGAGCATACGCATATCCTGGCGCAAGCGATCGACAAGTGCGCCTTGGAGGGGCTGGATCCGAACAAGGTACGTGGGCTCCAACCTCGTCGTCGTTGTCGTTCGGAATGCTCCGCTCGGTCGGATGAGCGCCTTACCGATTTGGCTTTGATTTTGATTTGCTTATCGGGATTCAATCTTTGCCCTGTTCGTGGGATGGCAGGCGGATAAAATCTGGAACGACCGTCATCCCTATGCTCACCTTGCCGCGCAAGTTGGCGCCGTCGGGTGCATGGAATACATCCTCACCCTGGCTAGTAAGTGGTTTCTTGTTGTTGTCGTTGTTGGAAGCGATGTTGGACGTTGTTCGCTTGTTGTGTTGGGTTTGTTCTGCTGGACACTCATCGCTTGACGAAATGCAGAGCAACGTTTAGGCAGCAACGTTGGCCTGTTCATCAATTCCACGATTGCATCGAAGTGCGTAGCGCTGCTTCTCTTGTATTGCGCGGTGTTTTGATTGGCCCCGTGGCAAAGAAAACCGATGGTGTTTGAAAGTTTCTTTTGTGGCTGTTTCTGATTTTGTGCTCGTTTTTCTTTGGTTTTTCTTTGTTTGTTTGGGGGTTTTTTGTTTGTTTGTTTGGGGGTTGTTTGTTTGTTTGTTTGTTTGTTTGTTTGTTTGTTTGTTTGTTTTTTTGTTTTTTGGACGGTTTTTTTTTTTTTTCGCACAGCACCCTGCTGCATCGTGCAGTCGAGTTCAGCAGGTTTGAGATGGTCAACTTGCTGGTCAATGCCAAGCCCGATCTGACAATCAGAGATCACAACCGGAGAACCCCGCTGATGACGTGCGAGCACAACCATGAACGCGTGCTCGGACAACTGCGCGACCGCGCCGAGCAGCAGGCCGCTCAAGACCAGCGGTCGCTCCTCGCGACCCAACGATTGGTCAGAGCTGCGCAAAAGCTGTTGCAGATGGATCAAGAACCGTCTACCGATGCTTCAAGTGCTTCAGGCGCGAGCGCAGCAGCGCCCAGCACCGGAACGCGAGGAGGCCATGCGGGCAGAGGACGGCGTGGTCGACAGCCTCAAGCCCCGACGGAACAGGTGCCAAGTTCCGAACCAACTCTGCTCGCCAATGGTCATGCCACCGAGAATGGCGGTGACAACACTCCCAAGGTCGACACTTCCGCGGCCACTTTGACCGTTTCTGCGGCAACTGTAGCCGATCGCCCGAGAAATGGCCGTCGCCGCGGACGTGGCGGTCGCACGCAGACGCAAAGCTCAGCTGCTGAAGTCTCGACCACTCCTGCTCCAGAGACCGCAGCCCCGCTCCCGGCTGATGCTCCCGCCGTTGTGACTCCTTCCCAGCAGCCCGCGCCACCGACGCAGCGTCGTGGTCGTGGTGCTCGAGGAGCAGCGACGACGACAAAGGCGACAGCCCCGACCCCACCCGAATCCACGCCTGCTCCCATCTCTAGTGGAGTGCTCACCGAGTCTACGATTTCTGCGTCCGATGCTAGTGCGAGTGCGTCTGGATCGACAGCTGCTGCTGGTGCTGGTGGTGCTCATCACGAGATGTTGGCCAAGCTCAAAGAGGAACGCCTGAACGATGCCCAGAACAAAATCAACGAATTGTCAGAAACTCTTGACAAGAGTTTGGCGTCGCTTCGTGCGATTGAGAAGATGCAGGCTACTGTCGTGCGCTGCTTTGAGCCTTTGCTGCGCTATGACGACATCTCAAACGTGTTGGCGACCCTGTCGTCGCACCGCTTTCGCGCAATGGCCATGGATGTCTTTGGCATTGAGCGTTTGTTTCTGGCAATCAAGGCCCTCCTGACTTGCTCTGAAGGTCCCCAGCGGACTCAGTTTTTGCGCATTTTGCGCCTGACGCTTGTAAGAAACGAGAGCAATGCTCAAGGGGGGTTCTTTTGTTCAAGTTTTGCTCTTGCTATCGGGCGTTGTGGTTGGTTGAAGATGTCCTCATTTTTTTGTCGACTGCCATTTTGCGTGCTTGTTAGGACCACATCACGCACAAGTCTGCAGCCTCCAAGACGAACAAGAAAAACGCGGCACCGGCCCAGTCTGCCAAACACACTACCATCCTCACAGAGGATCAGCAGCGAATTCTAGTCGAAGCCATGCTGTCCCACAACACCCCCATCACCCTGCTGAACGAAGCTGTTGCGATTCTCAAGGCACAACCTGCAGCTGCCTGGCTCAAGTCGCCAGAAATGCTTCGCCGCTTCGAACAGCGCATTCAGTTTATTTCTGGACTGCTGATCTTCAATCTTGACGCATCCAGCGGTGTCTTGCGAGAGCAATTTGGTCCGCTCACCGATCTCTACTTCTGGCTGCTCTCGGTAGCGCCTGCTGCAGAGTGCTTCCGCCAACAACGTGTCCAGCTTCGGCAGGGCTTTCTGCTGCCCTCGCCGCCGTCAGCATCCACGTCCGCCAAAGCCTCGACATCATCCTCTGCTTTGTCGTCGTCGTCGGCCTCCTCCTCTTCCTCCTCCTCCCTGTCGGGCCTCAGCGAAACGTCCTTCTTCCCAGACCTAAACGCTGTCTGGCAGAATTTCGATCGGTTCATGTCCATCGTCACACCGGACTTGCAGGTCTGGAACTCGGATCGCATTAGCTTCCTGTTCCAGGCCTTCCATCGCTGGTGTTACCTGATTGAGCCTGCTCCTGCTTCAGCGGCCATAGTGGGACCCGGCAGTGACGACACAGATTCCAGCGCAGGTAAAGGCAAAGGCAAGGGCAAGGGCAAGGGCAAATCAGGGGCTTCTCTCGAGGCAGGCAAGCAGAACAGCCGAAACCCGAGCAACCTTTTCAAAGCAATTGCCTCGCAAGTCTCGGCAGCTCGTCCATTCTCCCAGCAGCTGTTTGCCACCTCCACCGCCTGCAAAGACGACCCGGTTTATGCGTTTGGCATGTCGCAAATTCAACCCAAGAAGCAGCGCAAGTCACAGCACGGCTACTCTCGCAATGGCGACGATGACGACGACGATGAGGGCTGGCATGACGAGTATGATGATGATTCTATGAGCCGCTCTGGAAGTGAGGCCGAAGACGCTTGGGGCAGCTCCGAATACTCTGACTCGAACCACTCGGATTTCGACGACGAGAGCTCTGAAAACGCCGAGCTGCGTCAAGCGCGTGAATGGTTGATTGCCCGTCAGCAACACCGTCTGACATACGTGCCCTCTGGCCTGAAAGAGTTTTGCATCAAGCACGCGGGCGCCATTCAAAGCTTGGTCAAGGACGACACCAGCCTGCTGAGCGGATCGTCCTTCTTGTTTGACATTCCCAACATTGTTCCCCTCGCGTCCAAGCTCAAGTGGCTTGGCTACCTCGCACGCTCAAACCAACCCGACGAGGACCTGTCCTTCGAGCTCAGGCTGCCCCGCGACAACTTTTTCCGCCAAGCTGTGCAACACGTCGTCCACGCCAATCCCGCTGCGCTCATCTGTGACTTTGGTGTCACGTTCTTGGAAGAAGAGGGCATGGGATCGGGGCCGACCCGCGAGTTCTTCTCTCTGATGCTCTGTGACATTCTTGGCGCACCCCGCAGCGGCGATTTCCACGCGCACATGGGAGAGAATGTCCTGGATCTGCCTCTGCAGGGCCATTGGCCGGCTCTCAAGCGCGCGGGCGCCTCAACCGAAGCCGGTGACTCGAATCCTGATTCCCGCCATGGTGGCAGTGTTCGCGAGGCGGGTCGAGGTCGTGGTCGTGGTGGTCGTGGTCGTGGTCGAGGTCGAGGTCGAGGTGGCCACCAGTCCCGCGGCGAAATCCCGACATTCCCCGCGGCACCTCCGAGCGCTCACGAGGAGGAAGGGCAGCCCACTCCCATCCCCATTCTGGCTGGATCGAGCGCGACGGCGGCGAGCTCCCAAACTTCCCACACATCGGCTCCCGCAGCGAGCACGACGCATGACAACCAGCGCGGTGTTCTGTTTGTTCCGTCCGGAGACGCCAGATCGGTTGTGGTCGCGCCTTTTGCACAAAACAAGATGAACAAGCTCATGGTTGCTTGCTACCGTTGCATTGGGCGGATGCTCGCCGTCGCGCTGATCAGCGACATTCCGTTCGGTCTTCCGTTGCCTCTCGCGTACTTTAAGTTCTTTGTGGACGAGGAGCTGGAGCTGGCGGATTTGGCAAGCGTCGACCCGGCGTTTGCCGCCTCCATGGAAAAACTGCTGCACACAAGTGCCCAGGATTTGGCTGCGGCCAATCTCGAATTCACCTACACGACCGAGAACGGTAGCACCACCATTCCTCTTGTGCCCAATGGCGAAAAGCTGAGTGTCACGTCGGCCAACGTCAAGCAGTTTGTTGACCTTCAACTCCGTGCTCGCATGTTCTACAACCGGCAAGTTCAGTTGGCCGCACTGCGCTCCGGGCTTTTGGAGGTGATTTCGACCACGTATCTCCGTGCCTTGAGTCCCGGGGAGCTGTCGACGTCCCTTCGAGGTGTTGACAAAATCAACATTGCCGAGTGGCGCTCTGTGATGCGGTAAGCGACAGCGTACCATTGGATTTGAGGGGTGGGGTCTGCATGAGTGCTCACTATTTCTCACTGTTTCTTCGTCGCCGCCATCGTCGGGGTTTTTTTGTTTTTTTGCCTTGTGGACTTTGCAAGCTCGTCCCCGATCGTGGACTGGTTTTGGCAGTACGTCCAATCACTCGACCAGGACATGTTGGTCAATCTCCTCATGCTGTGGTCTGGCAGTCCGCAACCGCCCGTGTTTGGCTTTGCTCACACATTCCAGGACGAAACCTGGACGATCTCGCCGACAGCCAATGCTCTCCCGACCAGCAGCGCTCTCCCGACCAGCAGCACTTGGTAAATGGTGGTTTTTGTTGTTTGTTGTTTGTTTTTGTTTTGTTTTTTGTTTGGTTTTTTCCCTTGTTTGATTGTGATGTTTTGTTTGATTCCTAACTATCTCCCCTGAACGTGATTTTCGCGTCGTTTTTGTGTGTTGCAGCTACCTCAACCTCAAGATTCCGACGCGCATCCAATCCTACGATCAGCTCAAGAAGGCTTTCGACGTTGTGAGATTGCTGACTGGTGCCGCTTTCGTCGTTTGCTCTAGTTCGGGTCGTCGGGCTACGCGTTCAGCTGATCAAGGCATCATGTGATGCTATCAATGCTGCCCCCACTTGGAGTGCTCTTATCTATTCATTGTAGTAAATGAAAGATGCAGAAACTGATTTTCGGACTTGTCCATTGAACGTACAAAACACCAAAGATCAACGAGCTCGCGCGACAGAAACGAAGAATGACGGAAACACGCTCAGGCACTGAGAAGAAAAGTGTGTGTGTGAGAGTGTACTATGAACGGTGGTAGTACACCTTGTACTCGGGGTAGACTTGGCTGCTCTCATACACCTGGTGGAAGAGGTGAACACTTAGAAACATTGCCACAACCAGAAAACCCCCTTTACCACGCGCAATTTCACTCCGTCACATAATCACCACAAACGTACGACATATTCGCGGAAGTTCAAGTTGGCGGATGACTTGTTGGTGCGCGCTTCGCCAAGAACGGAGTTGTAAAAGTCCTTGCCGTTCGGCTTGGTGGGTTCTTTCCTGCGGTTGTGCCAAAAGTCGCCCTGAAGGGTTGGTTGAGAAAGAGGAGAGTGAGCGAAACAGTGAGGGGGGTCAACAAAACAGCCATTTGGGGAAACAAAATTCGCGTGGAAATGGCAAGTTAGAAATGGCAATCAACCGCACTTGGTTCGACAAATCAACAAATCAAAAAAAAAACTCACAGGCTTGTTGCCTCGGTGAACCACTTCCTCCAGGGTGTCGCCGAGAATGACGCGACACAGAAGCATGCAGCATTCGTCCGACTTGACGCAGCCGCAGGTACCTTGTTTGCCGAGCGCGACCGCACCGCTGGCCTTGCACTTGCCAGAGTGGGTGTATTGGTTGGACTTTGAGGAATCCTCGGCAAAGTACAGGCCAGCGCCAAACATGCCGTCCAGAGAGCAATGGCGCGGGTCGAAGCCGAGCTGGGTAATGTCGTCCACAAAGCTCGCGTTCAGTCCGTGGAAGAGGAAGAATTCGTTGACGGGAGCGTTTGGTGCAAGCGTCGACACCACTTTACTGGTGTTGGTCTTCACTTTGGCCACTGGGGCGGCCTTGCCACCAGGCAGGGATTGCGTGATGCGCTGCAAGCGGGCGTTGTAGCGCAGCCACAGCCCTGGATTCTGCACGCGAACCACACGGCTGGGCTTGAGCTGCGAAAATGCAATCTTGTGGTTGGTCGTGTTTTGCTGGTGCATCGCCTGGACGGTGGAGGTGAGCGCCTCAGACACGGCAAGCTCCTCCTTGGAGCCCGGAGTGACGTTGACCTCGTAGTAGTTCATGTCCGAAAAGTTGGTCCAGGTGTGTGGCACGTTCGGCAGACTCAAGTGGCCAACCACAGGCGCAGGGGCAGGCGCAGGAACAGCGACAGCGGCGGCTGCAGGCGCAGCAGCTGGATCGTCCGTCCGCGCCTTCTTGTTGGTATGGGTGGCAGCAGCAGCAGCAGCAGCAGCAGCAGCAGCAGCAGCCGGCTTGGGTGCAGCGGGAGCTTTGGGAGCCTTGGGAATGAGCTCACGCTTGACGGTGCGTCGCTTGTTGGGATCGTCGTAGCGGCGCTGCAGGTAGAGCTTGGGGTTGCGGAGATCGACGTAGCGTTGCGAATCGACCTTGGCCTCCTGTTCTTTCTTGGTGAAGGAGTCTTCGAGAATCTTGGACGTGGCCGCGTCGTACTCGACCCAAATGTCCTGGCTGCCCTTGGAAGAGTCGCCCGCCCAGAACCAGCGAATGTCGTCCTGGCCATCGTCCTCGTCCTCTTCCTCTTCGTCCTCGTCGGCAGGTCGCTTGACAGGGCCAGAAGTAGCCTTGGCGGAGGCAGAGGCAGCGGCAGCGGCAGCGGCAGGAGCGGCAGCTTGGTCGTCCTCCTCATCTTCCTCATCCTCCTCATCTTCTTCGTCATCTTCTTCGTCCAGCGCTTCTTGCAATCGCTTTGCCAGCTCTTTCTTGGCACCGCTGGACTTTAGTCCGCGCTTGAGCAGCTCGTACTGGAGCTCAATGACCTGCGAGGATGGGGAAAGTGAGGGCGCGAATTTTTTTTGCGCAAGAAACATACAGAAGAAATCCAACTTGAACTGCTGTTGTGTCACCTTCATGTTGGCAGGATCGAGAGCGCCAGCAGCTGCAGGCTTGGATTTGGACCCGTTCGTGGCAGTGGTTGCTGCAGCAGGAGCGGCAGCAGCAGGAGCAGGAGCAGCGGCAGCAGGAGCAGCAGGAGCAGCGGCAGCAGCAGCCTTCCCTTTCTTGGCAGGAGCAGCAGCCGCAGCGGGCTCGTCATCTTCGTCATCGGGGTCTTGTCCAGCGACCAGACGACGCACGAGGCGACGGCGAGAAGGATCGTCCTTGCGCCGCTGCAGAAATTGCTTTGGATCTGAGAGATCAATGAAACGCTCGTCGTCGACATCCACGCGCTTCAGTCCAGCCTAACAACAACAGTAGTGTCAACCACACGCAAGTCAAGATGAGCAATCAATGTTGTTCAAGTCATCGATGCCATCAAAAACGATTTTTCGTTCCAAAAAAGCCGGCGATTCGGACTTTGCTGAAATCGTATTCAACTCGCATTTGTCTTTTTGTTTTGTTTTGGTTTTTTTTTTCCCGCTGATCAACCTTTCGTGATCAACAGACAACACTTCCGAATGACTTTTGGTCTGATTTCGGACGACTTGTGATTTTTTTGGCGCCAGTTTTGCATGAGTTGCAAACAAAACAAAAAACCGCTTCGTTTTGATTTTTTTTTTTTTTTCTTGGCTGGCTTTTTTTTTTTTTTTTTTTTTCCATTCAAAATTGCCAGTCAATAGTCTGCTCGCTTTCGCATTGTCTGCTGCTTGGCTCGGCGTCTCGCGTTGCGGCGCCAAATCCCAGCATTGCACGCTCCATCGCTCGCTCGCTCCGCTTCGTCGTTCGTCATGTTGGCGATCCCCTGTCCTGTGTTGGAGTTGCAAAAATGGAGTGAAACAGCAGCGTTACATTGAAGGCGGCTTCAACAACCGCCATCAGCTTGGCGTCGTAGTCCACCCAGACATCCTGCGATCCGCGTCGACTGTCCTCAGCGCGCTGCCATCGTCCAGCCATTTGTTGTGTGTTGATCGAGCTCGACGAGAAGTGAAAAAGCAAAAACCTAAAAAAAAAAAAAAGAAAAAATGACTGGATTTTGCATTACGGGGTTTTTGTTTCGTTTTTGTTTTTGTTTTTGTTATCTTGGGTTTCTTGTCGGATCTCTTGTGGATGGGGCTGACCTTTGGAAGCTGTAATGGTCTTGCAATAAATATTAATAACATGGTTGTGGGCGTTTTTTGAGCATTCTTCCCAATGCAACTTTCGCCAAAAGTGAAACACGCACAGTCATTGTTTCGGTCGTTTCGTTGTTTTCCGCTTCAACCAACCCCCGCATATATATCGCCCATCCACGCAATCAGCCATGTTCAGGAAACCGTTTCACATCAAGACAAGCGTCATGATGCGCTCGAGCGACCAGCGGAAGCTGCGACAGCGCATCCTGGCCCAGATTGGCGCACATGCGCCTGCGCTTGCTGCCCCTGCCCCGGCCCCAGCCGCTGCGCCTCGTGCTGATGCTGATACGAATGCTGACTCTGCCGACGCCGATGCCACCAGCAAGCAACAGGACCGGTTGCCGCTCTGGGACGAGCACGAGGCGTTGACCATCACCAAGGTCGTCACTTTTGGCGGCGATCCCGTCACCATCTACACGAGCACGACGACCAACCAGCCATTGCTGTTCGAGTTGGACTCGGGCTTGCTTGTGCCAACAGGTGACAATTTTGTGGCAATGCCTTTGCTCAAGGCGTAGGCTTTTTTTCTTTTTCCTCACTGCTCAAACACTCACGATACATGCATCTCGTCTATCTGTGAATCTGCACCAGTCTACATGCTCTGGCGAATTCCAGCACTCGTCCCAACATTTGTCACGTCCGACAATGCATTCGAGCGCATCGAGAACGGCGCAGGTAACAGTGAATATTGGTCTCCCGATGTCGCTTCGTGCATAATTTCTGAGCTTTTGTACCGGTGCCGTGTGCAGATCTCATGCTACCTGGTGTGATTGTGCGGCGACCGGATCTCTCTCGCGTAACGGTTGTCGGACGACTGCTGGATGTGCAACACTTGGTGCAGGAGCTCGAGCCAATCTCCATCGACCAAGTTCGTGGCGTTACCATCCTGGGCAATGGCGGGTAAGGCCGCTTGCCGACTCAATTGAATTCTCGCGAGTTGTCAGGAACTCTGTCAACTCTCTTTTTCGCTCTCCGAGATGAATCCGGGCTCACACATTCTACACTGACCCCAAAAACTACAGAGCGGCTGTTTGTGTCGGCCGAGTTGTCGTCGATGCAAAGCAAATCCAGACCATGGGTCCGCGTGGGAAAGCGCTGGAGGTGCTTCACACAATGGGCGATCAATTATGGCTGTCGGGTGGCAAGGGCAAGCTGCCGCAGTTGCCCGACCCTTTCGTGGCATCGCTTGGTAAGGTCTTTTCGAGCCTGGCTGAGCATGCACAGAAGCAGCGCTCTGGTACTGGAACTCAGGATCTCACTTGCTTCCATGTTTACAGAAGAAGATGACTTGGACTTTTCCGACGATGAAGAAGAAGAGGAAGAGGCTGAATCTTCGTCTGCTTCTTCTTCTTCTTCCGCTTCTTCTGCCCCGGCTCCTGCTGCAGAAGAACCTGCTGTCGAGTCGAGCGCGAACAGCTCTGAAGCCAGCACCTCGGGGGCTGCTGCACCTGTCCAGGAAGACGACATTGATCACGATGCTCTTCTCGAGACGTGCTTCTTCCATGCCTTGAAAACACTCGTCGAGGACAAGCAGCTGCCCATCACCAACAGTGTTCTGTTTTCGACACACATGCTTGCCTGCCGTCCACCGGATGTCGAGCTGGATTTGAAAAAGACAAAGTACAAGAAGGTATGGCTTGACTCGCTTCAAGCTCGTTTCATTTGGCGATGGCACTGCTCACGAATCAAGAAATCGAATAACTCCCCCTCCCTGCAGGTCTCAAAGTTCTTCCAAGAGATGCAGAAACGTGGCGTCATCAAGCTGAAAGAATATCAAAAGGGCGTTGAAAGCCTTGCTTCCGTCAATCGAGCGCATCCAGAGTATGGAAGTTGTTTGCTGTTGTTGTTGTTTTTTTCATTTTGTATTTTTGTTGGGTTGGGTCGGTGGGATTCCGTCCAAACCTCAAAAGACTAATCTCCCCGTTTCTGTGCTGCAGCCTTGTCGCTTTTGTAGTTCCCGTGTACAAGGCAAAGAAGAAGACGGCTGCTGTCGTGGAAGAGGACGAGCCCAACGTGTCCATTCTCGAGCTGTATGGTGCCTGGACGGCAGCGCGTCCCATCTTTACAGAGTATCATGAGGAGCTGCTCAAGGAGCACGGTGATGCCAAAGCTGCTGCTTCCTCGAGTGATGCATTGCCGGTTCCTGAAGCCAAGGCATTCCACCATTTCGGGTTGGTGCAAAAGTTGAAGGTTGTGAAATTACTGGATGGTGTCGCAGGCTGCTCATTGCTCGTGTTTGTTTGTGCAGCAAGGAAGCTGTTTACACCGCCAGTGAGGCTCGAGATGCCTTGTCGCGATATTTCGTGCGCCACAAGCTGATTGTCGACAACGATCGCAGGTTGAGTTTCCCATTTCTTGGAAATCTGGCAACGGGGGTCTCGAAGAGTGCTCACTTGAACCATCTTCGATTCTCTGGTTTTCTCATTTTTAATGGGAATGCAGAATGATTAATATTGACCCGCAGTTGGCCGATCTTTTGTTGACGAAAGAAGAACGAGCGTCTGGAGTGAGCCGATTGGCGCGTGACGATCTTACCAAGAGGTAAGCGTCCGAATCTTTGCTCTTTGTTTGCTTGCCTGAAGCCAACCCTTGGAAAACCAACCGACCAAAACAAACAATGCGCGCAGGCTCCTGACTGAAATGCGACCCTACCATCGCCTTGACATTCCTGGAGATGATCCAGTCGTTCGGTATGCCCTTGTTGGGTTCAGAGACGTTGTGAAAGTTCCTCTGCTGGTTGAATCATCACCATCCTCACTTTTGTTTGTCCCTTGCGGAAATAACAGCAAACATCGCGTCAAGCACGTCCTGATTCGCACTGAAAAACGTGTCGGCCGCAAGCTCGTCACCGTGATCAATCACGCAGATCTTCTGGAGATTAATCTCGATAGCATGGCCAAGCAACTGTCGAAGCTTGCCGCGGCAAGTGCCGCAGGTGCGTGAGGATTTGTGCCGATACTTTTTTTTCCGTTTCAATTTTTTGGTTGGAGAAATCTCACTGGCTTTTGTTTGTGTGCTTATGCAGTTACGGTTGAACCGAATGGATCGCGTGTCGTTGTCGTTCAAGGTGACGCCGCGTCGGCCGCTACAAACTATCTCGTCACAGAGTGCCGTGTACCCAAAAAGTACATTCAGTTTGAAGATAAAGTCAGCAAGAAGCACTGACGGCTGTCTTCTTCTTCTTCTCTTCCTCCCCCGATTGATTGCGACTTGCTCGAGTTCAGAGTGTTGCACGAAGTGATTGACTTCTTCTTCTCTTCCTCCCCCGATTGATTGCGACTTGCTCGAGTTCAGAGTGTTGCACGAAGTGATTGAAGTGATATGAAACCAAATATACTTTTATTTGTATCAAGAATATTTTGTAGCTGTCTTTCGCAAATTACTTACCGAGCATTTCGAGTTGAAGCCGATCCACGGAACACCAGAATCTACACTACAAGCACAAAAAGATGCAAAGTAAGTTTCAGGCAAATCAGCTGAGGGAGGGAGTGAAATGCAAAGAAGCGACTCAAAATGAAAGTGTTCAGGTACTATCTAGCTTTAATAACGAGCGTCACTGGGTTGAAGACCCTACGAGATAGAATAAATTGTGCATCATAACACAGAGAAAGGAGATTGGAGTGGCTTGGGAGTTGGGAGGGGTCTGTGCGAGGAAAGATGGTGCTTACCAGAAGAAGCAAAGCGGCTGTTTGGTTTTCGTGTTTGTCCGTCATCCACGTCAACGTCTCGGTATAGGAGCTACAAAATAACAAGAGAATCAAGATAAAACAAGTTTAGCAAAATGAATCGAGAGACATAAAGGAGGGAGAAGAACAACGAAAGGAAAGGAATAAAGTGGGCAGTCATTGACAGAGCATGTTATCAACAAGAATATGTTCAGTAACTCTAGTTTGTAAAAAGGGACACACGAGTGCATCGCCTTTTTTTGTCGAACAATCATCGCCGCGAGATGGTGGAAAGAGGGGAGGAAAGGAAAGAGTGAGAAAGAGATTGAATGGAGAGTGCCTACCGAGTGATCAAGAGCGCCTCGAGTAGCGGCGGGCTGACTGCAACTGTGGATGCAATAGCAATGCGTCAATGTGCTTTGTCATCGAAGGGGAAGAGCAGAGCAGAGCACAAGGGGGAGGGGCGGGGACGGCCGACCACGCGGTCAGAACGAAACCGGCGCCATGTGGAGATCGCGAGATCTTTCAAAAGATGATCTAACCAACGAAGCAAAAGCAAATCGCAAAGTGAGTGGAAAAGAAGAAGAAGGCGAAAAGGCATAACGAGAAGGAAGGAAGCGAAAGGCGAACAGTCAAAAACGGAAGAACGAAAGCAGAACGAAAAAGAAGAAGAAGGAAAAAAAAAAAAAGATGGCGAGATTTTTGTTGTGTGTGACGATTGTTGTGATCAGAAACGAGAGTAGTCTTCAGCCTAGAAATTGCTGCTTTGAGCCTTCCCAGGATATTGAAATCAGAGCCCAGTGCACTCGTTATGAAATCATCAACTCAAAAACAAGGTCACAATCAAAAGAAGAGAGAAAAAGAACAAGAAAAAAAGGCGGGAAAACTTACAATTTGAAAAAAAAAAGACTGACTCGTCCAAATACGGAATGGATGGTCAATGTCAATCTGAGAAAAAGAGAGAATTATGAAAAAGAGAGAATTATGAAAAACGAGCAGCATGTATTTAAAGGAGAGATTGAGTGAGGTTGTGATTGTAGGGAAACGCGAGGCGATGATGGTTCAGTTCTGAGTGAGTTAGGCCTCCTGTCTGCAAGGGCGTTCTCGCATGAAGCTGCTTTCGTCCGTTCATCGCCTCCGTGCGGCTGAACATCTCAACACGGTACAGCACTTTAGTTTAAAACTGCTTGCTGTATTCTTTTGGAAAGTGCACTCCTTTTTCTCCTTCTTTCCTTTCTTCCTTCATCACTTTTGTACACGGTACAGCACTTTAGTTTAAAACTGCTTGCTGTATTCTTTTGGAAAGTGCACTCCTTTTTCTCCTTCTTTCCTTTCTTCCTTCATCACTTTTGTATGGCGACGAACGAGGAGCGCGCAAAGTACCAGCGCGCGTTTGCAGAGTCGGCGACGCGGCCAGTCATTGTCGACCACGTCCATGTCGACGGGCTTACATTCACCAACCCAGAGACAGTGAGCTTTTTTTTAGGACTTTGTGGACCTTGTGGTCTGCATTTTGGCTGGAGGCGATGCATGGTGCATTGGCGGACGAGGAGCGAGAGAGATCTCTGACAGAGAGCGCGATTTGCTCACTTGTGTGCGCGCCACTCTGCGCTGCGCTGTGCTGTGCTGTGCTGTGCGGGCAGGTGACCTATGCGAGCAAGGCCGTGTTTGAAGCCAAGACCGTGGCAGAGGCTCTGCAGGCGGCGAGCGCGTCCGCGGTCGAGCTCCAGCGGCTGGGCATCTTCAAGAGCATCGAGGTGACGGTGGACGCTGCACCGTACCAGCCGCCGCCACAGGTGCACGATCCGAGCTCGCCGCAGCACATTGAAGTGACGTTCAACGTGACAGAGTCATCGCGGCTCGCGGCGTCGAGTGGCACCCTCATTGGCAACGCTGAAGTCGACTGGGAGACAAACGCTACGCTCCGAAACGCGCTGTTTGGCCGCGCAGAGAAGCTCTCGCTGAACTACGCCGTCGGCATGCGCAATAAGGCTGCTTACATGCTGGACTACATTCAGCCCATCAGCGGCGACCCCGATCGCTTCATTCACAGCTCGTCAGCCCATCAGCGGCGACCCCGATCGCTTCATTCACAGCTCGGCCTACCAGGTAGAGCACAACAACACAACCAACCAACCAACCGACATATAGGTGCTCCAAGGCAATCTGACACCAACCGACATATAGGTGCTCCAAGGCAATCTGACACCAAGCTCGTACGACGAAATGCAACGAGGCTGGAATTTCGCCGCTTGTGGATTGCCTTTTTTTTTTTGTCTTTTGTTGTTGTTGTTGTTGTTGTTGTTGTTGTTGTTGTTGTTGTTCTTGTTGTTGTTGTTTTCGTTTCGCTTCGTTGTCTCGCCACTCATAGATTGAACACCCTATCTTGCTCAGTTATGGTGTACATCGCTTGCAATACGAGGCTGTTGAACATTCCGTTCCGCGCTTCGATGCTCGTCCGTGAACAGGCCGGTCATTCCCTGTTGGTATGAGTGGTATGAGTGCTTTTTTTGCCTCCGAGAACAACGCAATCCCTGATTCATTTCAACCCCGAACTCACTCAACCTCTCAACACTTTTTTTTTTTTTTTTTTGCAGTCGTCGATCAAGCATGTGCTGACGCACGACACGCGCAACGATACTCATTTAGCGACTCAGGGCAAGCTCGTCGAGTGGACACAGGTGAGTAGAGACGATGGTTGCGAATTGCTTCGCGAATTGCGCTCTGCTCAACTTTTTGGAGAATGTTGACGCGGGCTAGGAATTTGCTGGCATTGGAGGCGACGCCAAGTTTATCAAGTCACATGTACAAGCACAGTTCAACCAAGCGTTTTTTAATGAAAACTTGGTAAGGCTTGCAAACAAGTCGCACCCAAATCACAAGCGAGAAAACGTCATCCACTAATCCTCCTCCGTCGTCGCAGATTGTTTCCGCGTCGTTGTGGGGAGGCCTACTGTCAATGCTGGGTGGCACAGAGTCCCGCATTTCCGATCGCTTCTTCCTTGGAGGACCCAATTCGCTTCGAGGCTTCACTGTTCGCGGAGCTGGGCCCCACGACAAAGGTGATTGCCTAATTTCATTCTAGGCGTTGCATCCTGCCTTTGCCAACCCACAACCCTACTGACATTGCTCTTTTGTGTGTCCTGTTTTGGCGCATCTTGTTCATTCCAGGCGCGTATCTCGGCGGCGATGCCTATGTTGCTGGCGCGGCACACGTTTATAGCACAATGCCCTTCAAATTTTTGCGTGACACGTTTGGTCGCTCTCTATTGCTGCATGGCTTTGCAAGCGCTGGCAACATTACTCAGATTGCTCCTGGTATGCCGCAGGACTGACGCAAGTTTGTGCGATGTCTCATCTTTTACAATGTCGCAAGTGCTGACACTTTTCCTATCATCTGCACACACACACACACACACACACACACACACACACACACACACACACACACACACACACACACACACACACACACACACACACACACACACACACACACACACACACACACACACACACACACTCAACAGACCAGTTTGTTGTCCCTCGGCTCTTGTCGCTCTTCCAACCTGGCTCCATGCGATACTCTGTCGGGGCAGGCGTCGTCTTCCGATCAGGAATGGCTCGATTGGAACTCAATTATTGCGTGCCCTTCTCTGCCGCAGGGACGGACAACTTCCGAGCAGGCTTCCAAGTCGGTCTTGGAGTCTCCTTTCTTTGATTGAATTTATCTGTTTTTCATGGCTCTGGGTTTTGGGTTTTGCATTGTTGCCTCACGAAAAAAGCAAAATGCAGAGACCTGCAAACGACCCAATCTCTAGGTTTCACAAAGTGCAATTGTTACAAACTGCTGGGTGGTCTTAATGCGATTAGTAGTCCCGCAATAGTGAAAGAATCGAGCGTTTTCAGAAGAGTCGTTTCGATATCAAGGGGTTTTACATGAAAAAACAAAGGCAACGCGGTTCAATAAAATAACTAAATAACAAATCTCTTGGCTCTACCAAGACAGAGAACTGATGCGGAACACGAGTAGCAAGCTAACGAAAGCAGGAGTTTGAGACCTGAACGTTTCAAATGGCACTGCAATGCCCGGATGAAGCGGCGCTTGGTTTCGTGTTGCGATCCTTCTGAGCTGCTGCAATGGTGCGGGCCACAAATCGCACAAGCCCCGCGCCCAGGATCAACGAACACACCAGGAGCAGCCCGTATGCAGCCAAACGAATGCCGGAGGATTGCTGGGCTCTCAAGTCCGACATGTAATCGACGTCCAGATCCAAGGTCGATGGGAAGCGAGACGCGCTGCATGCACTCATGGCTGAATCGTAGAAGGCAGCTAACGAGGGAACCCGAAAGTCCGTGCGATGGCAAAAGTGCACGCTGTCGGAAGTGCAAACCGCGTAAAACCAAGTCGCCAACTCTGCAACATTGGGAGTCAAGTTGTTGGCGCCTTTTAGCACGCTATGGGTGGTAGCTGCACCGTCCGGTAGCTCAGGATGGAGCAGTTTGAATGACTCTTGCGACAGGCTCGCAAATAACGGAAAGGTAATCTCCGCAAAAAGCCTGGCCAAGTGGGCGTACGATGAGAACCAGACTGTGGGGAGAGGCAGAAGACAATGAGTTTTGTGTGAATAGGATATGAATGTTGCTCGAACAACATCCAAGCGGGAGGCGACAGCGTCGGCCGCACGGAGAACAAACTACTTTCAAACAACCCTTACCAAAGTTGCGAACGTGCTCCGAGGGAATGTATGCCACATCCGAAAAACCGCCAAACCGGAAGTTGGCCAACCCGCCTTTGTTCGTCCACACGTCGATGAGCTGACATGTTTCGGATCGGTGGGCGCGCGAACTGCAATCGCCCGAAGCTCGTTCGTACATCTTGTTGAGAGCCTTCATGCCCCATGGCCGACCCCAGTGGACCCAGTCTGAGTTGTTGTGGTGTTGATATAACTGGCTTGTCCAAATGGTGTCCAATGGCATGTCGCGTAATTGCCAGAACTTGAGGAAGACGTCGAAATGGACGAAAAGGTAGCCACGATATCCCGGATGGCGCAGCATGATGCTTGAGAGACAGTAGTATGTATATCTTCCCGCGTAGCCATCGGGGCACACGAACTGGTTGGATTGGGGGTCGCTGGAGGCCTCCGGAATGGATAGGACGACATCTCGGAACGCACCTCGAAAGTACTTGTCATGGTCGTAGTGCTGCGGCAAAGCTTGGTTGAAGTGCAGTACGAGCAGCACGTTGTTGCGAGCAAAGTAGTCATCACACGCGAACGGGGACGACGACCAGGTCGAAGCGGAGGTTACGTCCGTTGTGATGTTGGGAGCGTTGAAACTTTGAACCACACCGTTCTTGTTATGCAGCACGCGGGCCTCAATTGGCGACTGCTTCGCATCGAGTCCAGATTTTTCAGAACCGATTCTTGGGTCGCCATGACTCAAGGCATGTCGCCCAAGGCGAGCGCGGATATATGGGTGGTGGCTGGTTTCTTCTCCGCCGTATGGCAGTAGGGCGAGCAAACTCAGCAGAATGCATGCAAGACAGACCGACAATAGTATCGATCGACGTTGGAACAGCAATTCAAGTCTCGGCATGAGGGTGGAAGGATGTTGTGGCACGTAGGAAAATAAAGACTGACCGCTGCAACAAGAACGACAACATGACAAATTCTTTCTGCAACAAAAACTTCGACGCCACCCGGCAGGCAGCGTTTCGCCCGGAGTCACTGCATGAAAACCACTCCATCAGCCTCGCCATCATCGCCCCAGATAGTTGCCTCGCTTGTTGAATTGGCTCCGGCGGACGGGATTCGACCAAGGTCGAGGAACCAGGTTTCTGTTTGGAGGCAATCAGAAATAGCAAGGAGGTGTGGTTTTACTATTCTGGCTGATTCCTAGAAGGTTCTCTCGTAGCCAAGCCGCTCGCCCAAGGCCAGAGACACCTGAGTATCCGAGGACCGCGCAGGGTGTGATGTGAGCGTCGCTGGACATGGCCAGAGGAGTTTGTGGGCTGCATG
>NW_011887301.1:1057492-1058267 GCF_000151315.2 Capsaspora owczarzaki ATCC 30864 | reverse complement strand
TGACGTTGCTGGTGAGCGAAGCGGCGGAAGCACCGTTCTTGGTCACCAGGGCGGAAATGGCAAGGCTGACACCGCCAGCGTACGCGTTGTTCAGGTTGATGCTGAAGGTGGCAATGTTGTTCACATTGTCGGTGGAAACAAGAGTGGGAACGAGCTTGGCGCCGAGCTTGTCGTGGCAAACAACACCGGCATTGTCCAAGCAGTTGACGGCGTAGTTGCAAGCGCCAGAAGTCTGGTCAACATCGCTGCAGGAAACGACAACCGAGATGGAGCCCGAGGCGTCAACGAGGGCAGGGGCGACGACGTCAGCGGAGATACGCGGGGGAATGGCAGAGAACGGCATGCCAGAGACGGAGGCAACAACGCCGGAGGAAACAACGGTGGCGGCGACGGAAAGGAGGTACTGGTGGCCGGGCACGAAGGTGAACGGGGGGAAGGTGATCACCTGCAGGTCGTGGGGAATCGAGAGAGCAGCCAAGTCGAACTCAATGTTGAGAGTGGCGTCGGACAGAGTCCATGCGTAGGTCATAGCCTGGGAAGGAACGCAAGAGGGGAAGGCAACAGAAACCTGGAACTTGTTCTGGTTGCCACGAGCGAGGTTGAGGCCAGAAAGCGAAGTGATGGTCGCGGTGGGGATCTGGTCAACGGTGATGTCGACAACGTGAGTGCTGCTGCTGGAAGCGGTGAAGAAGGTCAGGCTGAACTTGATGGAATAGCGAGCGCCGCTGGTAAGCTGAGCACGGGGAACAACGAGAAGACCGCTGCCGACAACAGT
>NW_011887301.1:1037286-1043625 GCF_000151315.2 Capsaspora owczarzaki ATCC 30864 | reverse complement strand
CGCAATTTTGCATTTAAGTTCAACGATGCAAACCCTCGCTGCATTTCCAGTCATCCTTACAAGGTTTGAAGATTCGCCATGTACTCGAACGCGAAATCATAAACATTTTCGATCATGGAGCCGGACAAATCCCTGGCAAAATTCAATCCCAGTCGCGTGAGTCTGTGGCAAGAGTGACAATGCGAGCCCAGCCTTTTTCTCACAATGTTTCCAGACCCGTCAATGGTTCAAGCACATCATCGTTTAAATCGGTGAACAAGGTGTCGGCGAGATTTCTGATCAGGGCAGGGTTGCATTTTGCGTGAGAGAAAAGACCGTGCAGAATTGACCAGTCCAGCAAAAAGAGTTACGCACAATGATCGAAGATTCGCCAAGGATGCAAATGCGCTGTCGTAAATAAGAGTGATCGGAGTCTCCGCCAGGTTCCTACGAACAAAAAGTCCCCCCCCCTTCAAGCAGAACAAATCGCTTGCTTTGATTGTGCGAATTACGGATAGGATGTTCGCTAGCGCGAAATCCTTCTGTTGGTGGTGCTGTTTATAGGTGCTAGTAATGGCTGAAATCAATGGCTGTATTTGTTTTGCTTATACGGGGTTTGCTGTTAATGGTTTTTTTGGTAGTAGGAAAAGTGAGTGAGGAAAGTTAAAACCCTTATTTTACACAAAAAAATAAATCAAAAATTTTGTATACAAAGAAATATTACTCACTTATTTCACTTATTCACTTAGTAATAATAATAACAATAAAATACTATTATTATAGTTTAATAATAGTACTAAAAGTGAATAAGTGAAATAAGTGAGTAATATTTCTTGTATTACAAAAAAAAGTAAAAAAAAATTTCCATTAAAAAGGTTTTGGAACGCTCCTCCTTCACTTTCTCTACTAAATGTTTCAGGAAAGAGAAAACAGGAAAGGGTCAACAATAATAGCATCAGTAAAGAGAACTGTTCAATAGTAGGAGGAAAGCAGGACGATTGGATAGAGAAGGAAAGAGGAGAATGGGAAAGAGAAAAAGAGAAGCGTCGACCATTTACTGCATCTGTTTCAGCTGGATTGTATCGTTTCAAAGGGGGTACCACATGGAATGATGCATTGGATTGTGAAGGAAAAGGGAACCATTGAATTGTGAAGGAACAAGCAGGACAAGCTGGCAGGACGAACAAACAACACAATTCTAGTGCAGCTCAGAAACTAAAGTCGGAGTCGTCGGAGTCATCTGCAGACACCACGTCTCCCACAGTTTGCTTGGGATGAGGAAGCTTCGTGCCAGAGCTCTTGGACTTGCCGTTCTTGTTCTTGTTCTTCTTCTTGGCGACGGTGGACGGAGAGACAGCAGAACTCGACGCGAGACGCGCAATCGCAGCGTTACCAGCTTGGCTCACAGGGCGGTTGCTCGTCGACGGGGGTGGCAGTTCAATCGGGTCTTTGAACTCCACTTTGAGGCCGCGGATCAGTTTCTCGTTGATCTTGTCCCATGCGACTTCCTTCACAGGGTCATGGTCTGACCACACGCTGTAGTCGTCGTCCAAATCAATTGACGCCTCGACAGACGGTAGCCATGCCTCAAACTCAAGGCGGAAGACCTCGGCGTCGAGTTTTTCAACTTCTGCCTTCTGCGCATCCAGCTCAGCTTTGACAGCAGCCAAAGCGGCTGTGATGATCTTGTTCGCCTCGGCTGCGGCGGTCATGTCGGTTGTCTGTTTTTGAATCGTGTCGCGCAAAACATCACAACGTTGCGAAAGCTTGTCCACCAGCTGCTCGCGCTGCACCGCGCTGCGCTCCAGTTCAGCCTTGCTCTCCTTCGTCTTCTCAATCAGCTCTTGCATGGCCGCAATCGTGTTGGCTGCATTGGCGGTGACAGCGGCCGTGTTGTTCAGAGCAGAAACGGCGATGTTGAGGTTTTCTGTGCCTTGGTCGGTGAAAGCGAGTGTGGCGGCGCCGCTCAGATCCTGTTCATGATGCTGATGACAGAAGCCGTTGTAAGGATAGTTCTTGCTCTTGCAAGGCGAGCCGTCGACGTTCTGACCGCGGCACATTGGTAAAAAAAAAAACAATGGTCTTGAATCTGTTTTGGCTCTGAATAGCATTTTTCTTGGCTCTGAAGAATTTTTTTTGTTGGCTCTGAAGAATTTTTTCTGTTGGCTCTGAAGAATTTTTTCTGTTGGCTCTGAAGAATTTTTTTTCACTGTCTCTGATTTTTTTTTTGGCTCTGAAGAATTATTTGTCTGGCTTTGAAGGATTGTTTTCTTGGCTTTGAAGAACTGTTTTATTGGCATTGAAGAATTGTTTCACTGGCTCAGAACAAAAACGGATTACATGGTCAGCTGGAGCGGCTGCTCGTAGTACAGCTGGCGGTTTGCCGCAGACTCGATCGCGTAACCAATGTAGTTCTGAGACCCGCAGATCAACTGTGCCGTTGTGTGCATTTCAGCTGGCAGAAGCGTGTAGTCAGGCGCATTGGTTCTGATGGCGAGATCGAGAAAGTTGTATCCGCTCGGGTGTGCAACGAACGTGTCGATGCCATTGATCTCGTCTTGGTTGAGCTGGCTGGCATAGGTGGGGGCAGGAAGAGGGATGATGGGCATGGGCTCAGGTGCAGGAGCAGCAGAAGGGGAGTCGTACAAGTCCGTCACTTCCTCGATCACCACACCAGACACGACAGGCAGCGCCCTGAGTTGCTCGCGGGTGACAGCTGGGCTGCGTTGCGCGGTTGCATGCCTCGGCCGATGCTGCTCGGTTTGTTGCACTTTGCGGTGCGCAGCCTCTCTTTTGCGCCTGAGGTTCTCCAGCTGCGCTTGTTCTTGGCGCAGAAGCTCTTCATGTCGCTCAATCGCCTTTTTGTTTTGCTGGACGGCCTTGTACACATCAACAATGCCCTCAGTGATGTAGGAGATTTCAGAGCGCAGGGTAGTTGTTTCACTAAACTCGCCCCCACGGACGCGTTCAATGAGATCTTCGAGGTCGCGGTAAATTTGCTTCAAGTTGACCGACATCGAAAAATGAAAACTGGAAAATACAAAATCAGATAAATACACAAAACCGACTTAAAGAAATAATCATTTTAGTAGTTTATAGTACGAATGAAATCTGATTGCCAGCTTTGCAACACTCATCTTGTCAGCTTCAGAACTGCACTTGAATGGCACGGTCGCAAATATCACCAGAAATGTTACAAAAAGGTGATGCTGCTTGTGACAGAAGCAACTAAAGCAAGAACAAAACCAAACCAACAGAAGGAATACTTTTGGAACCGAATGGATATCTTGTTCCCCTCAAACGATTTCGTATGGAAAGACGGGACAACAAAAGAGCAAGAACTTTTAATAAATTGAATTGATGATCAATTGATCACTAATTCAACAAATATCATGAATCTCCATGCAAAATAACGCTGACATTACAAAGCACGACGTAATGCTACCGATAATCTTCGAGAACCGACTTTTTTTTTCTTCTCGATCAATTCAGGATTGGCTCCTGCTGGCAGTAAATTTGCAGGGACAGTTACATTATCTGATGAGGTGGTTGACACATTATCAATTACAGTTTCTTGTACAGCTTCTTGTACAGGCTTTGACTGAATGGCAAGTTTGCCTTTGGATGCAGCAACCAATTGATCATTAACAATGCTCAATGAATCGATACTGAGTCCAACATCCTCCAACTTGACACCGTTCTTTTCCAATTCTTGGTTGAACAGTTGCATGTGAACTTGTTTCTTTGAGCGACCTTGCGCTTGAGGAGAGTTTTCAATCAAAGCTTGATAATTTTCTTCAATAAATTCCATCGATTTAATGAAAGCATTTAAAACACTGGCAACCTCAGCAACTATTTTGCCAATACTGCTTGAATGCATTGCCGTGAAAGCCTTCAAGAATTTGGATTTCGTGTAAAAACTAAGAATCTTATCCATCTATACATGAACACAACACAATTTTACATTTACATCAGTTGCAATGTCGGATGAGGGCTTTAGTTGACGATTTACATTTCAAGAATGGTGCAACGATCTTGTAATCGTTTCAATTCAGCCAACACACCTTCATACTTCTTGTTCAATTCATTCAGTAAAGCAACGTTGTCTTTCATCGCGTTATCAACACTTGTCAAATCAACACGCAGCTTCTTGGTTTCTTTCACAATGTTCGGTTCCTTCACTCCTGAATCCATTTATACATTGAACACAGACTTAAAGAATTAACTTCTTAGTAGATTATAGTACGATGGCAATATGCGATATGTGTGGCCGCAAAACAATTGACTTTAAAGCGAAACATGATTGGGACACTAGGTCGATGCATCGTGAATGTTGGAAACGATTTCAAGACGTCAGAGCAGTTCATGAGATCAATGCTAGAATGAAGAACATGGGATACGCAGATTATCTGGAACGTTTACAAGAAGAGTTGGATGAAGACTACCCGAAAAACAACATCGACGTTCTCGCAATGAATCTACCCATACCTGCAAAGATGTATCCGACATTTAATTAATTCTTTCATGAAAGATTCAATTAAAATTAAGCAACGTAAGTGATTAAGATACTGAACGGAACACTATAAGCACTCGTGGCACTGGCACCATTCGTCACGGTTAATACCCAAGGGGACGATGCGCCACTCACATCAGCATACACGTAATACTGACCCGAGCCAGTGTTGAATGCGATGGTTTTGCTATTGGACGCGAAGATGGTTCCAGTCATACTCACAATCTTGTTTCTATCAATTGTGATGTTTTGTGCTACAGTCCCACCACTACCAGAAGCAGTTGTACCAGTGAAGACAGCAACTTTGATGCCGGTATTACCAGTTCCAAGTGATGTGAAGCCCGCGACATTCAACCCAGTAGCCACATTCAATGCAGTTGTTGTGAAGATTGCTACAGTGGTTGAGTCTGCACTGACACCGAGTTGATTGGCTCCGAATCTGTACAGTCCAGTGTTGTCATCTGCACTAAAAGTGTAAGCTGGGGTTGTTACGGTTCCGTTTCCAGCAAGAAACTGAGCAGTCGAAACCACATACGGTGCACTCACAGTACCTTGAGCAGCTACATCAACACTGGTGCGGATACCCAATGCATTAAAATACGCGCACTGTGTACCACCAGATGAAAACGAGATCTCTCCTGAAGATGCGGAGTAGATGCCAGTGTCAGTGTCACCTGCAAACGCCACTGCTGGTGTGGAAGCACTGCCATCGGGTACAAGAAGCGCACCACTCATAGTTCCTCCAGCCAAAGGCAAGTAATCAGCATCAGCAACTGCAGTATCAACGTAACCTTTGGTTGCTGCATCATCAGACTCCGATGGAGTGCCTAGTGATTGTATTACGTTTCCACTCATGTCGATTGTCCCAGTACTGAAGCTACCACTGCTATCCCGATACACAATCGTATTGGGAGTGTTTTCTTGACTGTATGGAACAGAGATGACGTTCTTAATAGAATCGGTTGCTAATACCGAGGAAGCATCTTGGTTTGGTACAGTGATATCACCTGTGATGGTCAAGTCAGTGACCGTTGTCTCTGGTAAAGTAGCGGAAACTGACGCGTATATTGATTCTACAGCCACACTTGTAGAGAGACCAGCAACAGCTGTCTGAAGATCACTAACATCAGTTCCCAAAGCTGTGATATCATCAGTTATCTCACTAAGATCAGTTGAAGTTACAACAGTCTTTAAATCCCCTTCAAATCCTACTTTAAAAGCATCGTCAGCATCATCGAAAACAATGTATGCATTCGTTTCGCTGCCTCTGTTAATCAATAAACCTGATTGTGTCAATCCTGACAAACCAGCTCCTGCCTCGTTTTGATTTAATTCAATGATCTTGTCGTTTATCTTCACATCAACGCTTGTAACAGTGGATGTCGTTCCGGTTAATGTTAGGTTTGAAGCAGTACCGTTACTTGTATCCACCTTGACAGCCAATCGACCATCAACATATTCTTTAGTTACTGATTCTGTTTGTCTCCATCTCGCGGGATCCCAATTTAAGCTCATACTTATAATATATCAAGTGATTATATAATGTCAGAGAAGACCATAAACTGGACAGAGTACGAATCCAAGTTACCAGATGACGAGGATGAATTTTGGAGACGAAAGCAAGAACTTACTGAACAACGATACACACCTACTGCATCGACACGTAAGGATTTCAATGAGCTTATGGACAAACTAGATGATGCACAAGACGGAGGAGGTTTTGCAGCTGGCTTGACGGGCATTATTCTGAAAAACACAATAGCACCTGCGATAAAGGCAGGTTTAAAGGCATTGACAACTGGAGCATTCACCGCACTTGGAAAAGAGGCATGGAAAAAATTATGGGA
>NW_011887301.1:1004174-1029886 GCF_000151315.2 Capsaspora owczarzaki ATCC 30864 | reverse complement strand
CGCAAGCACCGGGGTAGATGGTGTCGAGGGCAGAGAAGGCAAGGTTGACGCTGCCGATCGGGGAATCGCCAGAGTCAATGGCGGAAAGAGACAGGGGACCAGTGTTGGTGCCAGCAGTGAAGACGGCGCCAGCGCTGCTGAACTGAAGGGTGCCATCAGTGGAAACAATCTTGGAGACAGAGCCAATGTTGCCAGCATAGGTAAGGGCAGCGCCCTTGCTGATCATGCGGACAATGCCAGCAAAGTACGAGCTGGGAATGTCGAAGGCAGTGGCGAAATCAAACAGACGGCCAGCAAGGTCGTTGTCAATCGCGCTGGCGGAAGGGCTGTTGGTGGAAACAACAAAGGCGTTGGAGGTGGTCGCCTGGAGGCGAGTCTCCACGGCGTTCTCGAGATCGATCTGGACGACGGAGGACAAGCAACCGTAGAGAAGGTTGGGGGCAGAGCCAAGAGCGTACAGGTCGTAGGTGGCAGCGTCGTGGTCGAAGGTGATGGAGGGAACAATGTCACCGAGAATGTCGACAACACGCTCGGCAGCAGCGATCGACGAGGCGAGATCGGAGCAGCCGAGGCCGGGCACGTAGGACGAGTAGTAGTCAGCCGAGGCGCCAGAGACGAGGGAAAGGGCATCAGAGAACTGGGAGGACTCGAGGAGATCGTCAGCTTCGTCAAGGGAGAGCGCAAGAATGTCAGCGTTGTCGTTGTTGTCGCTGATGGCATCGCGACGCAAGACGCTGCGACGGGTGACGGCGGGGATGTTGACAGTGATGCTGGTGAACGAGTTGGTGTAGGCATCATAAATGTTGCAAGCGACCGAGTCGGACAGGGAAGCCTTGCGGTTGCCGAGGTGGACGTTGGACGCGCTACCAACGAGGGTCTGGCCGCGGAAAACCTTGTAGTAAACGGCGTTGGTGCCAGAGGCATCCTTCCACTGCGAGAAGATAATGTTGCAAGAGCGGATGGTTGCGGACTTCATCGTGCAAACGTACTTGACGCTGCCGCCGAACGGCACGGGGGCGACGCGGCGGGTGAAGGAGACCGAGGACGAACCAGCAGCATTGGTGCTGGTGGCAACAAACTGGTAGAGACCGCCAGGAACAAGGGCCGAAGGGGGAACGCAAAGGCCAGTGGGGGTGGTGGTGGTGCAGGCAACAGCGGCAATGTTGGGGATGGTGTTGCAGCCAACGCAGGCGGCAGTGGTCCAGACGAGCGAGTCGCCAGTATGGGAGGCGTCAGCTTGAAGGGAATCGGTGGACGACAGGGTGGCGGTGGTCGGGAGAACGTACTTGATGGTGATGGAAGGGTTGGCAGGCTTGCGAATGTTGACGTTGCTGGTGAGCGAAGCGGCGGAAGCACCGTTCTTGGTCACCAGGGCGGAAATGGCAAGGCTGACACCGCCAGCGTACGCGTTGTTCAGGTTGATGCTGAAGGTGGCAATGTTGTTCACATTGTCGGTGGAAACAAGAGTGGGAACGAGCTTGGCGCCGAGCTTGTCGTGGCAAACAACACCGGCATTGTCCAAGCAGTTGACGGCGTAGTTGCAAGCGCCAGAAGTCTGGTCAACATCGCTGCAGGAAACGACAACCGAGATGGAGCCCGAGGCGTCAACGAGGGCAGGGGCGACGACGTCAGCGGAGATACGCGGGGGAATGGCAGAGAACGGCATGCCAGAGACGGAGGCAACAACGCCGGAGGAAACAACGGTGGCGGCGACGGAAAGGAGGTACTGGTGGCCGGGCACGAAGGTGAACGGGGGGAAGGTGATCACCTGCAGGTCGTGGGGAATCGAGAGAGCAGCCAAGTCGAACTCAATGTTGAGAGTGGCGTCGGACAGAGTCCATGCGTAGGTCATAGCCTGGGAAGGAACGCAAGAGGGGAAGGCAACAGAAACCTGGAACTTGTTCTGGTTGCCACGAGCGAGGTTGAGGCCAGAAAGCGAAGTGATGGTCGCGGTGGGGATCTGGTCAACGGTGATGTCGACAACGTGAGTGCTGCTGCTGGAAGCGGTGAAGAAGGTCAGGCTGAACTTGATGGAATAGCGAGCGCCGCTGGTAAGCTGAGCACGGGGAACAACGAGAAGACCGCTGCCGACAACAGTGTTGGCGGTCAGGTAATCGACCAGGGTGGTGGAGCCGTCAATGCCGTTCAAGTCGGTGACTTCCCAAGCAAAGCCCACATTGCTGGCCAAGCTGGACCAGGTGAGGGTGAGGTCGTTGCACTGACCGACAAGGGTGTTGCCGAGCAGGGTCACAGCCGGCGCGACAGGGGCCACGGGCGCAGTGGTGGTGATGGCGGTGGTGAGGGGCTTGGTGTAACGCTGGTCGTAAGCGACGATGGCGCCAGCAACAGGGATGAGGTTTTCGGTAGTGGCGAACGAGTTGTCGGCAGAGAAGGAAATGGTGAGAGTCGTCGCGGTGGTGAGAACGCAAGTCGCGCCGTTGCCAAGAGTGGTCGAGGTAAAGTACGACGAGCAGGTGGTGGTGGGAATCGAGTGGATGCCGGGCGCTGCGAAGGCGACTTGAACACCAGAGCCAGTGTTGGTCCAAACGGCAGACGAGACGACGGGGGCAGCAGCGCGGAAAATGATGTTGTTGGCAACAGGGATGAAGTCAACACCGTTGAAAGTGACGTGCAGAGCAAACTTGACCGAGGTGGTGGTGGTGGTGGGCGCGGCAACCTGGATCGAGGAAGCATCGAACGAGTCGGCAACAAGGGTCTGAGCAGCGTAGAGCGCGGGAGTATCGCTGTCGGTGAAGCGAACGGACGGGGCCAAGTCCGTGGGGATGCTGCCGGCGGTGGCCGTGACGGTGATGGCACTGCCGTCGTAGTCGTTGTTGTTGGTGGTCGAGAAGGCCAGGTCGGAAGGGTACAGGTAGACGGTGGCGGAGGGGACGGTGTAGGCACCGTTCTCAGCAAAAATGCGGACCTCGTAAGAGCCAACGCCGAGCTCGGAGCTGAAGGGGGCCTCGCAAAGAGCCGACGAGCCAGAGAGGACGGTACCAGCGAAGGTGGCGACGGCCACGGAAGGGGAAGGACCAGTCAGCTGGCAAAGGGCGGAAGGATTGGCGGCAAAGCCAGCACCAGACACGGCGAAAGTGTAGCGGGTGCCAGAGGCGAGGAGGGGAACAGCGGCGGGGGTGACGAGGGTGGTCGTCATGCAGGTGCTGTCATCGCCACCGCAGACGTCGCAGTTGTCGCGAACAGCGCCGCCGTTGACGACGTCAAAGCAGTCAGTGCAGGTCTCATTGTTGCCAAAGCAGACGCCGCAAGCATCACGCTGATAGTTGGGCAGGGGACCGGCAGGGTTTTCGGAGCTGGTGCAGGAGCCGCACTCGTCATAAGAGTAGGAGCCGAAGCAAGTGCCCATGCAGTCAATGTACGGCTTGTCAATGTCAAGGAGATCGACGGGCGCGCAAATGCCGCAAACGTCGGTGGCATACAAAGTATCGCAAGTGCCAGCGCAGTTTACGCCTTCGTCGTCGGGGAGGCCAGTCGTGCCGCCAACGCAGTTTCCGCAAGAGTTGATGAAAGCCTTGGGGGAGGCAAAGCAGACGCCTTGGCAGTCAAGGTCCTCGTCAATAGAAGGGTCGGTAACAGACTTGCAGGTGCCGGTGCATTGATCACGGATGAAGCCGCTGGTGCACTCGACCGAGGTCGGGGTGGCAGTGCCAGAGGTAACCACTTGGGCGGTCGAAGAAGCGGCCAAGAGACCGAGGAGAGCGGCCAAAAGCAGCACGCTGGAAGAGAGACGCATGGTAGATTCTGCAAGTTGGATGGTACAAGTGATTTGCGAAACGGCGCAATGAGTCTAGGGCAAAATACTTTAAAGTCCAAAAAGAAAGAAAAAAGGAAAACAAAAAAGATGGAGGGTTGAAAATGAAAAAGATGGTGGGCGTGCTTTTTTTAATTTTTCGATCGCTCGAAGGGGGTTTTTTTTTTTTTTTTTTTGCTGTTGATTATTTATGTTGGGTGGTTGCTGGGGCGATGGCGCAACAAGCAGCTTGCATGCGACCTTTGGCGCAAACGCCAGCAAGCAATGTAGCGGTGCTTGTAGACAAAACAAGAGGGGGCCGGGTTGGTGGGATGGGAGGAGTGTCCGAGCTGCTCCTCGCGGAGCAAGTCGACCAACAAAAAATACACCAAAATCATCAAAATAACCAACAGTTTCAACCCACGCTGCTTTTTTTTTCAATAATTATGACATTGCGAGCACGCCCCAGCACGCACCGTTGTCGAATTTCGACAATGCACGCTCTTTAGGCAGACCCAGTGCTCTTTGCCATCCTTCCACACTCCGTCCAGCGACAGTGCAGAGGTGCTTTTCGAGGTGGTGTTGCTGGGGGTGGTGAGGAATCGAGCAGAATGGCGCTTTTGTCCCGAGGGAGCAGCACACTTACAAAATGTGGAAAAGAAAAAAAAAAGAACAGAGAAAGAAAACAGGTAAAAAAGCAAAGAATGACCTTCTGTCCAAAACAAGAAGCGCCTTTTGAATCGAATTTTGGCGTGAAGATCTAGGTCAATCTATCTTGAATGAATGATTCACGCATTTCAAACCCCCCGTCAATTGTTTATGCCAGTTCAGTCGCAAGTGCAACTCGAGAATGCGATAAGAATGAATTACATTGGAGAGGCAACAACAACAGCAACAAGTCGCAAGAGATTCACACAACAGACAGCAACAACCACAAAAAAAAAAAAAGCAACAAAGGAAACGAGCAGTGAACAAGTCAAGCGGCTCCGAATCGCCGACAAAAGCGGCATCAGAGTTTTCGCCACAATAGAAAGATTTGAAGCTCGTTGAACAAAGACATGAAAATGTGCAATGAGCAACAAAGCAAAAAAAAAAATGTGGCCGCTTGGCTTCCGTTACACTGCAGTCCCTTGGAGATTCACTAAGAATGAGCAGAGACGAGCACTCTGCTGATTATGGATGACAGGAAGCATGGTCGGGGCAACGTATTGTCACACGACCAAGCAAACCCGAAAGGAGGGTAGCATTAACGGGAGGGAAAGATCGAAGATGAACAAGAAACGAACGAAAAGAAAAGAAAAAGAAGAAAAAAAAAAAACGAGAAGAGGAAGCAAGTTTCCAACCAACTCAACAAACACTCTATGGCCCAAAACCCACAATGGGGGGTTTCTGAAAGCGTGTAGAGGTCCAATGATGCTGATCAGAAGTGGACAGAACAAGAGGAAAGCCAAAAAAAAAAAAGCAAAGAACGACAAAAAGAGGAAAAATGGCAGTGCGCACCAGTCGCAGACAGAAAAGCGAGAAAAACTCTCTCTCTCTCTCTCTCTCTCTCTCTCTGTCCTTGTCTTTAGATGATGCGCGCGAGAGCTGGTGCAACAAGCGCTTGGGGTGGCGCATGAATGTCAGCCGTCAGCACATCCGCCTCCTTGAGAATGGAAACAACATTGGTGAGGACGGCGGAGGAGAGCGCGCCGTCTTGTGAAAACTCGACAGCCGAAAACCACTTGGCGGCGTCGTCCAGGGTGTTGCCGTACTTGTCGGCGACATACTGAACCGAGGCGCCGTCGTCGTTGCGCGCAAAGTTGGCGCAGCTCTCCTGGATGCCGCGGAAGAGGGCAGCGAGCTTCTCAGTGGCGCCCTCCCGTTGAAGCGCAGCGTCGCTGACGGCAACCATAAAGGCGGGCCACGGGGTGACAATCTCGCCAACCTTGACAACTTCGCGCGTGTCGTGGAAGGGCTTGGTGGTGAACTTTTCCCAGAGGAAGGCGTCGGCCTCGCTCGTGTTGACGCCGTCGCGAAGGCCCTGGAAGTTGCGGAGCACGCGCCAATGGTTGTCTTGGACAAAGCCGTTGTTCTTGGCCAGCACAATGGCCATGATGTGCGAGCCGCTGCCAAACCGGGAAATGCCAAACGTCTTGCCATCCAGATCAGCCACAGACTTGACCTCGCTGTTGGCCCCCGTCGACACGGCCCAGATGAGCGGTGATCGGCAATACTCTGCTGCGAGTTTGAAGCGCGCCTCGCCCTTCGCGATGGCTGCGTGTGTGCGTGCGTTTTGTGTGGAAATGGAAACATGAAACGTGAGCCCACAACAACAACAACAACAAAGACAGACACATTGGTGGAATAAGAACAGCAAAATCGATAGGGACGAGAACAAGAAGAGGAAGATCAGCAAAAAATAACATGGAAAAGAAAGAAACAGATGAAAGAAAGAGAAGCCAAGGGAAAAAAAAAAAAAAAAAAAAAAAAAAAAAAAAAAAAAAAAAAAAAAAAAGAATCGTTCATTAGCCGGAGAATAATGACAAAGCCCACCACGGAGATTGAACTTACCAGCAATGAGGCCTTCCGTGAGTGCAACTGCGACATCGAGTTCACCGTTGTTGAGCTTGGTGGTCATCTGATGACGGGAGAGAGGTGGAGAAGAAAGCAAAAAGGAAGGAAGAGAAAAGTGAGCGGGAGAAGAACGTCAATGAGCCGCGACATTGAGCGTGGGATGGCGAGGGGCACCAAAGTCGAGATCAGCAATGCTGAGGTGGGGAGAGAGAGACAACAACAGGGAGAACAGGAACAAGACAGCGAGATGTGAGGAAAGGTTACCTCGCCAGTGCCGCCGAGACAGTCCACAAAGTCGAGCGTGACGCCATGGCGTGCAAACGTGCCGTCCTTCATGCCGAGATGGAAGGGCGCGTTAAAGTGCTCTGGAACACCGCCAACGACAAAGTGCGACGACGACATTGTTTTTGTGTGCTTGTTTGAACAAGATGTGGAGGGGAGAGGGGGAAAGGGGGAAAGGGTATCAAAAAGTGTGAAGGATGGAAGCGGAAGAAAGACGTTGGTGCTCAGAGAACAGCAACAAAAACAACAAGAAGACGAAAAAAACAAAGAATGATGAATGAGAAAGAAGTTGTTCAAGTTTGGGATTTGGGATGCATCATTGGAAAAAGCAGAGTCGGTTGGTGGTTTTTGAGTGGAGGAGTTGGCAACTCTGGATGACGGTTGCGTCATGTCGAGCTTTCTTCAACTTGAGGCCATTTATTGCATTGTCAATGATGAAAGTAGCACAAAAGCTCACTCGTGTTTAAATTTGTCTCCTTCTGAAATAATGCTCACAAAGGACGACAATGGCGACGGGTTTCGCCTCCAGCTCAAAATCCAGCTCGACGGGTCCTTCCGCCGCTCCGTCATCGCAGCGTCGGAAGTCGCCGAAATGACCCATGCTGGAATCGTCAAGCACTGCTGCGAGGTCTTCCAGGACGCCCTGCCGCCAGGATGCCTGCCGACCATCAAGTTCCAGGACGACGAGGGCGACTTTTGTGATTTGCTGCCGACCACAACGTCCGTCGCAGACCTCCTCAGCTGTGCAGTTCGCGTCGAAGGCCAGCCAGATCTGCGCCGGCTGCAGCTCGTTCTGGCCGTCGCTGCCGGCTCTGGGGCGGGCTCCGTTGCGTCTGCTGCTGCTGCTGCGGCCGCGGTTTCAGATTCCGCAGCAATTGCCGCTTTGGTCGATTCAGTCTCAGGGAATCAGGCGTCGGTCGCGGCAGAGGTGCCAAGTGCTCCAGTAGCAACGCCGGACGCAGTTGGACCGAGCACGAGCACTGCTGTGGCAGCCGAAACCGAGGACAACAACAAGATTTCCTCGACGTCTCCAATCTCGACGAGTACTGCCGCCGCGGCGGTCGATCCGAGGACAATCGCACCAAGGAAGGTTGCCAACACGGGACCAATGCTGCCGAAGGGATTTATTGCAGAGTCCAAGCCGCTGAACGAAGAACAGCTCGAAAAGATGCGCTATGAGCACTTTGCTGGATCGGGACGGCGCAAGCGTTGGCAGGCACGCGAGGTGCCTCTCACGGACGACGAGTTGGAGTGCTGGCTTGAGCAAAGCCGTTGGCTGACGTGCAGTGTGACTGGGTAAGAAGAGAGACATCCAATCCTGTGATTTTGTGATTTTGCTTGGGAGTTTGCGTCTCTTGGCCAACGCTGAAAATGCCTTCCCCCCCCCCTCTTTGCTGTAGAAAACGCTGGCTCGGGTCAAAGTCCATCATTGGCGTCGGTTTGTACCACGCGCCACGCTTCCTGTCAGATGAAGAAAGGGAACGCCAAGCGGAAACGAGCCGATTCGTGCAGCAACGCGATAGTGCTGCACGGGCTGTTCAGGCTTCCCGCCCAATCACCAGCACGGCGCTTGCGGACGATGATATTGACTCCACCGAGGAGTTGTTTCATGTACGTGGCTGAGGCTTTGTTATCTGTGAAGGAGGGAAGGGAGTTTTGTGCTCGAAGGCCGCAGTCGAAACGACCAACTCCGCCCGGCCTGCAAAACCAACTCAACTCTTTCAACGATAGGTCTATCCGTCTGTGCAGGCACCGCCTCCAGCCAACATCAAGCCTTTTGCTTCAGCCTCTGCTCCGTCAATTGACACAAGGGTCGGCTCCTTGGACGTTATTGTCGGCCCCGTGTTTGATATTGATGCATTCAACGACGGCGCCATTGGAAATCCCGCCAAGGGCATTCTGCCGTACGATCAGCGCGGTGTGGTTGATATGGATCGCCAGTTTAACGCGCTCAATATGGCGTACTACGTGGCGAAGGGCAAGAGTATTGGCACAGCCCAGCGGTATGAGCGCAAGATGATCACCAATCGTTTGTCCTTCTACATTGAAGAGTTTCACGGTCGCAAGGTGTTTCCGGACAACGTGGAGGCCCAACTGGCTCTTCTTGTGCACCGCGATGCTGATGCCTTTGACAAGTGCGTCTACCCCGTCACGCGCGACGACATGATTGCCGATGCTGTCAAGCGCTGCATTCCCAAAATCCTGAAAGCTACTGTGGCCAGCATGCTGAGCGACAAGAACGAGGCGGATTCGGATCGATTTGACCAAGCCCTTCGGGTGTACTTGCTTGTTCACCAAATGGCAATCAAGCTGGTTGTGCGCTACAGCGGAGTGTACTCGTACCTCTTCCGATCTGTTCTCCAATGGATCCAAAATCCTTTCACTGCAAAAAGCCGTGTAAGAGAGCTTTGCATTCGCGTGCGGCCGTCCCGTATTTTGTAAAAATGTTTGGCCGGGCTATCTCTTGTCGAGTTTCTGACCCCGTCGCAACATTTGTTCCGCTGTAGAAGGAGTGGCCAGACATTGAAGAGGTTCTTATTTCTGCTTCGCTAGTTGGAATTCCGTGGTCGACGCTGCGTGAATCATTCGTCCGCCGGCTCATGGTGCAAATGATGGCCAAGACCGCAAACATGCGCGACACTGCCACCTCGCTCGATCGCATGCGACACATGTTCAATCAGAACCGCACCATGATCATGCGGCTGCTCTACGAGTACGTTCATCCCCATTCGCAAGCAGTGTTCATGGTGTGTGAATTTGCACTGCACTTGCTCACATGTTGCCAAAAATCTTGATTGTTGCTCTTCCAACGTCTTCCGTCTTCCGGTGCGCTAGACTGAGCTTTTTTGTGGCCGGAGCAACCCCTTCGGAACTCGATGTTATCTATAGTCGGTAAGTTGCACTCTCGTCGAACGGCGTGGAGATTGCTGCAGGAACGTGACGTCCCCACCCACTCCTACCTCCCACTTACTCTCAACCCCCACGCACCCACCCTCTCTTAGTTGCGCGGGTAGCCTCCCGAAAGCACAGCGGGATGCCGTCAAGCGAACGTGTGTCGCCGTGAAGGGCGTCGACTGCATGGAGAAGCTGTGGAAGTACTTGGCCATGGATTCACCCGTCACTGACGATCTTGCTGTGCGAAACCACATTGGCCGATACCTCGACTATCTTGTTGCGGCCGTACCTGTGTGGGAGGCTCAGAATTTGACTGCAGACGCCTGGAATGCCATCAAAGTGCCACCGCTCGTGACCCGGCCGATTGTTCAAAAGTCGTCGTCGTCGTCCGTCACGTCATCCGCAACCTCCAAGCCCAATGCATCATCCGCGCAATCCAAGCACAGCTCATCGACGACTGTAAAGGCCAAGGCGGCCGCAACGAGCGCCGCTCCAGGCAAAGGAATGGGCAAAGTGGCCGTCGAGGCAAAGGCAACACGCACCATCCCCGTGCCGCAGCAGACTGTGTCGTCGGTGGCAACCCTCGGAATTCTTGGTTTTCAGTCAGAAGAGGCTCGTTTGCTGAAGGAACAGGACGCTGAAGAGCAAATGAAGCACATGGGCTGGCCCATGCTCACCAGCACCCGGACGCTCGACCGCAACAAGTGCTGCTATCCGCGCTGTGGTCGCGTCTTCTCGTGCCGCAGCCTCCTGTTCCATCATCTCAAGCGTGTCTTCAAGGGGCGATTGGCAGCAAACCCAGGATTCCACGTTCGGCACCGCAAGCTCACGACCGAGGAGACTCACCCTGACCACGACGCTTGGCGTTCGCTAACGTGCCCTGCTTGCCACTGCAGCTTTGAGAACGGCAACCAACTGCGCATTCATTACACCTGGCTCGGTGTGGAGGGCTTCTGGTCGATGGAGCAGCAGACCGCGCTGCGCAAAGCCGCTGCCAATGAATCGCAAGAAGAACAAGAAGAAGCCGACATGGATCGCATTGACGAACGTCAAGTCGTCAACGAGTACGTGGTAGACATAGTCCCGGCCTCTCCATCCCCAGGCGCACCCGGCACACACGCTCCCGTTGCTTCAGAATCGACCGCCGCAGTGGCAACAACGCAAGTCCGCTCCGAAACAGTCATGGTCAAGTCCACGCCGCTGCGCCGGAACGCAAAGGAGGAAGAGTTTGATTTGCTTGGTGTGTGCATCAAGTGCTTGAATGCGGAACGCGAGTGCATCTTTTCGCCGTGCGGCCACTTTGTCGCGTGCCGGCCCTGTTCCGAGCGGGCGGGCGAATGCCCCGTGTGTCGCACGATGGTGTTTGACTTTATCGTGCTCTGCTACGGTCTTCAGTCGGACGGTCGAATGCGTGGCACAATGGCCGCGTCTCCCCGCTATTGGGTTTCGCGCGTCGATCGCACCGTGCCCCGGAATATTGGGACACCCGACACCACGCCCATCTCACAGCTGACGGGAATGGCCCTTCGCGAGGTGGAGCTGGATGCGACCAAGGTGGCTGTCTTTCAGTTGCTGATGAGTCGCACGTCCATTGCAAAGTACATGCCGCAGGACGTGACGTCGAATGCTCGGTACTCGGGCTTTGTCGTCAAGAAGGTTTTCCGAATTGAAAACCCGTACTTGTGGCGCTCGTACGCGCATGCCAAGCACATGATTCGCTCTCGCTTTGTGTCGCACTTTGAGACCAAGAACAGCGAGTTGGGTGAGATTGACAAGAAGCTGGCACGAGTGGTCAAGGATTTCAATGGCAATCCAGAGGCTGCTCGAGACAAGGTACTTCATTGCTTTATTTGGATTGCTTTTTTTTTGGATTGCTTCTTTTGGATTGCTTTTTTTGGATTGCTTTAAAGAGAGAGAGTCTTGGTCTGTTGTTGAATACTGTCCGATTTCTCAATTTGCTTGTTTTTGCGTTTCCTTGTGTTACTGCCATCATGGCACGGGATTGCAGATGAACGCAACACTAGCTCAGCTGCATCGGTTGCAACAACTTCGCGAAAAGTTCGAGGTCACGACGGAAAACCTGTGCTTGCGGGACCACTTTGCGTGGAAAACGGCTACAAAGGGGCAGGCGTGGAGCACTGACGTCGGTTGGCTCGGCTATGCTGCCAACGATTCCGCCCCGAGCCGGCCTGAGAATCTGACCCGGCGACAGCGCGAAGAGATTGAGGAGGCCGAGCGACGGTACATTCGCATGCGGGAGGGCGTGGACGAAGAGATGCTTTCAATGCGCAACCCGTCGTCCATGCACTATCTGCCCGAGGCAGACCGCAAGCTGCACTCGGATTTCATGCAAGAGCTGGCTTTGGAAAGTGACATTAACGAAAAGGTCTTGTTCCACGGAACAGACGTCCAGTACGCTGACAGCATCAAGCACAATGGACTTGACGAACGACTCTCGTCCGACTACGGTCTGTTTGGCGGCGGCATTTACTTTGCAGAGAATGCGACAAAGAGTGATGCCTACTGCGTTGGAATGGGCGAGAAGCGCTTCATGTTCCTGTCGCGCGTCTGCCTCGGCACGCCATTTGTGGCCCTGTCTGCGCTCGATGGCCGTCGTCCTCCATGCTTGGAGCTCTGTGACTCTACTCAGCCGTGCACCCACTCTCGCTACGACAGCGTGATTGGCGAAAAGCAAGCAAACAACCAGGATGCATACCTCATGAAGCACCGCGAGTTTGTTGTCTACGATCGCAACCAAGTTTATGATCATCTACGAGCGAGTGTAGGCTCGTGGTTGAGTCACGCGTTCTTTTGTTTTGCGTATTGCTCTGTGTGTGTTTGCGGTGCATTCGAAAATTCGCATTGAATTTTTAGCGGAAAAATTGATCTTGACCTCTTTCTCAAGGGCATCGTTGCTTGGCTAAGAATGGTTGGCAGCTGGTTTGTCATATCCCTGTATGGAGTCGCTGTGTACTAAGCGAATCATGAAGTCACTCGTCCTTGTCCAGTTGCACAGTACGAAATCCCAATTGTAAACCAATCCAAACTTCAACTCACTTCGACTCTAACCCTCACCCTTTCTCCCTCGCCAACTTAGATCATCTCCGTCCATCTTCGTTCGCCTGAAGCATGGATGTCAAGGGCCACCACCAGTCGCTCCACGACCAGCTCGTTGCAGCACGGCAAGAGCGCTCCTGGCAGACCTCGCCAGCCGCTGTCGTAGCACCGGCGTCAGACCACCGTGCAGACCTGCGACAGGTGCCGACTACCTCTGGGCAGCATCTTGCTGCTCACGCTCACGCTCACGGCGGCGTCGTCGCACAGTCGCTCGTCATCCGGAACCTCTCCTTCCATGTGCCAAGACCGCAGCCGAAGTCGCTCATCCCGGCCTTCCTCAAGCCAAAGAAGGCATCCACGGCGGATACGAGTGCTGCCACCAATGAACCATCTCAGGGCAGCTCGGACCAGCAGCGCTTGCTTGAAGCGCCGACGGCAAGACCAGCCGACGAAATTACAATCCTGAATGACATTTCACTGACCGTCAAGGCTGGTCAGGTTCTCGCCATTCTCGGAAGCTCGGGTCAGTGTCATTTTTGGTGCTGTTGAGCTTTTTGCTGCTGGTGGCTGTGTTACTGCCCGTGCTGTTGGAGTTTTGCTCGTTCACTTGACTTTGAATTCGCGCTTCTATTTTTTGTGTTCCGTTTTTCTTGTTCCCGTGTTGCAGGTTCGGGCAAGACGAGTCTGCTGGACGTGCTGGCGTGTCGATCGCCCAAGGACGGACGCATCGAAGGCCAAGTGCTGCTGAACGACCGACCAATGACTGCAGCGGCGATGCGAGACGTCGCCGGCTATGTTGTTCAGGACGATCGCCTTCTCCCCAATTTGACCGTGCACGAGACGCTGATGTATGTGGCGCTGTTGCGCTTGCCTCCAAGCATGTCTCATGAGCAAAGGATGGCGCGTGTGACGAGCGTCATTGCCGAGCTGGGCCTCCGCTCTGTCAGCAACACGCGCATCGGTGGCGGGCACATTCGCGGTGTGTCTGGAGGAGAGCGTCGTCGAGTGTCCATTGCAGTGCAACTGCTGACGGATCCTTGTGAGTCCTCTGCCGAACCTTTCATTTGTTTGTTTGTTTGTTTGTTTGTTTTGTGTTGTTTGCACGCTTGTTTTGTTGCGTTGGTTGCTGCACGCTCAGACAATGTCCCACGGCTGATCAGATTTGCTCATCCTCGACGAGCCGACGACCGGCCTGGATTCATTCTCTGCCGCAAACATTGTCTCGGTGTTGTCGCAACTGGCCGCAGCCAACCGCACCGTTCTCTTCACCATCCACCAGCCTCGATCGGACGTGTTCGACTTGTTCGATCGCATTCTCCTGCTTTCGAAGGGACGTACCATGTATTGTGGTCCCTCCAAGCACATGGTGTCTTGGTTCAAAGCTCAAGGCCACGAGTGTCCCAAGTTTAGCAATCCGTGTGACTTTTCACGTAAGATTGGATTTGTTTGTTTTGTTATGTTTGTTATGTTTGTTCGTTTGTTTGTTTGCTTGTCTGCGTCTGTCAGTCATTCGATCTGCTTTCTTTGCTCACTTGTCGATCATTTGTTCATTTGGTAGTGGACTTGGCGACGGTAGACTACAGAACGCATGACGCCGAAAAGGAATCAATGCAGCGCGTCCTGTCACTGTCAAAAGCCTTCGAGGAGCGCAGCAGAGACTTCTTCGCCGCGGTCGATCCCAACGAACTGGAAAACTGGAAGCATGGCGCTCGTGCGGGCCAGAGCGGCGAGCTGAACAGCGTCATGGCTATTAACGATGGCCCCGTCCTGGCTGTCAGTAAGCCACGACAACGGATTTCACGAGCGCGACAAATGTACATTCTGTACTTGCGTGCGAGCCGCAACATTTTGCAAGGTACCGGTCAGCTAGCGGGCGAGCTTGTGAGCACGCTTTTCATGGCCTTCCTCCTCGGCTGCATCTTTTACAAGTTGGGCGACGACCAGATTTCTGTGCGCGACCGGTTTGGTCTGTTTTACATTGCGTGCTCGCTCTTCCCGTTCATGGTGATTCTCGACACCATCGCCAAGTTTGACAGCGAGCGGGCGTCGTTTTACAACGAGCGCCAGGACGGCATGTACGACCTGCTGCCATACTATCTGGCCAAAGTGCTTGCCGAGCTGCCATTCAACGTTTTCTTTTCTGTCGTGTACCTCATCCCGATTTACTTTATGGCCAACCTCAAATCGGACGCTGCCTCCTTCTTTATCTTTGGCAGCGTGCTGTTTCTGGTCGTGTACTGCTCCCGGTCTCTCGCAATGGTGATGGCCGCTGCCTTCCCAGTCTTCCAAGCGGCGTGCTTTGCTGCCAACCTGGTCTTCACCTTGTTCATCCTGTCCTCTGGCTTCCTCATCAATTTGGATACCATTTGGGCGGGCGTTTCGTGGTTTGCGCATGTCAGTTACATTCGTCTGGGATTCGAGGCACTCTCCATCACCGAGTTTTCCGGCATGAACTTTACGTGTGCGAACGTTTCTACCTCTGTCGTGGACCCAGTGTTTCTCTCGTCTGAGGTCAATCTGGGACAAAATGGATCGGCCTCTTGCCCCATTCCGAACGGCAAGGCTGCGCTTGAGTCGTTTGCCCTCACGGATGCCACTTTCGCCCAGTCCGTGTATGCATTGGTTATTCTGGTGGTTGGCTTCCGCACTCTGGCCTATGGGTTTCTGAGGTTTGTCCACCAAAAGCCCCGGGACAAGTAAAGGCATTGAGTTGTTTTTCGTTGTTTTTCGTTGTCTTGGCCCCCGGGGGCTTGGTACTACGCGCTCCACTATGGTTCGTTCAGGGATGGGTTATTGTTTTGTTGTTGAATTTTATGTGAACCTTGTACATGTAGATCTAGTTTTGAAGAGCCGACTTGAGCTTGGTTGGTGCTGAATGTTTCCTGCTTGTACTGATCTAGTCGACGAATGGGCCAGTCTTTGTTTGTTTTTTTTCTTTTTCTTCCTACACGCACGCACCTTCACCACCATGTTGAGACGACTTGTTGCAGCGGTGACTGGCGGTGCATTGAAGAGCGCAGCCGACATCCTGCCACAAGGCCCTGCCTCAGCCGCCACTGCCGCAGCCGCCGCCGTGGGTGGTCCTTCGACGAACGCACCGCACAGTGCCCAGCCGACGACATCTGCTGCCGACATGCAACAACTTGCACCGGACGCGGGGTCGGAGACGTTCGCTGCCGACATGTCTGCAGCCATGCACCGCAGCCTGGACAAGACGCCTGGGCTGCGCAAGGTGCTGGCTGGGACGGATCTCGACGGCAACGAGTACTACGAGCTGTATGAGCAAGGCCGCACGCAGACCAGGCGGCTCGTCGACATGAAGATCAAGGCCTTCCAGTTCGAGTCGGACACAGTGCCCGTGCAGTGGGAGTCGTGGCTGCGTCGCCGCCGTATTGCTGCACCAACACACGACGAGCTCCTTGCAGATCGAGCTCGCCGAGAAACACTCGCGCGCCGGGTCATGGACTTGCAATTGAAGGTCAGCGAGAAATGACAACGGCAAACGATTGTCTCAGAAGCGAAACAAACGCCGAACAAGGAACCATTTGACAGCTGCATGGATGTTGTTATTGAGACTCACCGTGTGGCTTTGTGTGTGTGTGTGTGTGTGTGTGTGTGTGTGTGTGTGTGTGTGATGTGGGATTTGCGACGATTTTGTCCTTTCGGGCGCGTTACAGGATGCCGAAGGTGAGTGGTTGCGAAAGGTTGGTTTTTGTTTTTGTTTTTGATCATCGGGATTGTCATACTCATCCCATTCTGGTGTTTGTGTGAACTTTTGTTGAACCCCGTTCGTGTTGCAGGAGGTGCTGCACCCACGTCTGGTGGCTTGGCTATTGGAGGCAAGTATTCATTCACCCTTCGTTTACTGCTGTGAAATCAACTCACAGTCCGTTGTTGCCCTTCACTGGTCGACCTATGTGCACAGGTCTCTCGCATGCTGCTGCGCCACTGTTCCGAGCCAAGGAGTCAGAGTCGCCATCGCGCTCTGGCGATAACTTTCAAGTCGGAACCTGGCAGCACAAGTCCAATGCCCAAAACGCCAAGGGAGCTCCTGCATCATCAGAAACACAACCAGAAGGCTCTTCTGGCTCAGAATTTGAGCCAGAAGCGTGGCAGCCCGGGCAAGAGCGTCGATAGTACGCCCTTTTTGGTCCTATCTCGGCAACACCTGCTCACCTTTTTGAGGTTTGACTCTCATTTTCCCCCTCGCTCAATGTTACCCGTTGGTTCATGAGTGCGTTGAAGATTTGCAATTTTTAAATTATAGTATCTCATTTGCATTGATTTCTTGGGAAGCGTTGAAAACAGCGCGGGGTGGAATTGCTGCTGTGGCTGCCCCTTCTTGCGCGTGCCAGCTCAAATTGTCGCTATGTCGCTTCTTTTGCGAAAAAGTTGGACAAGGGCCAGTTTGGCAGAGCAGTTTGCTGAGACCGGCACCGCTGTCAGGAGCGGGTGGAACAATGGATGGCCAACCGCCAAATGCATCAGTCGCATGCTATGGTGCGAAACAGCAGTCGAGCTATGCATCCCCGGACATTGCTCGTTCCATGAGAAATATGTTTCTTAGCAATAAATAGGAGTGAGGGGGCCAAAGAACCTCACAACACCTGAATTGCGGCCCTCGGCAACAGAGCAATGCAAAGAACACGCCCCCAGATGCCTCGCTGTCCAACCATTTGACCGCATACCACATGGGAGCAATATTTGCAACTTTGATTTTGCATTGCTATTGTTGTTGGCCTGTAAAATCAATCGAAATCACACAAAAATTCGGGCGCTGAACCTCGTTTGGCGAGCCCTCTGCAAGGTATTACAATTGGCGGCGCCCAACAGTGGGACAGGTACGTGCTCACGCTTCAAAAACACTGTCTGCTTTCCCTCATATTCTACATGTGCCCTTGCACTCAAAGTCATTCAATCTATTCTCTGAACGGGTTTCGTATTGGAATAGTCTTGCATGACTCAAGCTAAAAGCAAAAACTACATGTATTTGTGGACAAATCATGCATCATCGGCCATTTGCAAAAAGTGCTTGTAGCTCTCCTGCTTGGTCTCGCCAGTATTGATATTGAAGGAAAACTTGAAAGCGCTGCCATCTGCACAAACAGCTGAAAAAGAACACGATCGGCGAAACAAAAAGAGTCAACGCGCTTGCCGCAAAGGTTGTCCATCATCGCTGCTCAAAACGACGTACCAATCACATTATCGTTGCTGCTGAAGGCACAAATACATTTGGATTCTGGCACGGCAAATTTTGCAAAGCTCCACGACGAGCTGAAATAATTTGGCAAGAACTCTTTGGCAGAAGCCAAACTGCACAAGGACAGGAAATGTAGTTGGAGGAGGAAGCAATGGTGGGGGGAGGGAGCGAGGGACGAAAGACGGTGAGCAAAGTGGCACAGGCATGTGCCACAAGAACCAGAAATGCTTGCTCACCTTGACTGCTTGTTCTTGCTGTTTTCAATGTTGTCAGCAACATGGAAGACATGCACGGTGCCTTTGTCACTGGACAAACAGAGCATGGTGGAGTCTGGATTGAAATTAATGCTGGACAAGGGCCAATGTAAAACGAAATGCAATGTAAGCCACAGAGCAAAGAGATCCAGGCAAAAAGAGAAAAGAGTGAGTGAAAATCCACCTTACCAATAAATCACAGCCTTGTCGGCGCCTCGTCGGAGCTGCATGGTGCGACGGTTGTGTACGAGGTCAAACACGCGGACAAGTGTTCCCTGGTAGGATGCAAAAAACCATGAAAAAAAAAACCAAAACAAAAAAAAAAAAAAAAATCCCAAAAAGTCAGAACAAGGGTACATCCCATCGCTCGCATTCGGCGTGACTGACGATCAACATTGCAAAAACAACAAACCACGAGCAACAACGCACCTTTTCGGAGGTGGTTGCCAGCTTGGTGCCTTGGTCGTTCAAAGCAATGCAGCTGAGAGCAGTCTCGTGGGCCGTCAGCAGCACCACCGGCTTGGAGGAGTTGGCCAGATCAACGACCTGTACTTGACCTGGCTGCATGCCAGGGAATGCGAGAATGGCATTCGTACTGCTGGGGCAGAGTGCACACAAGCCTCGGGGATTATCTGCAGTCTCAAACACATGCAGGCGCTGTGGCGACTGTGTAAACGTGTACACGAAAATTTTGTTTTCGAGAACGACCACAATGCTACAGAAGGCAACGCGAGAGAGAGAGAGAGAGAGAGAGAGGTGAGAGGGAAAACCATTCCCACGCATTTTGAACCCCCCACGAGAACATTGTCCAACGCATACCGATCTCTTCGTAGCTTGACCGCCTTGACTTCACTGCGAAACTCGAGCTCGATGACACACTTGTTCTTCAAGTCGTCCCAGATCATGACTACCCCATGCAAACTCAGCGGCGATCAGTGAAACTGCCATCAAAAAATCGATCGTCGCCGGCAAAAAAATGCACAAGATTGGCGAAAACCAGGTCAATCGCAAAAAGCGTCGTACCCTTGTTGGCAGCAAACTTGGGGGTCTTGCCTCCGCCGACGAGAGCGAGGTAGTTGCATCGGAAGAGCATTTCGACGTATGCAATGCCGCCGTCCTGAAAGTCTGTTAGCGTTGCCGTTCCACCGATGACAACAGCCACACCAGACACACACACACACACGCGCACACACACACACCAGACACACACCCAAATGCATGAATGAGCTGCAGCGAGTCATATCTGGTCTGGACGCGTTTCACACTCACCGCGACGCGACTTTTCCTTGAGTGGATCTGCATTGAAGATGCGGAAGCCATTTTCCATGCCAATGGCAAAGCAGCCTGTGCACGATAAGACACACACACACACACAAAGAAAGAAGGAAAGGCAGCAGACAAAAACGACGTGAGGGCGGAGAAGAGGAGAAATAGGGCAAAAAAAGGAGAGTTAGTAAGAGCTCAGGAGTAGCAAAAGATAGGCAGTAGCGAGTGAGTATTCCGTATGTGAAAGGTCGGTAATAACGAAACAAAAACAAAGAAGCATTTGATGACGCTGTCCAGCTGATGCCCCTCATGACGGAGGGCAGAGGGGGAAGGGGGAAGGGGGGGGGGTTCCAAGCCGCACTCATAGCCAGAAAAGGGGGCAAAGACTAGAAGCATGGAAGAGGGTGGAGCAGGGAACGGGCAGAGACAGCGTAAGAGAGAGAGAGAGGACAGAGAGAGAGAGAGAGAGAGAGGGACAGCCAAACAAGCCACTGCTCCACTCCAACGCGTCCCCCCGGTCCAAGCGTCGCTGAGGGGGTTGCTGATGGAGCACTTGTTAGAAACGGGGGTAAACGCTGCTGAGGAAGAGAGAGAGAGAGAGAAGGGTTTACTTTGATCTTGGTTGAAGCCTGCAAAGAGAAGTCCGTTGCGGTGCGGATTGTTCGGTCCGAGGTTCATTGCTGCTCGGGTTGGCGTTCGAATGAGTTTGATTGGAGGGACACGAAGGAAGAAGAGAGAGAGAGAGAGAGAGGGGGGGGGGGAAAGTGCAAAGGGAAGACAAAAAAAGACTGAGAAGTGCTCAGACTGGATAGGAAAAGCAGATCAACGTCATGAAATGCCAGATTCCGAACGACAAGTGTTAAAAACAATGGACGTCGTCTGGATTTGCAGAACAGAGTGGTATGAAGGGAGCGAGCAGATGGCAGACACAGCAACAGTGATACAAGTCGTCCCAACAGCACGAGTCAGGGCTGGCAAACCATTGCATTCAATCAAAACAAAATACAAAAAACAAAACCAAAAACAAAAACCAAAATCGGACTTGACAGGTTTTCTCAGTCGTTTTGCTTGTTTGTTTGCTGATCCAAACAATGAGCGATGCCATTGAAGCGCGTTCGCGGCGCATGCTCAAGCACATCACAGCGCTGCAGTCGATCGGACTAGCACGCGCCGCAGCCCATCACATTGCCACAGTGCACCATGCTCACCGTGATGCTGCTGCTGCTGATGCGGCTGATGCTCTCTCAGCGCCCAAGTCGTCCACGTCCACGTCCTCGTCCTCCTCGTCGCCCTCCGTCACAGCTCACCCAGCTCAGCCAGTTGCGCAGGGTGCTGCTGCCCATCGTCGTCCTGTTGCTGCTGCTGGGTCTGCCGTCTCGTCGGCGTTGACGTCCTTGTCCGAGTCGCTCACGTCGCTCACGTCGCTCACGTCGATTGTGCGCGCAATCGTCCAGCATGGAAGCACGCTGTCCAACGCAGGGGCGTCCTCCTCCTCAGGCTCATCGTCAGCGTTGCCGTCTGGTTTATCGTCGTCATTGGCGTCTGGCTCATCGTCCGAGTCGGAGGCGCACCACGTCGAGGCAGCCTCGCTCAAGACACTGCCGTCATCGCCGGGATCGTTCGCGCCGTCACTCTGGCTGCAAGCATCGTCATCCTCATTGCCAGGGCCGTCATCGTCGTTGGCCTCAGCATCTTCCACGTTGCCGCCGTCCGCTTCGTCCTCGTCCACCTCGTCCCCTGCCGGCACGGCGACCATCCCATCGCCAAGTGACCTCGATGCGGTTGGCGATTCTCCACAGCTACAACGGCTGATTGAGGCTGTTGCTCGATTGTCTGCGCCGAACGCGGGATCTGCCGAGGACGACCAGATTGCTTCCAACGCTTCCGTTCAAGCGGTGATTGAGCTCCTCACCGCTTCGATCGACGCCAACGCGCCCTGTCTCACCCAGCGCGTCATCGGACCCATGCCACTCAATCAAAGCCACGACGACGTGCAGGACATGCGGTTGCGCATCACCATCTTGCTCGCCGCAGCAAAGACGTGCACGCTGCTCTGGGAGTCCATTTTCAAGAGCGCCCTCGCATTCACCCTGCCCCTCGAGCGCCATGTCGACTACTGGAATGACAAGCAGGCAAACCCCTGGTTTTATTACGCCCAAGTGCTTCCTGCCACGATTTTTGGCTTTGGTCGCACGTTGCGGCGCAACTGGACGTTTGCGCGGATTGTGCACGAGCTGCTGTTGTCCCCATTCTACAAGCTTCACCAACACCATGCCGTCATTCACCAAACGAAGCGAGAGCACATTGTGCTTTTGGGCCGTCTGTCCCAATGGCGACGCGCTCTCAAATCGAGCGAATGGGAAGTGATTATGGCACCGCTAGTCCTAGTCCTGCGGGAGCGGCATCCGCGTCGAATTCTCATACACCTCTGAGCAAGGCAGCCGGTAGCCTCGATCACGAGACTCGTTCTGCTCCCGAAAGCAGCCCACACCAGCGTGCATTCTCGCAGGAGCAGCGCGCCTTGTGCACACTGCTCGGTCGCTTCTGCACGGACTTTGCAGCCCTTCTCACGGATGCGCTGACGGACGGACATACAGAACAGCGACAAAAGGCCGCTGACATGACATACGGCGATTTGGTGGATGCCATCATCAACCTGCCAAAGCTCGCTGAAGGGTACCGCGCGCGAGCGCATGCCACACTGGTGACACACGGGATGCCCAGCGTGCTTCTGCGCTATTGGATTCCCACCGCAGTTGGCACCGTGGCCGCTTTTGCGGGGATGCGCACGTGGCACGCGCGGCGAGAAGACTTCTTCCGCTGGGCTTTGGAGGCGAAAGAAACGGCCGTCCGCTTTGCCACTGACTGGTTGTGGCGGCCAGTCCAGCGCATCTACGAAACGGTGCGCTACGACGAAAACCAGATGGCCTTGATTAGCACCAAGTCGCTGCAAAACGACCTCGACTCGCTCGAGCGCATGGTGCAAGATTTCGCTGCAGACCAGTTGCTCATCGACCAAGAAGCGCTCAGTCGGCTTGGTCAAAACGCCCGTGAAGGCGATCTCTCGGTTGTCATGCGGGAGTATGAAAACAACATCCGAACGCCGTACAAGAGTCTCGTTTTTGGTAAAGCTATCAGGATGGTGAATTTTTTTTTTTCCTTCGATTGCTCACTCTCCATGTCTCACTGCAGGAAATCTGGTCCGCACGGCCCTCATCCAGGTGCAACGGACCAAGGTGGATTTAGAAACAGCAATGACGTCGATCGACAAGCTCATGAAGTCGAACGAGTTGAACTTTCAAGTGCTCACGGCCGTCCCAACATTTGCGCTTGTGCGACTCGGCTACATCAAAATCAAAAATTCCCTCCTGCGCCGCGCAGGGCTTCCCCGTCGCTTTGTCAACAAGGAGATTCGCAAACACCTTCGGTACGATCGTGTGTGCAAGCAGGTTTTGATTCCAAGGTGGATGGAGCATGGCTAATGTTTTTTTCTTTTTTTTTTTTGGCTTTTAGGCAAGTGGAAATCCACCTCAACCGCAGCAACATGCCAGATGGCGTGATTCCGTTTGAAGACGAGGGCAGTATTATCGTCTCGTTGCATCTGTTGCACTCGTGGGCAGATGAAATCAACTCGCCAGAGTTTGCCGCGGATCTGCGCGAAATTGAATCATTCGACGAGCAGCAAGTTGGCCAGCGCATGGCTGTGGTCAACCGGATGTACCGCACGCATGCATTCCTTCTACCCAGCTCCCTCTGACATTGATTGAGGCTCGAGGTTGCATGTGGATCTGTTTGAAAGAATAATTTCAATAATTTCAGTTGGATCATTCTCCTCCCTCCCCCTCTCCTCTCTTTCCGTTCGCACTTGATACTCCTGTAACTTCATTCCGACAACGCGTTTCCACCAAGTGCTGGACGATCGACGTGTAGCCGCTCAGTCCAACTTTCACAACCAAATGAATTCAGTCGGCCTGGTCCAAGAGTTGGCCGCCAGTCTGCGCACTCATGGCTTTGATCTCATCCAAGCCTTCCAAGTGCAGAGGTTTGCGTCTCGCGATGGATGGCAGAAGCAACGTACCCGTGCCAGTTGACCAAACGCCGAGTGAGTTCAATGTTCTGATTCAATCTGCCCAGGTACAACACTGCCGTGCAAGAAAAGCATGCCAGCCAGAATCCAACGGCTCCACTGCCGTCAGACAGACTGATGGAAACCTTTGGACGCACAGCGACATTGGGCGTCCTGGTCGGGAACACCAAGGCCATGTGGAATCCGTTCCTGAGTTACTTGGTTGAGCGCGATTTCCACAACGCGCCGTTCGCGAATCCAGTCCAACAGTACACCAAGCAGGTCATCGATGAAGCTCTGTCCAGCCTTGGGCCCAACAGACCATCGTCCCGTGTCCGGTACAGGCAGCTCAAAGTTGCAGCACACTGGTTCGCTTTCTGGTCGAACTCATGAACGAGCTCTTCTTACACGAACAGATACGATTTCTCTGGACATCCCAACTTTGTCGACCTTCAATTGCTGGGCTCGGTATCGGGAGCCACGTATTACCATCCAACAACAGTACTAAGCATTCATCAGCAGTTTGGTCCGTGGGTGGCGTTCCGAGCGGCCATTTCTCTGGACGTGCCCTTCGAGGCGACCGAGCAGCAGCAGCAGCCAGTCCCCAATCCAGTGCCCGAGCTAGAGGGAGCTGCAGCTGAAGCGATGGCGATTGCGATGCAGCATTTGAGCTCGCCACAGCGGTGGATTGATGTTCGAAACGCAATCACTGCCCCGCACGCTCAAGAGCATCGCTACACTGACAGCCAGCTCCAATATCACTATACAAAAGACTTGGTCGCCTTGCAGGAAGAAGTGCGACGATTGGCTTCAGAGCAGCGGCAGCAAGCGCAACCAGCAGTCTGAAAGGTGCAAGGAAATGTTGTGCTTTCACTCTGAATACCAAACGCCAAGTGCATTGAATGTATGAAATGGATTCGTTTGGTCGAGAATAAGTGCTTTATACAAATGGAGGGGGGAAAGGCAAAGGCTGGGGTGACAGCGGAAACAGGGCAGTGAAACGAAATCTAGAGCACGATAGATACAAAAGAAAATGAGCAGCGATCGAAAAGTCGGACGAATAGAGAAGAGGAACAAAAGCAGAGGCCGGACAACAGCATGTTGATCAAAGAACGGAGGGAAGGGTTGATCAGAGTCAAGGAAACTCCCTGCAACAAAACGAGTTTGCTTCGATCGACGTATTCTTCCCTTCGCTTGAACGCCAAAACGAAATCCGTGCCACTAGGAAACAGGCAATACGGAGCGTCTTCGACAAAGGGAGCAGGAAAGGAAGCGGAAGGAGTGCGACCTGCCGATCTGGACTCACAATGATCATCATTCCTTGTGGATGGCAGGAATTGGCCTTGTAAGGTTTCTTGGATGAGGACGAAAATCTGTATCAAACAAATGTAGGCACCGGGTTGCGATCGTTAACGACCTTGGAAGCGTTTCACAATCTTTGATACGGGCCTTGGTGATTTGCCCCGACCGAAAAAAATGCACCAACGCCGTGTGATTACGAGGAGTGGTGTTGTATGAAAAGTCGGGGGGTGGAGGGATGTACCAAGGGTTGGGAGATGGCTCAAGTGCGCTCGTTTACCTTTCGAATGGGTCGAACACCTTGTCAGCGACGAGAAAACCAACCATCGAAAGCCTACAAAGAGATCAAGGAAAGAGCGTCAACGATAAATGAGAGACAAGTTCAATATACCAAGAAAATAACAAAAACAACGGAAGGAGGAAAAAAAAAAAAAAATGTCAACAGAGTTTTTGCGGCATGTCGATTGGTTGTCAACATGTTGCCTGTGAAACTCTGCTGTTTGCTTTTCTCCCCAAGCGTACAAGATTGCCACGCATAGAATGCAAGTGCAAGCAAGTAATTGTAACGGGGAGGTGGTGCCAAATGTTAAAAACAAAAAAAAGCAAAATGAAACTCACCGTCAACATCACTGGGACAAGGCAGCGGCCGCGTTGGTGCGACGGCAAAAGTTGAGTTCTTGGACAAAGCTCAAGAGATTTCGACTGAACGAGAGTGCATCCTGGACGAAACAACAATGTAACCCAACGAAGTTCTCGAGATTGTGGTATGTGTTTTCTTATGTTTTTTTTTCTTGGAGTCTTGTCTTTTCCGCCTTGCTCTTTTCGAAACTCATTCTTTTGTCTTTCTCCGCCGCAGTTCCCAACCATTTTGCAATGCTTTGGCGCGTTTTCCAGCACACAAGAGATGGTGGTCCAATCTGTCGAAGGTAAAACTGTCGTTTTCTCGACTCCTCCCCTCTTGTTCTTTTTCTCTCCCGTTCTTCACATCCACCCCCCCTTGAGCCATTCCATTAACACCGGCAGAGCGTAAGGGACAACATCCCTAGATTACTCTCCCGTTGTGCGGAATGGCAGAATAAAAGAGCT